>NC_091196.1:31154365-31754365 GCF_040958095.1 Procambarus clarkii
TAATAGAAACGTTATCCCTACAGACAAAAATCAGAGGATACAACTGACGATTTACTATAAAACCAGAAAAACGGCCAGCCTACACATGAGAAACTCTCCAGACACAAAGCAGAACGCTTTAAAAGAGACCAACGTCGTCTATGCCTTCAAATGCCCTCTTGGGGACTGTAAGCTCCAGAAAAAACAGTATATAGGCAAGACAACAACATCTCTTTCTAGGCGTTTAACGATGCATAAGCAACAGGGCTCCATTAAGGAACATATAATCTCTTCCCACAACCAAACCATCGCCAGAGAAATCCTAGTAAACAACACAGAAATCATCGATAGATACAGCGATAGCAGGCGGCTTGACGTCTGCGAGGCTCTACACATCAAGAAGTCAACACCAGCAGTCAACAGCCAATTAATGCACAACTATATTCTACCCACCCCAAGACTCCGCTCCAATATAGAAGCATCAAGAAATATGGACCAATAGGCTTTCTACAAATCACTTCCATTCAATACCCATTGTTTCGTGTTCTGTCTTGTGTTTAGGAATTTAATACCCTATTAATACCACCTCACCCCATCCACCTCACTCAAATGTAGATATAAACAAATCGAAGATGTGTAAGTTCTATTCAGTTGTGTATGTGTTAGCTAAAGTCTTTGAAAATGTAATAAGTTTTACGAAACGCGCTCAAGTGTCGCGTCAGACTAGAAATAAAAATGAATTTTGGAGAATTGATTTTTTAATTACCATCAACAGTGAAAAGAAACGTACGAAAGATCGAGAAAATTCGTGTTAGAATTATTAATCTTACTTTTTCGGTCATATTTAATAATATATGTCTACTGGAAAGACTGCTACCAAAATATACTAATATATATATACATATACATATACATACATATATATATATATATATATATATATATATATATATATATATATATATATATATATATATATATATATATATATATATATATATATATATATATATATATATATATATATACACAAGCCTGGAAACCCACTTCGGCCAATCATTAGCCAGATACCCACACCCACGTACAGACTGGCGAAGCGACTCAACGGCCTGCTGACTCCTTATGTTCCTTGCGCCTTCAGCCTGAAGTCTCCAAAGGAATTTGTTGACTTACTGCGGGGCACACGGGCCACAGGGATAAGAGCCTCGTTGGACGTAGAATCGCTGTTTACCAACGTACCTGTGGACGAGACAATCGGAATGATAGCCGACAGAGTGTATCGTGATCCAGCCTGTACTCCTCTTGACATACCAGAAAATATTCTGAGGAAACTACTCCAAGCTTGTACTAAAGAGGCACCCTTCTTGAGCCCGGATGGGCACATGTATAAGCAAGTAGATGGGGTCACCATGGGTTCTCCCCTAGGTGTCCTGTTTGCAAACTTCTACATGGGTACCATCGAGCAAAAAGTCTTAGTCGACATGAACTTGAAACCGGCCATATACTGCAGGTATGTTGACGACATTTTTACACAGGTACCTGATGTCAGACATCTAGAGGAGCTGAAGGAGGCATTTGAGCAGAGTTCCGTGCTGCGTTTCACTTACGAGATGGAAAAGGATGGGAAGCTGCCCTTTCTAGATGTAACAGTCATGGAAAAGGGCGGAGGTTTCCACACTGCAGTCTACACTAAGGAAACAAACATAGGAATGTGCCTAAATGCCAACAGCGACTGCCCAGACAAGTACAAAAGGAGTGTTGTTAACGCATATGTCGACCGTGCTCTCAGCCACAGCTCAGAATGGAAGCAAGTCGACGAAGAACTCTGTAGGGTAAGGCAGGTCCTAGTCAATAACGGCTTCTCCAATGGTTTCGTCGAAGACATCATAAGAAGGAAAGTGAAAAGCCATGCAACCTCTGAAGAGACAACTAACACAACACCTATACCCCCTATTAGACTATTTTACAGGAACTTCTTTTCCACAGCTCATAAAACGGAGGAAAGGGTCCTGAAAGATATTGTTAATAGAAACGTTATCCCTACAGACAAAAATCAGAGGATACAACTGACGATTTACTATAAAACCAGAAAAACGGCCAGCCTACTCATGAGAAACTCTCCAGACACAAAACAGAACGCTTTAAAAGAGACTAACGTCGTCTATGCCTTCAAATGCCCTCTTGGGGACTGTAAGCTCCAAAAAACCCAGTATATAGGCAAGACAACAACATCTCTTTCTAGGCGTTTAACGATGCATAAGCAACAGGGCTCCATTAAGGAACATATAATCTCTTCCCACAACCAAACCATCGCCAGAGAAATCCTAGTAAACAACACAGAAATCATCGATAGATACAGCGATAGCAGGCGGCTTGACGTTTGCGAGGCACTACACATCAAGAAGTCAACACCAGCAATCAACAGCCAATTATTGCACAACTATATTCTACCCACCTCAAGACTCCGCTCCAATATAGAAGCATCAAGAAATATGGACCAATAAGCTTTCTACAAACACTTCTATTCAATATCCATTGTTTCGTGTTCTGTCTTGTGTTGATGAAATTAATACCCTATTAATACTCTTGTTCTGTCTTGTGTTGATGAAATTAATACCCTATTAATGCCACATCTTGTTCTGTCTTGTGTTAATGCCACATCACCCCTTCCACCTCACTCAAATGTAGATATAAAATCGGAGATGCGTAAGTTCTATTCAGTTGTGTATTTGTGAACTAAAGTCTTTGAAAATGTAATAAGTTTTACGAAACGCGCTCGTGTCGCGTCAGACTAGAAATAAAAATGAATTTTGGAGAATTGATTTTTGATTTACGTCCAACAGTGAAAAGAAATGTACGAAAGATTGAGAAAATTCGTGTCAGAATTATTAATCTTACTTTTTCGGTCATATTTAATAATATATATATATATATATATACATATATATATATATATATATATATATATATATATATATATATATATATATATATATATATATATATCTATATATATATATATTTTTTTTTTAAAGTTTGTGAGGGTACCACCTCTGGTGCCAATGTGGGGACCCATAGCCTCGGAGAAGAAAATAAAAAGTATTCAGAGGAGACCTTGTGGTTTCTTACTGAACACTAATATTATCTTCTCCTACCACCCCCATTCTTTTGTATGTACACATATATATTTACTTTATTTGAACTTTGTTACAAAAAAGGAGTTACATATGGGTTACAAAGATGGTTGTCATAGGTTGTCGAGTTCCTCCAGCTCCTCAGATGGCGGGCAGGAACCCTGGATGCAGTGCGCATTTCCCCTCTGTATC
Organism: Procambarus clarkii; assembly: GCF_040958095.1. Taxonomy (NCBI): domain Eukaryota; kingdom Metazoa; phylum Arthropoda; class Malacostraca; order Decapoda; family Cambaridae; genus Procambarus; species Procambarus clarkii. The sequence continues at coordinate 31,157,671 of NC_091196.1, forward strand.
GCCACACTGAGGCGCTGGAAAAGAAAGCTTGCAGCTCTCGGGTCCCTTGTTGTTTCAATGAGCCTAGAACCCAGTTCCTTCAAAAAACTGGTAGCACTTTTACCCCAGGCGCCGAGTGTCTCAGAAGCAATGGGGACAAAATTGTAGTGGTGATCCAGTTCTCTATACTTACGGGATTTGGCTGCTTCCCTGTGGGTGGCAGCGCCACCTGGTTGTGCAACACTGAGGTTAATGTAGGTGTTAGCCAGGGTTGATACGCACGTGTAGTCCCATACCAACTGCTTGCCATTCTTCCAGGGGTTCACTGTGATACCATCCGGGCGACCAATAATAGCATCAGAGTTACGAGGCGTTAGGTAACGGGGCTCTCTTTCAGCTGGGCATCCAGCTGTGGTGAGGCTCCTCTTGATGATGTCGTTAACTTCACTGTGCCTCGAGTGCCATCCCACTTTGCTTTGGCAGAGTAGGCCATGGTGGCCGTACCTGTCAGCCACCACCTCGCCGCAAATACACCTATATCTGGTGTGGATTGTGGCAGCAAGGCGGAGGGCCACAGCAATTCGGAGGGCGTGTGGTGTGAGACGCGTGCCAGTTGCCGACATTGGGGTTGCTAACAGGAAATCCCCTGCATGTGGTGCTACTACTGCTGTGAGGCGAGCAATGTCGTGTTGTGTTGTTGCAGCACCCAGGCACTCTGCAGCAACTTGGTCTACAATGGGACCATCCCAGCTGGATTGCTTGTGGGCTTTTGGGGATGGTGGTTGAGGTGATTGGCCTGCACGAGAGGCCCACTCTGTGGCACAGCGTGTAAAATTGGGATCATGTACACCTGCCAGCTGATGTAAGTGGGCAGGTAGAATTTCCTTCACAAGGTCGTCGGATGCTGATAAGGAGGACAGGAAGGCTGGAACAGCGATTTGTGTTGCTGTTCGAACTCCGAGGCCCCCAAGTCTTACGGGAAGAGAGGCTTGTTTCCACTGTAGGTCATCGAGATATATATATATATATATATATATATATATATATATATATATATATATATATATATATATATATATATATATATACATATATATACAATAAAGGTGAAAACATGGGGGGATACATAAGGGATAAATGTGAGGTGAAACATAGAGGCTTATTGCAGAAGGCTTATTGGCCCATACGAGGCAGCTCCTATCTAAACACAAAGATTAATCCAGTGTAATTGGCCTATTATGTTTGACATTGTCTTCTGTGTTGGCATCGATATGTTCTTGTCTTGTCCTTACTCTCATGGTGGGTAGAGTAAATAGTTCCGTGATTTGGGTGTTCATGGTAGGTCGCTCTATTCTTATGTGAATTGCCTCAAGAATTTGTAATCTTCTTGCATCTTGTACAGAGTCTCACTTGTAACCGGTAATTGTTATGGCTTCACTTGTATATATATATATATATATATATATATATATATATATATATATATATATATATATATATATATATATATGTCGTACCTAGTAGCCAGAACGCACTTCTCAGCCTACTATGCAATGCCCGATTTGCCTAATAAGCCAAGTTTTCATGAATTAATGTTTTTTCGTCTACCTAACCTACCTAACCTAACCTAACCTAACTTTTTCGGCTACCTAACCAAACCTAACCTATAAAGATAGGTTAGGTTAGGTTAGGTAGGGTTGGTTAGGTTCAGTCATATATCTACGTTCATTTTTACGCCAATAAAAAAAAATTGACCTCATACATAATGAAATGGGTAGCTTTATCATTCCATAAGAAAAAAATTAGAAAAAATATATTAATTCAGGAAAACTTGGCTTATTAGGCAAATCGAGCCTTGAATAGTAGGCCAAAAAGTGAGTTCTGGCTATTAGGTACGACATATATATATATATATATATATATATAATATACATATATATATATATATATATATATATATATATATATATATATATATATATATATATATATATATATAAAATACATATATATATATATATATATATATATATATATATGTCGTACCTAGTAGCCAGAACTCACTTCTCAGCCTACTATTCAAGGCCCAATTTGCCTAATAAGCCAAGTTTTCCTGAATTAATATATTTACTATAATTTTTTTCTTATGAAATGATACAGCAACCCTTTTCTCTATGTATGAGGTCAATTTTTTTTTATTGCAGTTAAAATTAACGTAGATATATGACCGAACCTAACCAACCCTACCTAACCTAACCTAACCTATATTTATAGGTAAGGTTAGGTTAGGTAGCCAAAAAAAGCTAGGTTAGGTTAGGTTAGGTAGGTTAGGTAGACGAAAAAACATTAATTCATGAAAACTTGGCTTATTAGGCAAATCGGGCCTTGAATAGTAGGCTGAGAAGTGCGTTCTGGCTATTAGGTACGACATATATATATATATATATATATATATATATATATATATATATATATATATATATATATATATATAATATACATATATATATATATATATATATATATATATATATATATATATATATATATATATATATATATATATATATATATATATATAATATACATATATATATATATATATATATTCCTAAAGCAGCGCGCCCATTTGCAGCAGGGAAATATACAGACCTTTTAAGGAAAGTAAATGAACAGTCTGAAAATCTTAATGCTGCAGCCACCATCAAATCATGGCATAATTTGCTCCTGTTTGGCAATATTTGCTTAGGCGTACCTGCAAGAGGAGGCAAGTCGCTAGCCTCATCAGTCACTAGGGCAATAAATAATTTCCCCAGAGCTGACAACTTGATCCCCATCCCTCCTCAACGCAAAAACCGTCGTGGCAGACCCAAGAGTTCCAATGACAATTTTAAACTAGGAACACAAGTGACCAAAAAAATTGAAGAGGGCAACACAGTAGGGGCAATTAGGTTACTTACCAGCGAAGACACAATCGCCCCTAGAAATACCACTACCGCCAACTCGCTGAGAGAGAAGCACCCTCCTAGAGTACCATGGGAACCCACTGCTCAGGACACAAATGTCCCAGACATGGGACCTCTATTCCTCCAAGCGTCAGAGGTATACAAAGCCATCATGTCATTTCCGCCAGGCTCGGCAGGGGGATACACTGGAGTAAGACCTCAGCACCTCAAGGAGATGGTAAACCCAGTTCTCGGAGAAGTTGCCGAGACACTATTGTCAGAGGTCACGAAGTTTGTCAACGACTGCCTCTCTGGGTTGATCCCAGATACAATTAAACCATTTTTCTTTGGAGCATCCCTTTGTGCCCTCAAGAAGAAAGATGGTGGAGTCAGACCCATTGCCGTGGGTAACACACTTCGGCGCCTTGTTGCTAGGGCAGCTGTCAGAAAAATTAGCATAGACGCTGCGACGATGCTTCGACCCCATCAACTAGGTTTTGGTGTCCCCCATGGCTGTGAAGCAGCAGCTTATGCAGCACGAGCCTATATCAAGCACCTCCCAGAAAATAAGGCATTAATTAAATTAGACTTTAAAAATGCTTTCAACCAGGTAAAAAGGGATGTGGTACTGGAAGCAGTTCGAACAAGCTTTCCTTCTCTACTCCCCTTCGTCTCAGCAGGGTACAGTAGGGAATCGACGCTGCTGTTTGGGGAACATGAAGATGTTTCTGCAGAAGGTGTCCAGCAGGGAGACCCACTTGCCCCTTTTCTTTTTTGCATGGCTGTTAAAGAGGTCACAAGCAGGTTGACCAGCGAACTCAACATCTGGTTCCTGGACGATGGCACCCTGGCAGGGACACAGGAGTCCCTGCTAGAAGATCTACAGCTGGTGAAATCTAAGGGAGAGGAGTTAGGACTCACCCTAAACCCATTAAAGTGTGAAATCATCTCATCTAGCCAACCAACCATAGATGCAGTGCGAACCATATTGCCAGGAGCCCAAGTGATCGCTCCCACCGACAGTGTGCTGCTAGGGGCACCTCTGGGCTCGAGCGCCATTGAGGTAGTCCTCGAAGAAAAGCTGAACGACCTGAGGAGGATGGAGGGAAGAATAGGGGCTTTGGACGCCCACGATGCTTTGTACCTTCTCACAAGGTGCCTGGCTTTGCCCAGACTGACCTATTTCCTAAGGTGTGCTCCCTCCTTCGACAGCCCAAAATTAACAGAATATGACACACTCCTAAGGTCAATAACCGTGAAAGTGTTAAACCTCTCCCTGCAAGATGACCAATGGGACCAAGCAACGCTCCCAGTTAGACTCGGGGGAATAGGTATTCGCAAGGCGACACAGTTAGCATTGCCAACATTCTTATCTTCGACCAGTGCAACAGGTGAATTAGTTAAGGAAATACTACCGGAACACCTAAGAGACTTCATTGGGATTTATGATCCCAAATTCGCGGAAGGAGCCGGTCAGTGGGACACTCTCGTCAACTCTCATCCTCGACCGACTTTTCCAAATGACTGCAAACAGTCCAAATGGGATAGCCCCATAGTGGAGAACATCGCCACATCATTGCTGGAGGCAGCTTCCAGGAAGGACAAAGCGCGTCTTCTAGCTGTGCAAGCGCCCCATGCCGGGGACTTCCTGATGGCAGTCCCTAATTCCGCCTTGGGCACCCGCCTGGACCATCGGACCCTAAGTATTGGTGTTGCTCTGCGCCTTGCCGCCCCTATCTCCACCGAGCATCGGTGTATTTGCGGCCATGCACGGGCAGACCAATACGGCAGCCATGGTCTCATCTGTCGTAAGACACAGGGAAAGATTGCCAGACATGAAGCAGTCAATGACATCATCAAGAGAAGTTTGGCTTCAGCTGGATGCCCAGCACAAAGGGAACCTCAGTTGTGCAGACCTGACAACAGCCAAAAACGCCCAGATGGAGTCACCCTGCAGCCGTGGAGGGAAGGTAAACAGGTCGTGTGGGACTACACGTGTGCATCCACATTGGCTGATACCTATCTACCTTACAGCGCAGCTGAGGGAGGCGGGGCGGCCACCTTCAGGGAGACCCAGAAAACTAACAAGTACAGGGACCTAGAACGTTGTTACAGGTTCGTGCCAATAGGCTCTGAGACTCTGGGCGCCTGGGGTAAATGTGCACTTAAGTTCCTGAAGGAGCTGGGCGAGGAACTCATTGGGAAGACTAGAGACCCAAGAGCGGCCAGTTTTATGTTCCAGCGCCTCAGTGTCGCTGTTCAGAGGGGAAATGCGTGCTGTATCTTGGGTACGCACCCGACCCCCGAGGAGCTGGACGAGGTCTTCGAACACTGATTGGTATATTGTTATATTGTTATATAAGTGTGTGTTTTCTGTAAACTGTAGCATTACAATAAAATCAAATAAAAAAAAAAATAATAGGGGTGGTAGGAGAGGAAAAGATTAAAGTATTCAGTGAGAATCCACAAGATCTTCTCTGAACACTATTTATTTTCTTCTTCGAGGATGTGGGTCCCTTTAATTAAACCAGTGGTGGTACCCCTAAATATATATATATATATATATATATATATATATATATATATATATATATATATATATATATATATATATATATACATATATATATATATATATATATATATATATATATATATATATATATATATATGTATATATATATATATATATATATATATATATGTATATATATATATATATATATATATATATATATATATATATATACATATATATATATATATATATATATATATATATATATATATATATATATATATATATATATATATATATATATATATATATGACATTCACTGATTTAAAGCATCAGTTGGCGAGATTTTTCAGAAACATTTTAATAGATTTGACAGAAATGAGTAGCTTGTATACAAAAACAGTGTGACTGCAAATGCAAGTATGGACTGGGCAATATGCACGAATGTTATTTGTCAATGTTTACCAAACTATTGGGTGACGCTGCCAGCATAGCAATGACCAGGTTTGCAGCTCAAACACTCCATAGTGACCTGTATACTGATCTCACAGAACACACACACACACACACACACACACACACACACACACACACACACACACACACACACACACACACACACACACACACACACACACACACACACACACACACACACCTTTCAAATTGCATACACCTTTGATAGTACATATACACATACACCTCTCACAGGACATACACACATACACCTCTCACAGGACATACACACATACACCTCTCACAGGACATACACACATACACCTCTCACAGGACATACACACATACACCTCTCACAGGACATACACACATACACCTCTCACAGGACATACACACATACACCTCTCACAGGACATACACACATACACCTCTCACAGGACATACACACATACACCTCTCACAGGACATACACCTCTGATGGTAAATATTCATATACCTTTCACAGGAGATACATACACACCTCTCACAGAGTGAAAGGTGTGTATCACACACCTGTAGCCAGACATCCTGAAATCCTTGAACATGTTAAATATCGAGTGTCTGAACATAATCTCACGTGTTCTCTATACCTATAAAACTCTGAATTGCAATGCCAATCATGATCTTAAGCGCTTCCTAGAAGGCTGTAATAGAACTTATGGTCATCACACGAGAAAACGTTCCTTTGATATTGCTAGAGTGAGACGCAACCAAATCAGAAATATAATGCAAATCAAGGGTCCCAAATTATGGAATGACCTGCGATATGTAATTAAAAGCTGTACGTCTGCCAACCAGTTTAAAAGAGAGACTATGAAATATTTACTTAATATCATGTAATTATCTTATAATCAATACCATGCAACTAGTTTCAATCACATTTCCCTTGTAATAAGTTTGTTTCTGTTAATCTTAACTTAAATTTGTATTTACTAAGAACAATGTACTTTCTGCATTTATTGTCATCTAATTTCTTGTAGTTCTTTGTGAAAGTGTTTACTCCTGCCCTTTATGTTGTTCTGTTCTGTTTGTCTGTCTGTGATACATTGTGGGGAATTCGAGTGACTCTGGTACGTGTGGAGGACGTGACCATCCCGTGGGAAGTCACCCACAACAGTCGACTAAGTCCCAAGGACATATTTACTGCGAGGTGTACAGGCCCATCAGGTGTAAGGAGTCGCGCCCCAACTGTCTCGGTCTGCTCAAGATATTATGTTCCTGGTCCATTTTTAGTGTTGTCCCCATTGAGGGTAATTACTACATTACTCTATGTTCTCTTGTGTTCCCAACCAAACGTTATGAGCAAGAGTCCAGATGCTTTTCTAAACTACACCTTGTTTTTCCACTCTGTTATTAATGAAAATTAATTACAGTACTATTGCTACAACTAGTAGTAGGCATCCATCAGTCTCAGGAAACTATGGAGTGTCGCTCTGGTTGTCGGTCTGGAATGACCTCTCCCAGGGGAAAAGCCAGGGTAGGTTGATACGGGGGGGAGAAGCTGTCACCCATGCAACAGGTCCCCACCCTCTACGGCGCCACAAGTCTCCAATGGAAAGACAAATGCCAATACTCCATTTTGTAATAGTCTATGACAGCCACCCTTAAGGGTCACCTCTTATGTATTCTTTTGTTATTTTCCATGAACGTTCTTATTTTGTAAGCTTACTTTTCCTTTAGTATGAGGTGTATTACCCCCACACACACACACATTTGGTTAAATTTTTGTGTCTATTTATTTTATATTAGTTTCCGAAACGCTTATCGTAATTGTTACGGTCTCACTTGTAACCGGTAATTGTTACGGTCTCACTTGTAACCGGTAATTGTTACGGTCTCACTTGTAACCGGTAATTGTTACGGTCTTAGTGCCTCTTTTTTCTTCATCCAACTCTATGTCAGGGTTAAGTTTTAAGAATTGAGCAGTAATAAATAAATCAACGGGAATGAGGGAAGGGGGGGGGGGGTAAACAACACTAAACAAGACCATCACCACATGTACTTCTTATATGTACAACTATTACATATAAATAATATCGTTAACTCCATATGTTTCACTTTCACACAGGACATATAAAGAAACTTTTGCAATTGTCTATCGCGGTGAGTCCTTCGTACAACACTCAAGGTTTCTTCTCGGAGCTTTTCTTCTAAGGCACTCACGCCGGCGAGTCCACTTTTCTCAGCTATTCATGGGCGAGTCCTCCACAATATCATCACAGTGTCTAAACACTACCTCAAAATTCAGCAACACATTGGCTGGCTTCCTCAAAAGCTTCCCCTCTAACCAGCTTTTACTTAGAGGACAGACGGATGCTAACTCCTTCATTAACACAATTGGGACACCCCGGGATACATCGTTCCAACCATCAATGGCTCGCTGGCAACTACAGACAAGTCACTGTTTAAAACGACCAGGTCCTACTTGTTCCCATTGAAACAAGTCTTGCATTCAGGACTGCCTTTGTTGGCCACTCCTTGTGGACTGTCTCTTGCTGTCCAAGGTATCCCTCACATCCCTTTTGAGAAAGAAAATATTGAATAGTAAGAAGGAAATAGCACAGGTGTCAGAAAGATCACAGCCTTCACCAGGGAACAGAAAAAGGGCCACAGGGATAAGAACCTCGCTGGATGTAGAGTCACTGTTTACCAACGTACCTGTGGATAAAACAATCGGGATGATAGCGGACAGAGTGTATCGTGATCTGGCTTGTCTTGACATACCAGAAAACATACTAAGGAAACTACTCCAAACCTGCACTAAAGAGGCGCTCTTCTTGAGTCCCGATGGGCACATGTATAAGCAAGTAGATGGGGTCGCCATGGGTTCTCCCCTAGGTGTCCTGTTTGCGAACTTCTACATGGGTACCATACAGCAGAGGGTCTTATTTGACATGGACTTGAAACCCGCTATATACTGTAGGTACGTTGAGGACATTTTTATGCAGGTACGTCTGCAGCAGCTGAAGGAGGCGATCGAGCAAAATTCGGTTAAGTTTCACTTACGAGATGGAAAGTGATGGGAAGCTGCTCTTTCTAGATGTAACAATCACGGGAAGGAATGGTGGCTTCCTCACTACAGTCTTCACTAAAGAAACGAACATAGGAATGTGCCTTAATGCCAATAATGACTGCCCAGACAGGTACAAGAGGAGTGTTGTCAATGCTTACGTCGACCGGCCTCTTACCCACAGCTCTGGTTGGAAGCAGGTTGAGTCTCCGTTGTGTAGTGGTAAGACACTCGCCTGGCGTTCCGCGAGCGCTATGTCATGGGTTCGTATCCTGGCCGGGGAGGATTTACTGGGCGCAATTCCTTAACTGTAGCCTCTGTTTAATGCAACAGTAAAATGTGTACTTGGATGAAAAAAAAACGATTCTTCGCGGCGGGGATCGTATTCCAGGGACCTGCCGAAATCCCTACGCGTACTAGTGGCTGTACAAGAATGTAACAACTCTTGTATATATCTCAAAAAAAAAAAAAAAATATGTAGAACTCTATAGGGTAAGGCAGGTCCTAGTCAACAATGGCTTCTCTAACGGTTATGTTGAAGACGTCATTAAAAGAAAGGTGAAACCGCCATACAACCTCTGAAGAGTCAACTAACACAACACTTGTTCCCCCTATTAAACTGTTTTACAGGAACTTCTTTTCGACGGCTTGTAAAACTGAGGGAAGTGTACTGAAAGCTATTATTAATAGGAACGTTATCCCCAGAGACAAAAATCAGAAGATACAATTGACAATTTACTACAAAAACAAGAAAACGGCCAACTTACTCATGAGGAACTCTCCAGACACCGAAAAGAGCACCCTTGAAAGAAATCAACATCGTCTATGCCTTCACATGACCACTTGGGAACTGTCAGCCCCAAAGAACTCATGATAGGCAAGACAACAATGTCTCTTTCCAGGCGATTAAATATGCATAAACAACAGGGCTCCATTAAGGAACATATATAATCTCTTCTCACAACCAGACCATCACCAGAGAAATCTTAACAAACAACACAGAAATCATCGATAGATACAGCGATAGCAGGAGGCTCGACATCTGCGAGGTACTATACATCAAAACGTCAACACCAGCAATCAACAGCCAATTAATGCACAACTATATTCTACCCCACTTCAAGACCCCAAACCAATATAGAAGCAGCAAGAGGAGGTACGGGCCAATAGGCCTTCTGCAGTTACTTTCATTCTTATGTTTTCATACCCATTGTTTCGTGTTCTGTCTTGTTTGTCACCTCACCCAAAACTTTTGTGCCATATCACCTCACCCAAAGCGAGTATAAGTATGATGAATTTTTATGTGTAAAATAAGTCCTTGAATATTTAATAAGAATTACGAAACGTGGTGTTCAGGCATCAGACCAAGAATATAAATGAATTTTGGAGAATTGATATTTCAATTACCCACGACAGTGAAGAGGAACATAAGACATATTGAGAAAATTCGTGTTAAAATTATTAATCTTACCTTTTCGGTCAACTTCAACAACATATGTTTATATACATATGTTGTTAAATATGACCGAAAAGGTAAGATTAATAATTCTAACACGAATTTTCTCAATATTTCTTATGATTCTTTTCACTGTCGATGGTAATTGAAAAATCAATTCTCCAAAATTCATTTTTATTTCTAGTCTGACGCGACGCCTGAACGCGTTTCATAATAACTTATTACATTTTCAAAGACTTTAATTTACACACACAACTGTAACCTGTAAACATGCAAAATACGTCCATACTTATACTCGTATTTGGGTGAGCTGATATGGTACAAAAGTTTTCGGTGAGGTGAACAAACTTGTCACAAACACAAGACAAAACACGAAACAATGGGTATAAATTGGATATGAGAACATAAGAATGGAAGTAACTGCAGAGGGCCTATTGACCCATGCTTCCTCTTGATTCTTCTATATTGGTTCGGAGTCTTGAAGTGGGTAGAATATAGTTGTGCATTAATTGGCTGTTAATTGGTTTGTTTCCTTAGTGTATTTAACAACATATGTGTACAAGAAAGACTGCTGCTAATATATATATATATATATATATATATATATATATATATATATATATATATATATATATATATATATATATATATATATATATATATATATATATATATATATATATATATATATATATATATATATATATATATATATATATATATATATATATATATGGTATTAATTTCATCAACACAAGACAGAACAAGAGGTGGCATTAATAGGGTATTAATTTCATCAACACAAGACAGAACACGAAACAATGGGTATTGAATAGAAGTGTTTGTAGAAAGCTTATTGGTCCATATTTCTTGATGCTTCTATATTGGAGCGGAGTCTTGAGGTGGGTAGAATATAGTTGTGCATTAATTGGCTGTTGATTGCTGGTGTTGACTTCTTGATGTGTAGTGCCTCGCAAACGTCAAGCCGCCTGCTATCGCTGTATCTATCGATGATTTCTGTGTTGTTTACTAGGATTTCTCTGGCGATGGTTTGGTTGTGGGAAGAGATTATATGTTCCTTAATGGAGCCCTGTTGCTTATGCATCGTTAAACGCCTAGAAAGAGATGTTGTTGTCTTGCCTATATACTGGTTTTTTTGGAGCTTACAGTCCCCAAGAGGGCATTTGAAGGCATAGACGACGTTAGTCTCTTTTAAAGCGTTCTGTTTTGCGTCTGGAGAGTTTCTCATGAGTAGGCTGGCCGTTTTTCTGGTTTTATAGTAAATCGTCAGTTGTATCCTCTGATTTTTGTCTGTAGGGATAACGTTTCTATTAACAATATCTTTCAGGACCCTTTCCTCCGTTTTATGAGCTGTGGAAAAGAAGTTCCTGTAAAATAGTCTAATAGGGGGTATAGGTGTTGTGTTAGTTGTCTCTTCAGAGGTTGCATGGCGTTTCACTTTCCTTCTTATGATGTCTTCGACGAAACCATTGGAGAAGCCGTTGTTGACTAGGACCTGCCTTACGCTACAGAGTTCTTCGTCGACTTGCTTCCATTCTGAGCTGTGGCTGAGAGCACGGTCGACATATGCGTTAACAACACTCCTCTTGTACCTGTCTGGGCAGTCGCTGTTGGCATTTAGGCACATTCCTATGTTCGTTTCCTTAGTGTAGACTGCAGTGTGGAAACCTCCGCTCTTTTCTATGACTGTTACATCTAGAAAGGGCAGCTTCCCATCCTTTTCCATCTCGTAAGTGAAACGCAACACGGAACTCTGCTCAAATGCCTCCTTCAGCTCCTGCAGATGTCTGACATCAGGTACCTGTGTAAAAATGTCGTCAACATACCTGCAGTATATGGCCGGTTTCAAGTTCATGTCGACTTTTTGCTCGATGGTACCCATGTAGAAGTTTGCAAACAGGACACCTAGGGGAGAACCCATGGCGACCCCATCTACTTGCTTATACATGTGCCCATCCGGGCTCAAGAAGGGTGCCTCTTAAATACAAGCTTGGAGTAGTTTCCTCAGAATATTTTCTGGTATGTCAAGAGGAGTGCAGGCTGGATCACGATACACTCTTTCGGCTATCATCCCGATTGTCTCGTCCACAGGTACGTTGGTAAACAGCGATTCTACGTCCAACGAGGCTCTTATCCCTGTGGCCCGTGTGCCCCGCAGTAAGTCATCAAATTCCTTTGGAGACTTCAGGCTGAAGGCGCAAGGAACATAAGGAGTCAGCAGGCCGTTGAGTCGCTTTGCCAGTCTGTACGTGGGTGTGGGTATCTGGCTAATGATTGGCCGAAGTGGGTTTCCAGGCTTGTGTGTCTTGACATTTCCATACGCATATCCAGGTTTATATTCCCCAATGATCTTTGGCAGGTGGAGTCCGGATTTCTTGGCGTTCACAGTTTCGATCAGTTTGTTGACCTTTGCTTTTAATTCGGCTGTAGTGTCCTTCGTTACCCTTTGGAACTTAGTTTGGTCAGAGAGTATGATGTTCATTTTCGCCAGATATTCGTCTTTTTTAAGAATGACATATATTGGCGACTTGTCACCTCTCCTGACAACTATCTCCTTGTTCTCACGAAAGCTTTTAGCTGCCGCTTTGAGCTCGGGGGACAGTATGGTGCTTCTGTAATTGCCTCGATTCTTTCCTCCTTCTGCAATAAGTTCTGCTTGTAAGGTATCTTTGGTAGTGACCTTCTTTTGTGTCTCGTGGTCGAATATGTCGTCCAACAGAATTTCCAACTCTACTTTCCGGGCCATCTCACTCGGTCTGGACATAACATGACAGTTTATGCCCAGATTTAGGAGAGTGACTTGGTCCTCAGTGAGGTTAATTCCTGCAAGGTTCAGGAAGCCATCTCTTGGTCGTGGAATTGCCATAGGTCCTCCATATAATGTTGTTAGTTTCTTGATAATCCTTGTTTCAGTGCTGAGGTGATGTTGGTCCGTGAGGATGTCGAGGTGTTGTTCAATGCGGGTACGGATACTTTCGTCGATGTTGCTATTTCTCCACTCGTTTGTAGCATGAAGTAGTTGCGTTTTGTTGTCTTTGATTTCATTCTCTGCCTTGTATATCTGATCACAAATCAGATCCTGGCGATATTTTATCGTGAAGGCTTGATTCCTTGCTGCTGGGTCGTGCGCTTTAATATTTGTATATTTTGGTAGCAGTCTTTCCTGTAGACATATATTATTAAATATGACCGAAAAAGTAAGATTAATAATTCTAACACGAATTTTCTCAATCTTTCGTACATTTCTTTTCACTGTTGGAGGTAAATCAAAAATCAATTCTCCAAAATTCATTTTTATTTCTAGTCTGACGCGACACGAGCGCGTTTCGTAAAACTTATTACATTTTCAAAGACTTTAGTTTACAAATACACAACTGAATAGAACTTACGCATCTCCGATTTTATATCTACATTTGAGATATATCTACATATATATATATATATATATATATATATATATATATATATATATATATATATATATATATATATATATATATATATATATATATATATATATATATATATATATATGTCGTACCTAGTAGCCAGAACTCACTTCTCAGCCTACTATGCAAGGCCCGATTTGCCTAATAAGCCTAGTTTTCATGAATTATTGTTTTTTCGACTACCTAACCTACCTAACCTAACCTAACCTAACGTTTTTGGCTACCTAACTTAACCTAACCTATAAAGATAGGTTAGGTTAGGTTAGGTAGGGTTGGTTAGGTTCGGTCATATATCTACGTTAATTTTAACTCCAATAAAAAAAATTGATCTCATATATAATGAAATGGGTAGCTTTATCCTTTCATAAGAAAAAAATTAGAGAAAACATATTAATTCAGGAAAACTTGGCTTATTAGGCAAATCGGGCCTTGCATAGTAGGCTGAGAAGTGCGTTCTGGCTACTAGGTACGACATATATATATATATATATATATATATATGTAGATATATATATATATATATATATATATATATATATATATATATATACATATATATATATATATATATATATATATATATATATATATATATATATATATATATATATATATATATATATATATATATATGACTGAAAACTCACACCCCAGAAGTGACCCGAACCCATACTCCCAGGAGCAACGCAACTGGTAACTACAGGACGCCTTAATCCGCTTGACCATCACGACCGGACATAAGGAAGTGATAGCCGAAGCTATTTGAACCACTTCCCCGCCGGCACTCGGATGGCAATCTTGGGCATAGCATTTTATCAAATCAACCTCATTCTTTGGGGCACACGTGAGGAACACAAATGCGAACAAGCCTGAATGGTCCCCAGGACTATATGCGACTGAAAACTCACACCCCAGTCGCATATAGTGCTGGGGACCATTCAGGCTTGTTCGCATTTTTGTTCCTCACGTGTGCCCCAAAGAATGAGGTGATTTGATAAATGCTATACCCAAGATTACCATCCGAGTGCCGTCGGGGAAGTGGTTCAAATAGCTTCGGCTATCACTTCCTTATATCCGGTCGTGATGGTCAAGCGGATTAAGGCGTACTGTAGTTACCAGTTGCGTTGCTCCTGGGAGTATGGGTTCGAGTCACTTCTGGGGTGTGAATTTTCAGTCGCATATAGTCCTGGGGACCATTCAGGCTTGTTCGCATATATATATATATATATATATATATATATATATATATATATATATATATATATATATTATACTAGATTATTTTCTTCCTAACCAAAAACGTAAATATTATTTTTTAAAGTACTGTACAGCTTCAAATAATATCATGCATCAACGTTCTATGTGGAGAGAGAGAGACACTCTCAGTCAGTCAGACAGTAAAACAAAACACGATAATCATTTTGTTTTACACCTTGCAACGTAACGTAACCAATATGGAAATCTTTCGGCTGTTCAAAATATCATTTTTAAAGTAAAAGTCTGTCCTAAAATATCTCACACCAAGTAATATTACTGTTATTCTTGTAACACAGTGTAACGTAAAGGAATGTGCAAAAATCATTCTTTTGCCCAAATAACTTTTTTAAGAGTAACGACTGTCATATGACAGTCTTCAATCTTATTATAACACACACACACACACACATACAAACCAACGTTTCTGTGTGCTTTACGTCTTTTAATTAATTAAAAGGGGCATCAGTTCCAAATATGCCAAAAATATACAATAAATGAAAACTAGTTCGATTTCAATCAAACGTTTTTGACGAGTTGTATATGAAAAGGGTTTTATCTGGTCCAAATCTCAGCATCGTAGCATAAATAGGAAGGAAGAAAAAAAATATTGAATTATGTCAAAAAATTTCCAAAATGGTAAAAAATTAACATCAAACATAAGTGTCAACTGAAATCATGTCCATAACTCTCAGCTATCACAATAGCATATATTAAAAAAAAATTAATAATTAGTTTTATAAAACAAATGAAGTTAAAAAAATTATTTTTTATTAATTATATTTTTCTTATTTGTTTATCGGACGATTTGCATGAAACTTGTACACCTGACTGCACGTAAGCCTATCTGTAAGCCACCTTAGGAGGAAATTGGTTGATGTCAACCTCAACCACAGATGGCAGCACCTTAGATTTTAAATTTTAATGATTTATTTTTCAAGTAAAATAAACTTAGTCCCTACTCTTTAATTTTTATTTAATTAACATGAAACTTACACCTTATATGTCAAGTTTATGTCTCTAACATCTTATGCCAGCGTTTTATCCTAAGTTCATTTATTGATTTTATAATAGCAATATACATGATATATTTGCATAATTTGGGGGGTGGAACTTTGACTATTTGTATTAGTAAAACTAAACATATTTTGGAAAATCCGCGGCTTCAGATCCTTTATTATATGCTAATGTGTCAGAAAAGTGTCATAGAATGACTATATTAGAAACTTGTGGTTGTAAAAACGTACTGAAAATGTGTAATATTCGTTGAAAAAAAATTTAAACTCTCTTTCTATTTAGGCTGCAGTACTGAAACTTGGGACAATTGCAGCCCTTTTCATTTACAACTAGTCAAAAAAGATTTGTTGACATTGAACAAAGTTAAAAAAACTAACTCGTGGCCCCTTTATGTAATGTAACCAACATGGAAATCATCTTTCGGTTGTCCAAAATAAAAAAAATTAAAGTAAGTCTGTCTTCAATATATCTCACACCAAATAATACTACTGTTATTCTTGTATCATAGTGTAACATAATGTAACAGAATATGAAAAATCATTCATTTTCCTAAATATCATTTTTAAGAGTAACAACTGTCGTAAGGCATTCTTCAATCTTATTATAACACGCAAAAATCAATGTTGCTATGTATTTTACGCCTTGAGACGTAACGTAACCAACATGGAAATCATTTTACTGTTTTCCAAACTATTATTTTTTAAAGTCTGTCTTCAACATATCTCACACCAAATAATATTACTGTTATTCTTGTAACATAATGTAACGAAATGTAACAGAACATACAAACATAATTCTTTTGCCCAAATAAAAATGTTACGAGTAATAATAATAAATGGGGCCGGGTCGAGGTTGAACCGGACTCCCTTGGAGTTCCTTTTTTGGAAGAAAGGGCACCAATTCATAGCATACATCTTTGATACAAACATATAATATAGTGGGTTATGTATGACATACATTGTCAATACCCGAATTAACAACAATATACTGTCACAGAAGAATTAGCTAATAATTATAATGTTCGTGATACTAGGCTATCAGCAGAGATATCACTGTATAGTTTGAGCACAATCATACACTAGCCTCAGTATGATCATATTGGTGTATGCGTGGTCATAACATCCCTCAATCGCAAGAGATGAGTACAATGTGAGACACAGTGTACACATCCTTACAGACATGGACCGCACAATAAGATCATGAATAATACATACTATTATCACAATAATCTACATAAGCTGCACAATATACGGTGCAAGTACAACTACATTTTCAACTACTACAGTATATAGAAAATATACGATGTTATATGAATATAACATCATCACGTTTTAAATCAATTGCATGTAACTCAGCACTTACAAATAATTATAATCATTATATCATCAAGATAAATCAGGAAATTTTGGGTGGTTCTTCAGCATAGGGTTTTCTCAGGAAAACACCTGGACAAGGCATCAGCCAAAACATTTTACTTGCCAGGAATATGATGAACATGGAGATTCATGAATTCCTGCCGATACAAAGACCACCTCAAAATTTTTTGATTATGGATTTTCATGCTGTTAATAAATATTAAAGGATATTATTATTATTATTAATATTAGGATATTAATATTAAGGTCAGTATACACATCAACCTTATTCCCATATAGATATACCTCAAACTTCTTGCATGACAACACAAGAGCATAAGCCTCCTCCTCAATATCAGAGTTATTTTTCTCTGTACTATCTTGAGGTTATCTTGAGATGATTTCGGGGCTTTTAGTGTCCCCGCGGCCCGGTCCTCGACCAGGCCTCCACCCCCAGGAAGCAGCCCGTGACAGCTGACTAACTCCCAGGTACCTATTTACTGCTAGGTAACAGGGGCATTCAGGGTGAAAGAAACTTTGCCCATTTGTTTCTGCCTCGTGCGGGAATCGAACCCGCGCCACAGAATTACGAGTCCTGCGCGCTATCCACCAGGCTACGAGGCCCCTAATGAACTAATGAACTTTCTAGAAAAATAATATACAGGATGCTCAACACCATCACATCCAACGTGGAGTAGGACAGCCTGCATCCAAATCGAAAGCATCGATATGCATTATAAAAGGCTTATTAAAATCAGGACTAGAGAGGACTGGGGATGAAGATAAGATACTTTTTAAACCATCAAAGGCTTCTTGACACTGGGTAGTCCACTTAAATGTAGTTCTCTGCTGCAACAAATCAGTCAGAGGTGAAGCTACCATAGAAAAGTTCTCACAGTACCTAGGGTAATAGGCACAATCCCTAAAAATCACTGAACCTGTTTTTTGTTAGTCAAGATAGGATAATTATCAATGGCATTAATTTTATCAGATAGAGGCATCACCCTACCTTGACCAACCTCGTGCCCTAGATAGACAATTGTACCTCTGGCAAAGTTACATTTCTTAGGGTTAACAGTAAGGTTAGCCTCTTGCAACTTAGCATATAATAAATTTAAACCCTGTAAATGGTCTTGCCAAGAATCACTAAACAAAACAATGTCATCTAAGTAAGCACGACAATTGGTAATATCCTGTAACAGCAAATTCATTAATTTCTGGAAAGTTGCTGGGGCATTCTTAATGCTAGGCTATGTGGTAAGGATCTCATGGAAAAGTGGGAATTTTCTTGGCGGGCCTAGATGAATTGTCGATAGCTAAAACAATTAAAAGTGCCGAACAAATGGTCGGCACTTTAGATAAATATTCAGTGGAGGCATATAAGCCAATTAATAGCATGGTAGCAAAAATTCACCTGAAAAGTGGGGCTTCACTTAAATTTTTCAAGGCAAGAACAGTGCCGTTTCTTATGAAAATGTACTTGTTATGGGGAGTATGGAGTATTAATGAGAAGTGCCAATAACTAGAATCAAGATGTATAAAAAATAGTGGAATAGATAGGCTCGGCCCCCAAGGAACATAGGTTCCTGTTAATGCTACGAGGTTAGAAACAGATCTGCTGTCTAGTATAGAATCATCTACAACACTTCAACAGGATTAATGGATACACTTCAAAAACTAACTTATTTATTAAACCCTCTAACAAACCCCCATATACATTACTATAATAACAACACTTTACCACACTATCTTACGTTAACTACCTTGGTCCACATAGACAGGATACAAGGCTTACACTTGGGATAAGCTAGGGTAAAGTCTACTTGAAAAGAACTCGAAGGCTTGAAGCAGCCTGGGATAGCTAAGCCCCACGTGGTACCCTAGTCACAACACAAACACTTAGGGATGCCCCAAACACTGGCTTATACTACACAATACTAATCAATATAACACACAAACCTAGCTAGTATCACGATACCTTAATACTAATTAACTTATCTGTGAAATACCCCAGCATGGGGTAAGAGAGAAGTAGGAAAAGGAGGAGACAAAGCCACACAGGAGAGGTGTTGACCCAAGCACAGTAGTCCAGAGAAGAGCGCAGGAGCCACCAGTCCCCGAGCTCCCCAAGTTGTTGTTGTTCCTGGGAAGATAACCTAGCTGATCATGCAGCTACAAACAATACAAGTCTTCACCGGCCTTCGTTACTAGTTTACTTTAATAGTTCTAAGAATAGCTGATAACTAGTTCAATATCAACAATAAGCTCAGAGTCTGAATGCTCTGTGAGAAACAAGATTCACCTTACATTAGGCAATGAAGATGTGAACAAAGGTATGAAACGCTCCAAGTATAAACGTTATGTTAACTAACTATCCTTCTCACAAGATTATTTGTAACTCAGTTTGACCTCTGGTTTCCACTAAGAACCCAGGGTCGTAACACTCCTCCCCCTCTTCAGAGAAAAAAAATGTGGCTACTAGAACGGTAGTCATATTTTTTTTTGTAAGAGCATACAGAGAATAAAGAGGAAAATCTATGCAAAAAGAAAATCAAACAAAAACAAAAATTTCTCTGCAAGAAAAAGCACAAAGGAATTCTCTGAAAGAAAAAGCACAAAAAAACAGGGAAGTAAATAAGTTTGACACAGAATATTTAATGTCACAGAAGAACCTAAAAAAATAACTAAAGCATGACAGTTGGTATATCGCTTCCTGTGGCTCAGATGAATGGTACTCAGGTAACCAGGACAGCACATCGGCTATCACGTTGAGCCGGCCCGGTAGGTGGATAATGGAAAGATTAAAGTCCTGTAGGTGCAATGCCCACCAGAGGATGTGTTTATTTTTCTCTTTCATCTGGTTATGGTCCCTGTACACTTCCTCTATATATCCTGTTAGGTATACTTCAAACTTTTTACATGTTAACACTAGTGCCAATGCTTCTTTTTCTACCACTGAATAATTGCGTTGCGCCTTGTCAAATTTCACAGAGAAATAGTATACTGGGTGGTCCACTTCATCATCCCCAGTTTGCAACAACGCTGCACCAGCACCTGAGT
Source organism: Procambarus clarkii (assembly GCF_040958095.1). NCBI lineage: Eukaryota > Metazoa > Arthropoda > Malacostraca > Decapoda > Cambaridae > Procambarus > Procambarus clarkii. The sequence continues at coordinate 31,178,231 of NC_091196.1, forward strand.
CAGATGTGTCAACATGAATCTTAAACGGTCGGTCGAACCTTGGACTAGTGAGCATTGGGGCAGAAGCTAAGATCAATTTCAAATTTTTAAACGCCTCTGCACAATCTGTTGACCACTTAAATTCAACAGCCTTCCGCAACAAGTACGTGAGAGGAGTGGCGACACTGGAAAAGTTCTGACAAAAGCATCAATAGTACGCACACATACCGATAAACCTTTGAACGTTCGTTTTAGACCGGAGCACTAGATACTCCAGAATGGCATTGATTTTATTTTGCCGAAGTAACACTGTTTCCTTGGCCCATTTTGTAACCAAGGTACGTCACTGTGCCTTGGCCAAAATGACACTTTTTTGCATTTAAAGTTATGTTTGCACTTTTCAGAACTGTGAACAACTGGCGTAACCTTGCTATGTGGTCAGTCCAATTACTGTCAAAAAGCACAATGTCATCTAAATACGCCCGGCAATTTGGCACATTAGCGAGCAGAGTTCATTAGCCTCTGGAACGTGGCAGGGGCATTACGTAAGCCGAACGGTAACACTTGATACCCAAAGACACCAACGGGTGTTACGAACGCAGTTAGTTGCTTGACACGTTCGGTGAGCGGGATCTGATAATAACCTCTCGAGAGGTCGAATTTCGAGACGTAGGTGGCGTTTCCGATCTCGTCGATGCAGTCTTCTAGGAGGGTCAGGGGATAAGCATCCACAATGGTCACCTTGTTGAGCTGCTGATAGTCGGTGCATAATCGCCAGGAGCCGTCTGGTTTGGGGACCAAAAGGCAGGGCGAGCACCAAGAGCCCTGGCTCGGCCAGATGAGGCTGTGCTGAAGAAGGAAGTCGACCTCTTTCAGTACGATGGCCTTTTCCGGACTCATCCGATAGGGTTGAAGGCGAATGGGGGTGTAGTCCGTCAGTTTGACATAAAAAAAAAAAATTAAAAAAATTCAAATGTTTATTCAGGTAAAGTACATACATACAAAGGGTGATACAAATATTGATGAATTTATAGATAGAGCTAGTACATACAATGCTTAAAGCCACTATTACATGAAGCGTTTTGGGCAGGAAAAACACTAAAGACTAAAACGTAATACTAATTGAGATTAAAGTATAAAATGTGTTGAGAAAATATAAAAATAAAAAAGGTTGGAACATGGCAGAAAAACAGCAAAAATACAATTTGGTTGACAAACAGCATTGTTTAAAAATAACAGACATGGGTTGACATTATAAGGGTAAGGTAGGTTACAGGGAGTTAATTAGGTAGTGCTTAGTTTTTATCTTAAACTGGTTGAGAGAGGTACAGTCATTAACATAATTGGGAAGGTCATTCCACATTCTGGGTCCCTTGATTTGTAGAGCATTTTTAGTTTGATTAAGTCGTACTCTTGGAATATCAAAAAGGTATTTGTTTCTGGTGTGGTGCTGATGGGATCTGTTACAACCTTCAATGAAGCTTTTAAGGTCAGGATTGGCATTACAGTTCAGCGTTTTATATATATAAAATACACATGAGAGGATGTGCAGTGACTTAATATCTAACATATTCAAAGATTTGAGTAGGAGTACCGAGTGATGTCTGGGGCCAGAGTTGGATATTGTCCTAATAGCAAATTTGTGTTGAGTAATTAGAGGACGTAAATGATTTTGGGTAGTGGAACCCCAAGCACAAATACAATATTGAGATAAGGATAGATGAGAGAGTAATAGAGCGTCACCAGGGCATGGCGGGGTACATAATATCTGATCTTAGAAAGAATGCCAACAGTTTTTGAAACTTTTTTTGATATATTTAGAATGTGTCCCTGGAAATTCAGCTTGTGGTCAATGAGAATGCCAAGGAATTTGCCATCTATTTTGTTACAAATTTGGGTATTATTTATCCTGAGATTTATTTGATTTGAGGATTTATTGCCAAACAAAATATAGAAAGTTTTGTCAATGTTGAGGGTGAGTTTGTTGGCAGTTAGCCAAAGATGGACTTTATTTAGCTCAGTATTCACTGTGACATTAAGAGCAAGGGGGTCAGGACTGGAGTAAATGAAGGTTGTGTCGTCAGCAAATAGAATTGGTTTGAGGTGTTGGGAGGCATTTGGATGGTCATTAATGTAGATGAGAAAGAAGAGAGGGCCAAGTATGCTGCCCTGAGGAACACCAATGTTGATGGGTAGGGTGAGAGAAATTGAATTATTCACAGAAACATACTGGAACCTGTCAGTAAGGTAAGATTTGAGGTATTGCAGGGAGTGACCTCTGACTCCATAATGATGAAATTTAAGAAGAAGGTTTTGGTTAAGAAGGGTACATCATGGTAGGTTACATCATGAAGAAGGTTACATGGTAGATGGCATCAGTCTGGGTCGGGACCTCCCTGAACAGACTGGAGAATTCGTCAAACAACGACTGCACCTCTTTACGTTGGGCCATCTGCAAATGGGACAGTCCCTCCTCCACAGCATTCACAGATTAACATTGGTTAGTGCGATGGGCCTGGGGCCCTGGAACTTCTTCAGCCGATTCAAGTGTACGAGCATCACCTGGTTACGCTTGTCAGAGTGCCTTACTTTGTATGTGAGGTCCTCAGCCTTTTCTGTCACAATATAGGGGCCTTCATACTTGTGAGACATATTGTTCCCTAGTCGAGGCTTTAATACCAGGACAGAGTCACCAGGCTGAAATACCTGCAACTTAGCCTTAGCATCGTGTCGGTCTTTCATATTTTCTTGGGCCTTCCCAAGATACTTTAGTGCAGCCGCCTTGCAGTCCTTGAGTCTCTGGTGGTGTTGCGCAAAGAAAGCCGAGCCTTCGGTCAACGTTACGTTCCCTAAGCATCGGGTAAGGTAAGAGAGGAGTAGGAAAAGGAGGAGACAGAGCTACACAGGAGAGATATTGACCCAAGCACAGTAGTCCAGAGAAGAGCGCAGGAGCCACCAGTGCCCGAGCTCCCCAAGTTGTTGTTGTTGTTGCCAGGAAGATAACCTAGCTGATTGTGCAGCTACAAACAATACAAGTCATCACCGGCCTTTGTTACTAGTTTACTTTAATAGTTCTAAGAATAGCTGATAACTTGTTCAATATCAACAACAAGCTCAGATTCTGAATGCTCTGTGAGAAACAAGATTCATCTTACGTTAGGCAAGGAAGACGTGAACTAATGTATGAAACGCTCCAAGTATATACGTTATGTTAACTAACTATCCTTCTCACAAGATTATTTGTAACTCAGTTTGATCTCTGGTTTTCACTTAGAACCCAGGGTCGTAACACCGTTTCATTACAAGCAATTGGTAGAATCAGCCCTGGAAAAGCATGTGCCAGAAGGCATCTTAGAGCCAATTACACATAGTGAGTGGGCAGCCCCAATTGTACCAGTGTTGAAGGCAGCTCGGAAATCCTTGAGAATCTGTGCAGACTTCAAGGAACTCAACAACTGCATACACTGGGAGAAGTACCCTTTACCTGAGATAGATGAGTTGTTGTCAGTGGTCAACAGAGCAATAGCAGAGAGAGCAGTGAGATCCTTGAAAGAAGGGTTAAAACGCTTTATGGAAGGTACTATTAATACAAGGCTTTGCAGATTTTTATATAATCAAAGGAAAACTGTTCATTCTACTACTGGTAAATCTCCTTCTGAATTACTGTTTAATAGGCACTTTAAAGTGCACATGGAAGCAGTAAAGACAGATCCCGATAAAGAGAAATCGGTAACTAGCTTGGCCAGTCAGTTGGCTCAGGGAGAGGAATTGTTGTTTAACGAGGGGGATGCCGTATATGCAAGGAATTTTGGAATTGGGAATCGTTGGGTTAAAGGAAAAATTAGGGAAGTATTGGGACGCAGGAGTTTCACTGTGCAAGTGCAGAGTTTTGGTAACATTAATTGGAAAAAGGCATGCAGATCAGCTCATGCCAAGGTTCACAGGGAATTTTGGAGACCCTTCAGGTGGGGGTAGGGCAACTAGTGATATCCATCCTTATAATGACGGGATAGCAGCACCTGCAGGAGACCGGGAGGCAGAGCAAGGGGCAGTAGAGGGTAATGGGGGTACAGTTAACCCTATGAACTCTACAAGGAGTAATTCAGAAGAATGTTTCCCAGAAGTAACAGGTCAGGACTCCCAGTTGAGAAAATCAGGAAGAGCCATACGACCGCCTGATAGACTTAACCTGTAGGGATATAGTTTAATTGAAAGGGGAGGAATATTGGGATTGAGTACTACAGATGTTGGAGGTAGCATGTTTGGAGCAGATGCTCTTTTGTTCATGATCTTGTAAATAGCAATTCATGTACCTGATAATTGTTTTGTTGTTGTTGTTTTTGGTTGAGAATAAAACCATATGAACGAAGATTGTTTCTCTTCAGCCTTCAACCTAACACCACCTGTCAAAGATTGAAACTTTTACTCGAGCCAAATCTGTAACTGTCTGATCAGGTGCACGCTTGAGACCTCTAAATGTTTGTCTTAGTGCCTCTGCATTGAGTTCATATGCATGCAACATCCTCTTTTTAATTGTGGGGTAATGAAAACCGTCTTCGAAAGGGAGCAAGGCGAATATCTCTTGTGCCTTCCCACACAACTGACCTTGCATAATGGTCACCCAAGAATGCTCTGGCCATTTTAATTAAACTAGTACCTAACTTTGAAAAATGCAAGCAACACAATTCGGGGTCCTTCTCATCAAATTTGGGTAATTCAACCTCTTTAAGGAAGTAAAGTCCACTACAGTGACTACTACTAGAACTTCCCTTAGAACCCTTACTACTGGCAGAGGCTGCAACTTCTAACTTTTTCTCCTCAAGCCTAATCTGTGCCTCAGACATCTGCTGTTTAATTATGTCTCTAACTCTGCTTAGTTTCCTCTTCTTTTTGCTTAGTTTCTTCTACACACTTCAACCTTTTCAACTCAAATTGTCTTAGCTGAAGTTCTAACTTCCGCCTTTTTATTCTGGCAGTACTCTCAACCTCGTCAGGGTATTCTTATAATATCTCATCACTCAGCAAGCCATCTTCTACTAGATGCAGAAAAATAATTCTCAGTAATTTAGCTTGTCATTCTGGGTGCCACTTCTAACTCTAGGGTTTTTACCATAGGAATAAACATTGATTTAGTTAAGGTCTTACTCCTATCCACTGATGGATTCTACAAAATTTCTTTTACTACTTGCTCCATCTTAATTATTTAATTAGACACTTTCTACAAAAATTATTATACCAAAATAGGAATATACTAGATTAGTATTGCCCACCTGCACGAACATGTACACTTACCTCTGTCATGCAGCATTCTAAGTGCAGTATTTATTAGGTTCACATAGGACTGTAAGCTGAATCATACGCAGAGACACAAGTCATCAAAGCGTCTTCAAACAAAGGATACCTGAACATTCACTTCAAATAGGCACAACAAACTAGAAATAAATCATGGATCAGTCTACCGTGTCATACAATAATTATTAATCATATATTATTAAATATGACCGAAAAAGAAAGATTAATAATTCTAACACGAATTTTCTCAATATTTCTTATGTTTCTTTTCACTGTCGATAGTAATTGAAAAATCAATTTTCCAAAATTAATTTTTATTTCTAGTCTGATGCGACATTTAAGCACGTTTCATAATAACTTACTACATTTTCAAAGACTTTAGTTTACACACACACAACTATAACCTGCAAACACTAAACAGAGTTCTACTATGTTATAATTTAAACGGCTTTCATTTTATATACCTGCATTTGGGTGAGGTGATATGTTACAACAGTTTTGGATGAGGTGAAAACAAACTTTCAACACAAGACAGAACACGAAACAATGGGTATAATATTGGGTAAGTTAAAGGGAAGAATGGAAGTAACTGCAAAGGGCCTATTGGCCCATATTTCTTGATGCTTTTATATTGGTGCCGAGTCTTGAAGTGGGTAGAATATAGTTGTGCATTAATTGGCTGTTGTGTCGTGTCAGACTAGAAATAAAAATGAATTTCAGAGAATAGATTTTTCAATTACGATCGACAGTGAAAAGAAACATAAGAAATATTGAGAAAATTCGTGTTAGAATTATTAATCTTACTTTTTCGGTCATATTTAATAATATATGTTTACAAGAAAGACTGCTACCAAAATATACTAATAATTATTAATCCTGAACACTAGGATTACAACAATAATGATCCTGAACACTAGGATTACAACAATAATGATTCTGAACACTAGGATTACAATAATGATCCTGAATACAGGAATTACATCATAATGATCCTGAAATAACAGGAGTTACCTGATTGTGATCACGGACTAGGCCCTCATTTCAAAAGTTATAAGCTCATGGACAAGACCCCCCACTTTAGTGTTAAGAGGGAGTAACCTTCAGCATCACTGGAACACATAGCCTGGCCAAATATCAATGAATGTTCAAGGGGAGTGAAAGGCTAGCAAAAAATATTCCAGTTTGACGAATACGGATGGGATTGTATGTTATGTTCGAGGTGAATTAGAGAAATTGTACAAAAAAGTGAACGTAGACCAAGATAAGCAGGAGTATTTCCTTGTAAAATGTACACGGGTTTTAACCCAGGATGACAACATGTCATTGTTGGAAGATGTAGATCAGCAGGTGTGGAGTGTGGTCAAGAGTTTAAAGAAGGCTGTGATGGGTTCCCGGCGGAATTTTATTTCTATCTTTGGGATGTCATTGGTAAAGACTTTGTACAAGTGGTGCAGTATAGCATACAGCATAGGAAGCTTAGCATGTCACAATCTCATGGGATGATTAAGATGAAACTAAAATGGGTGATTTGCATATTCTAACGAACTGGAGGCCGCTTTCCTTACTAAACCAGGATTATAAAATAATATCGAAATTGCTGGCAAATAGACTTAAGATTGCAGTGGATAAAATTATATCAAAGGAACAGTTGTGTGGTGTGCCTGGAAGATCCATAATCAATTGTAATAATGTAATTAGGGATGTTGTGTATTGTGTCTGAGAATAATGTTCCTTCCTCCATGATAAACCTCGACTGGTTGAAAGCCTTTGACCGTGTTGATGTTCAGTTTGTATTAGAAATATTGAATAGGGTAGGAGTGGCACGAGAATTTATTGACTGGATCCGTATGCTTCATTAACAGTGTCGGAGCAGCGTCTGTATCAATGGAATCTTAGGTAAACCTTTTTCAGTTTAACGATCTGTACATCAGGGATGTCCCCTTTCAATGATTTTGTGTTATATTTCAAGAGCCACTGTACTTGGCAATAAAAAGCAATGACTTTATTGTTCCACCTCGTCTTCCTAATGCTATGACACTTCCTGTTGTTGGGTATGCAGACGATACAACTATTTTTATGTCGACAGAAGACTCAGTGGTGAATGTTCAGGATGAGTTAGGCAACTTTGAAAGAGCAACAGGTGCTGTCTGTGAGATTTTTTCCTACGCCTACCTCCCTTAGGAGGTGGACTACAAGTTTAAAGGCTGCTCACGGCAGTTAAGCATGAGTCCAATAGAAAAAGGAAAAGCGGGAGCAAACCGCCAGGCCTCCACCACTAGGGGTGAAAACCTGTCCACAATAGGCCGCTGGCTCCTCCTAGTTAAACAGGACGTTAAAACTAATAAAGGGTAACCGACGGGTTCTCACAATCAAATATTTATATTTGATGTGGCGCTATGAATTGGAATTCGAATTCCCAAGAACAGCCGTCATATCAAGATCACATCAACATTTAATCGTAATATGCAGAAACATGTGTGGAATAATATGGTTGAAGGGTTGACAACAAAGACCGTTTTCTATAACATAACAATTTATTAATAACAAAAGACTAACTACTACATTACCGAGTTTACGTTACGTTAATGTCCATCCAGTGGCACGATAACAAACAGCTAAATACCAACCCTTGCTGTGCGGCTGCATACTGAAATAACCTGAACACAGGTGTGCCCACTGATGACGCAATATTGCAAATCAAAGAAAAATATCACAGACTAAGTTACTCCACAGCGAATGGACGTTATTGTCCATCCAGTGGCAATTGCAACACAGCTATTCAACAGCCCCTCGAGAAATGACAGCAGGCTCCATCCTGCTGACACTTCGGGCTGACAAGTGAACTAACTGAACAATGATGCCCACTGGAGACACAAGCATGCAATCAATAGTGTCACGGTTTCCCTGACAGCTACTATAATCCCAAGCTTAAGGGTCCTCCCGCCCCCCAGGAGAGACCCACGTAACTAGGCGGGTAGTCCAACAGTGACTCCCCCTATCACAACCCAGTGTGAACACTCTTTGCAACTCCCTACGAGAAGTTGCACTGTAAACAGTAAACAAAGTCAGGCAAGGCGGGATTCTGGGACACAGCTCCACAAATCCCTATATTACTCTACTCTCGTCACCAGACGACAACCAAAAGAAATTGCCTTATGTGATTAATTACGTTAATTGACTGATCGCAGCAGTCAGCAACAAAGTACTACGGTAATCACAAACAATTGTCTCCCACTAGACAACAACGTGATGGTACTCTACGTTAATTAATCATCAACACTTGTTTCTCTCAATACAAGTCATCTCTGTTAACAATAACTCAAACTCTTATATTACATCACACTTGACTCCTTGCAAGTATTCAGTGAGTAATTCTTAATTAAGGTCAAACGGACCACTAATTACATCCCCACTGAGTTACGTTAACTAAGCCTACCCTAACTTGGTAGCTTCTCAACAGTCTGTGTCAAAAAATTACTAGTGAGTGTTAATTACCCTAATTAACTCCGAGCAATTAATTAACTGTCACCAGGACCGATAATTAATCATCCATAAATACGTCTCACTCCGCACTGCCTAAGCAGGTCTCATCAAACACTGTGAATTCACGGGAAAGGAGTTAATTACCCCTAATTAACTTGAGTGCAATTAATCCACTGTCCTCAGACAGGATATGATTAATACAACGATTTATGCTAGCTCCATGACCTCGCTTTACCGAGTCATCTGAGCCCTCCAGACGTTAATTACTCCACTAATTAACATGAGCCACTAATTGCTATACCCCAGAAAGGTAATTAGTCTCGAGCAAATTACGTTAACACAAATACTGACAGATCCTCTCCCACTACGTGAATTCATGATGAGAAGGCTAATTACATAATTAGCTAGAGTGGTCAATTAGTTGTCACACGGACAATTAATTGCTCCCGAGACGTATCTCACTCAAACTCAACGCTGTTCTCTCATAACAGCCCTCACTCACTCCACAATAAGTGTGCACCCCTTATCCAGTTAATTTCCCAATTATTAACTCACTGAATCCTTAAGTCCTCAACACAACTTAAGGAACAAAATAACCCCAGTGTTACATAGGTCACACTACAATGGCATGCAACAACACAAATGCACTGCCCACATACGGTTGCGGCTACTGCAACTCGTTAATTGCTGTGCCCACACAATAATGACACACGGTTGTGCAACAACAAGAGTATACCAATATTACTGCCCCCCTTATCTTGCAACCGTTGCAAACGACTACTGTGAGCACACACTTACCTCAGCAAGGCAATTAACCAAACAACTGCCTGCTCTCATTAAGTACTGTGAATTCCCCTGAATAATCCTAGAGGTCCCTTAAACCCTCAACACAGCTCCCAGGGCAGCAATATCGTATAAACTGATAACAACACTGCACAAACCTGCAACATAATGATGCCGTCAGCATACCCCACATGCTAATGACATCATTAGGCAATCAGTCAGCAATCACGTCTACTGACTCACCACACAGCAGAGTACATAAAACATGCAAATGAACATAGAAATGGCATTCACATAATCAATGAAAATTATATCATCAGGTAAATGTAACTCTAACTACACAGACCTCAGGGTACCCACTGACATCCCTGCAACATAATGATTATAATTATTCATGCTGGTACTCCATCGCACTAATCCAGTCTGACCGATTATATAGAATCGACAACTGGATCATTTATATGGTAAATCTCTACACTGACCGGTTACATACTCGAGTCAGTCTACACACTTATATACATTATAATACTACAGTGTGGTCCCGTGTACAACACCCATCTCCAGGTACTGCTCTACCAGTCACCTGGACGTGCTACAGACAGCTGTCTCTCAGCTGCTTCCCTTGCCTGGCAGGGCTATGGGACAACACAGCTTTACCGAGAATTTCCCCTAATACTGAGATACTGTTACACTCTGACTATTGTACTCACGTTTTCCTCTCATTTCCCAGGTCACTACCTCTCGGGCTGTCAACACTTAGCTTGCTCCTCGTGCATCAACAAGATGTGGCCCTAGGCTGTCCTGGGAAAGTGGCCAAGTGGCCCAAGGGGGTGGCCAAGGCATGTGGCCACCGCGTGGCCCACAGCGCCCCTCCCGAGCTGAGAGGGGGGGGGGTATAGCCGGCGCGCGGGCAGGCCTGGGGGTGGCCCCCGGGCATACACACGTGGATGGGGAATCACCAACAACCCCATCAAACCAGAGCCTGCCTTGCTCTACACTGGGGTGACAATGGCCGGCTGCGTCACCACACTGACACGGCCTGGCGGAATTCAAAGTCCAACAGGGGCCTGTAATCTCACCACAATTACACTGCTCTGATTCCACCAATTGTCCATCAACACTAGACAGGTTATTCGAACCACCTGTTACACCATGAGGCTCTGCCAGCTGCCTCATGGGTGAACACTGTCAACTGTCTCTTTAGCTTTTTACTGTTCCTTCCATAAATCTTTGGCCCCAATTCACGCCAATTGGGCCTCGACACAACCCCTGATGGCAGGAGTGCCATGCTCGATGAGTAATTTGGACGACAGAAGCGATTAACGATTAACAGTCACTTCTTCCTCCACTTGCCGCCCAATTCAAACAAACTATGGTGGGCAGGGAAACTCAAATGCCCATATCTCCCCCCCTACTTTGTCTTGACCAATCAGCACGAAGCCGGCACTGTTCCTTGTGCCGCTTCCAATCACAGCTGTTCGCGCCAAAATCAGCTCGGAGCAGGGGTGCCTAAACCAATTGCAGGCCTCCTCCACCCTCAGGCGTCCCATGACGTCACAAGGAGGGGGAGGCCTAAAGACAGTGGCGCAATGTCTCACATGGTGGGGAGGGGCAACGTTCACCCCCTCTGTCCCTCCCCCCTGTAAAACCGTTGGGAGAGTCAAGTACCCCCCCTACACCACTTCACTCTCAACTCTCTATTTCATAGAAACAGGAAAATTTCTGTAATTCTCTCTACAGAGCAATCACAGGCCTCTAACCAGTCTCAAACGACAGTCCTTAACATAAGCTTTCATTCAACACCTCACAAGTATATATTAGTTTGAAAGCTCCAGTTTCTAGAGTCCCTAGAGCGACTAGCCTAATCAAGAAACTAGGAAAACTAGCTGAGGGAATCTAGATTCCCTCACACTGTCATTAACAAGAACAAAGCATGTATGATGGGGCTTAGCAGTTGATGTAATAAAGTTACCTGGACAGGTTCATGGTTCAAGGTAGTAGAGTCTATTAAAGCTCTTGGGATTTGCTGGTGTAAAACATATGGAACAACATTGGTTACGAATTGGCAAGTCCTATGTGGAAATATAATAGTTGCAACGAATATGTTGTCAAATAGGAAATTTACCCTGTTTCAGAAGGCTGTAATAATCAATTGCAAAATTTTGTCTAAAGTGTGGTATTTGTCTCACAGCTTTCCCATAGACAAGATAAGTGCTATGCAGATTGACAAAACTATTTTTAGGTATGTATGGTATGGTAGATACCAACCAATTAAACTGACTACCCTATGTAAAGGTAAGAAAAACGGTGGAATAGGAATACTGAATGTGTACCATAAGTCATTGGCAATCTTATGTGTTACTTTTAGAAAGGAGATAATGCAGAGGAATAGTGTAAATGCACTAGGACATTACTTTTGTAAATTACGTGTTAGCTACTTGATACATATGCCAGAGTATACTGACCTTGTCTTTATTTCACCGCACTTTTATTCATGTGCAATTGATGTTCTCAGGCGGATTTGTAATATTGAAGGTTTTTTAATGATGAACAGTATACAAGTGTATGATGTTATACTACCAAGAGTAGAAGAGGCATATCCACTCTTTATAAGTAATATAGGCAAACCTTCATGTTAAATTTATTGCCCCAAAACAACGTGAGCTATTGTATCGCTATGTTCATGAGACCCTCCCTACTAATAATAGGTTGTTGATGTTGGACATTAAGGACAACAATAGGTGTGACTAATGTACTGAAATTGAGAATAATATGCATATATTTTATTTCTGAAAGCAGAAAATTGTTCTTGTAAACTGGATTAGAGACACTCTTAAAGCTTTATGTGGACCAAGTATTAGAGTGGAGTTAATGAGGTTTTTAATATTTCATATTGACATAAAATGCAAGAAAATTAAGAATACAATAATTATGTTACTTTCTGATTCCATTTTTTGCGTGTGGATAGGCAGGCAGGAGGGTTACTCAGTAGACAAAATATTGAAGTTCTTGCGAGGCAGGATCAGGTATAACATTTGGGGTTTACGGCTCATGCTCGGTGATGATATGAAAAATTTGTTTACTGAGAATTATATAAAATATAGATAAATGTATTAATTTCCCCTGTAAATTAATGTAAATATAATCTCCAATATTGTAAATCATTTAAAGAAAAATAAGTATAACATTTAGGGGTTTTAAAGTTCATGTTATGTGATAATGAAACACTTGTTTACTGAGAATTATACTACTGTATATGTAATGTAGTATTGTCTTGTAAACTTATGTATATATGATTTATATTGTATTTTATTATATAAAGATAAAAAAATACCAATAAAGGGTGGTGGTGTCACAACCAGTGACAAATGAGATATGAGGAGACAATATCATATGCAGCACCTTGGCATTACTTAAATTCCTCAGAATAAATCACCTCACTAAGACATACACCAGCACCTACCACCTGGTATAAATGATGCACAACAGTAGCAATGATCCATGGCAATACATTACTGCAACATGCGAATAATTCTAGCAGTCAAATATCACAAATAAGGTCACAATCCCCAGACCGTCATGCCACACATGTGCTCGCTTGAGAGGATCAGAGAGTAGTGCTGCCTTCAGCCAAGCTCACCAGGGCAGGACACTGTTTCCAACCTCTATGAGTCAACTGACCCTCATCATTCAAATATCTCAAACTCATATTCAGACATAACTCGATCAAGAACTTTTAAGTCAATAAATAATTAACTAAAGATTATAATACACAATCTTACATAATAATATATATCGATACTTAAGTATATTAAAGATTTTATAAAAGAATTTGTATTGGCAAGACATAGTAACAGTGGCGCGAGTCGGTACTCTAGGGGGGTGGGGTGGGGGGGGGCAGTTAAGGGAGGTTTTCAAAGACGTCGGCCAACGGTTATTATGTATACAAGAATACAATATAATATATATATATATATATACAACATGTGTATCAAAAGCTTGTCTAGATGGTATTCATTTCACAGTGCCATAATTTCAGTAAATGTCATGACAAGAGGACAATGCAAGGAACAACAATGAAAGGGAAATTACACAGTATACATGTGAGTAATTCATACGAGACCTAAATGTATTCATTCTCCATCATGATTCACATAATATTTCCTATAGAGCATTAATGTAGCATTACATACAATAAGCATATAAGGAGATTTTTCAAGCTACATGACATTGGGCAACTCGTTCTCGCAAATTTAATAAGTCAATATTGACTTATTAAATATGTGCATAGGTGACATACTTAACATAATAGATACCCTTAAAAAGATCCATAGAAAACACCGACCTTACCTAACCTTGTTAGTATCTTAAGATAAGCATCTTATAGCTTCGTAATTACAATTATTACCTAACCTATAATAGGTATAGGTTAAGTAATAATTGTAATTACGAAGCAATAAGATGCTTATCTTAAGATACTAACAAGGTTAGGTAAGGTCGGTGTTTTCTATGAATCTTTTTAAGGGTATCTATTATGTTTAGTATATCACCTATGCACGTAGTTAATAAGTCAATATTGACTTTACGAATTTGCGAGAACGGGTTGCAACGGGCTACTGCTATACTCTAGACTTCTAATATATATCCACCAATACATAGCATACATCTTTGATACAAACATATAATATAGTGAGTTATGTATGACATACATTGTCAATACCCGAATTAACAACAATATACTGTCAAAAAAGAATTAGCTAATAATTATAATATTCGTGATACTAGGCTATCAGCAGAGATATCACTGTATAGTTTGAGCACCATCATACACCAGCCTCAGTATGTGGTAACCCTGGGATATTAACCCTGAGATATTAACCCTGGGATGTTAACCCTGGGAAGTTGTAACCCTGGGGTATTAACCCTGAGATGTGGTAACCCCTGGGGTATTAACCCTGAGATGTGGTAACCCCTGGGATATTAACCTTGAGAAGTGGTAACGCTGGGATATTAACCCTTAAATGTGGTAACCCTGGGATATTAACCCTGAGATGTGGTAACCCTGGGGTATTAACCCTGGGATATTAACTCTGGGGTATTAACCCTGAGATGTGGTAATCCTGGTGTATTATCCCTGGGATGTGGTAACCCTGTGATATTAACCCTGGGGTATTAACCCTGAGATGTGGTAACCCCTGGGGTATTAACCCTGGGGTATTAGCCCTGAGATATTAACCCTGAGATGTGGTAACCCTGGGATTCTAACCCTGGGGTATTAGCCCTGAGATATTAACCCTGAGATGTGGTAACCCTGGGATATTAACCCTGAGATGAGGTAACCCTGTGATATTAACCCTGGGGTATTAATCCTGAGATGTGGTAACTCTGGGATATTAACCTTGAGATGTGGTAACCCTGGGATATTAACCCTGAGATGTGGTAACCCTGGGATATTAACCCTGAGATGTGGTAACCCTGGGATATTAACCCTGAGATGTAGTAACCCTGTGATATTATCCCTGGGGCATTAACCCTTGGATGTGGTAACTCTACTAATATAATATACGGCTTGACATTAAAGTTATAATTGCTGCCACCATCTCCACTAATGAGCTTCTAATTACTTTAAATAATTACTATAATATATTTTGATAATTACCTGTGATCCTTGGTAATTACCTGTCATTGACCACGGAAGAAAGACAATGACTCTCGCTGGAACGGTCTGAATTTTGGCTACTGTAGTATGAGATCTTGACTGATGACTGGAATGGAATTGAAAATGTTCATGATGTTGCAACACGGAAAACAGGCAATTACCTTCTTTGAAGCTGATGTGATCCAAGATCACCTGGTACTAGACCAGGTTCACTCCCATGTAATCCCCAATATTACGAGGCTGTCTTCTAGCCTCAGCTCACGTTAACCAACTAATTCTACTACCTGAGTTGTGCTCCGTGAAACTCCACCCCTTGGCACCACTGGAACCCTATCATGAGGCTGAAAATAGCTAGGCCTACCTTGACCACTAATCACCAGGATGTGCCTCTGCCCATTGTCTCCTTGACTGCGGTGGCTGGGCAGAGGCACCCCTGATGCTGGGCTTGTGGTCTTGAAGGGTGCGACCCTCCTACCCTCATTTTATGGCATATACTCGGAGGCCAACTGTCCAATTTCTTACGCACCATGGGACCAGGGTTAAGCTAGGCCAATGTCCCTTTGGCTCTCCAAGCTGATGGATAACAAATGGGATGGGTGCCAAAGTTTATGGCTGCTGGAAAACATAGTCTTACACCAAGCCATAACCTTCGGCAGCGTGATGGTTCTAGAGCTCAGGGAGGGAAAACTAACCATCTTACCTTTTCTAACCATCAGTCAGGGGCAGGCAGTCACGGTGAGAGGGTGTGTTATCTGGAGCTCCGATTGTGTTATCATAGTAATAATGGAAGTTGTAGTGAGGGAACTGATGGATCTATGGGGAGCTCTGGGGACAGAGTTGGATTCACTGCGGGATGAGCTAAGACAGATTGAGCAGTGTCTACCGGCAAGAGGAAGCAAAGGAGGAGAGCAGCATTAGGAATTCTTCGTCTTGGAGTGTCGCAAATGACAGGTGTTGGAAATTTCCAACCCCAATACTAACCAAAGTTCTAGAACACGCTAGGAACGATTGCATCAGCCGCCACATGTTCGCGGTGACTATTCCTTTGCCTAGAACTTGATAGAAACTCCATCGTCAATCTGCTTTGATTTGTGTTTGATTATCTTAGAGCTTAATTAATGTTCATAGTAATCGAGAAGAATAAATTCGCATATAAATTAGCATTTACCTCCTTTCATTAGTAAATTTGCACCGCAAATGTGTGTCGTGATTATCAGCTGATGGGATGAGGGGTGCGCCACGCCAGGGAGTTATGGCTGAGCCCCCCCCCCCCCCCCCCGGCAAGATAAGCTGACACATCGTTGTGCTCCCAGAAAAGCACCATATTTGTGCTTATTGTCGCAGAATTGTTTCATACGGAGGTGCAAGTTGTGCAGCAGAATTGAGCCGTTGAACGGATTACTACATATCAAGCTGTCGCGTTCTCCAAAGACATATCCCGGTTGTATAAAATTTATATTTCATTTGTCGTGAGCTCGTAACATTGAAATTTCAACCGGGTTATGAGGCATATATAACATCAAACCCCAGTAAGCCTCTCTTTCTTCCATTAGGTATTATTTCCTGTGTTATATTGTTAATATAGTAGGCTGTTGCATTTGGTACATTGTATTACCCAGGCAGATCTACGTTGGCGACGAGAGAGAGGATTCTACCGGTTCCAAAACATTGGAGTTCAGGGTTAGAGTACAGGACGCAGTGACCACGGAGTCAACCTTTACTGTTTAAACCACCTGATGACTACTCTTGTGTTATTCTTGGCTAGGAGGAGATCTTCGGTCCAGCTAAGCTGAAAAATTAATCAGTAGTAGTGTAGCCTATTAACCCTATAACCCTCATTTATTTATTATTATCATTAATGAAATTTATTATACATTTACATACATTACGTGGACTAACATTATAGAATAACCCCCCAAAAGGGTGTGCATGGAAATAGCTCTAAATTTAAAATAAAATTATGGTTCATTCAGCTAGATTTATTTGGTCTCATTTATGCATTTATTCTAGGAGATCCATAAGCCACTGATTCTTTTAATTATTAATATAATTCTGGTTCTACGAAGCTTTTAATATTATTATACACTAGAGCTAATTTTCCCCACACAGGAGACTTAACAAGACTTTGACAAGGCCGCCTACAGCTGTCCTAAAGACCTCAAACTCATTTGCCGTGCTGGAAGACGAGTGCTGTTGGGAGACTGCAGTTCACCCGAGAAACAAGACAACGAAGGGAGCGCCGGTAAAGGAAGTAGCTTAACGAATTTTGGTTGTTGGTGACTCACAGGTTAGGTATTTGGATTGAGCTTATCGTGCCAGAGATATGGGAACAGGGTAAGGGTCTACTATCCGAGAGCAGGAATTGGTGATATTGTAAACAACATGAATGATATTATGGCTCAAAATGGAAACAATCCCATTATTTGTATCAGTGCAGGTGTAAATGATGTAGGACGAGTTAGGAGTGAGGCACTGATACAGAGATTTAAGACAGCCATAGAATTAGTTAGTAGCAAGGGAGGAATCCCGATCATATGTGGCATTCTTCCAAGAAAGGGAGTTGGAAATGAATAGTTCTCGAGGGCACTTGGTGTCAATTACTAACTGGACAAATATTGTATATCAAATGTGTAAACTGTGTCATCTGTGTTAAATTGTGTTATTCATTGATAACTGGGGGACCAATTCTATGAAAGGAATGACATGTATGCTGGAGATGGAGTTCATTTATCTAGGGCTGGGGCTATTGCCAACACGTTGGAATCTGTAGTTGGAGGACTTGTGCACCTCTATCATGTCACCTCAAATTCGTCGCCTTTCTAAGGGAATGTAATTTAAGCTTCGTCAATCTTTCTTCATATGACAAGTCTCTAATTTGGGGGATTAATTTTGTTATCCTACGCTGGATGCGTTCTAGTGAATTTATATCCATTCTATAGTACGGCGACCAAAACTGAACTGCATAATCTAAATGGGGCCTAATGGTATCCCTTATCTGGTAATGGTACTTATGACGTAAATGTATCCCTTATGACGTAATGGTATCCCTTATGACGTAATGGTATCCCTTATGACGTAATGGTATCCCTTATGACGTAATGGTATCCCTTATGACGTAATGGTATCCCTTATGACGTAATGATATCCCTTGTGACATATTGCGTTTAAATTGCCATCCACACTTCCGTGAAAATAAACACTCCATTCACCTGGATTGTATGGGTCTCGAACCGTGGACCCCACGAGTGTGAGGCCGACGCTCCATCAATTCGGCTATTAGTTGTCTTAAAAAGGAAAGTTTCCAGAAGCAGCATCCTGCTGCCAAACTGGAAATTTCAACTTTCACTGACTTCTACTGAAGTCCAGAAGAATTACCGGCCCACGCCCATGTCATATAAATTCCAGTTTGGCAGCAACATGCTGCTTTCGGAAGCTTTCCTTTTAAAGACTGCTCACAGCCAAGTTGATAAGAGCGCCGCCTCACACGCGTGAAGCCCACGGTTCGAGACCCATACAGTTCAGGTGAATGGAACATATTGCGTTTGCTCCCTCTAGTAGCAGGAAATCCCCTTCTTGAGCTGTATGAGCTATGTTACTGGGAAACTTCCTATCTCTTGGACCAACAGTATAATCATTCCCAGAAAAATCAAAAGTATACTTTCCGCCTAATTTCCCTTACTATAGCTGCCTTTGCAATACACTGGAGAGAATGGACCTAAACCGTCTCCTACATAGAATAAGAACCATGATACCCCCCCATCCCCAGATATATGGCTTCATGCATGGAAGGGGTGTACATCATTGCATCACCACCTTTCTTACCCTGCACACTGAAAAGTCATACACCACCTTCCTAGATCTCAAGTCTGTCTTTGATATTGCAAATCGACATGTTATCTTAAGTGAGCTTACGAGAATGAATATTGGCGGTTTCTTTGTGGGATCAGAAGTTACTTATCCTGTAATAACCCAAAACCATTGTAATATCCCTCTGACCTCTATGATCGTCTCTCGTGATCGTAATCGTTCGCTATCCCTGTTGTAATTCTCTTTCTCTCTTCACTCAATACCCCAGCTTAACACTGTTACAGTCAAGTATGACCCCTCACTGGACTGCCACGTATATCGGACTAATATTAAATGAGGAAGATACATCAAGGACGAGAGTTATTAATTTATAAAAAATAATAAAAATCATTAAACACTGCCACCACCTTCCCGACCAACCATACCTGAATGTGTCTATCACCGATCCCCCAGGAAGGCAAGGAATCAGTAATCATGGACTCCCGGGTAATATGAATTTCAGTAATAAATTTTGGGAAATTAGTTTGTTTAATTTATGTTACTTATTTAAATCCAAGGACAACTTTAGTATCTATTAACTGTAAGAGAACATGGGGGGGGGGGGTTTCCAATACAACACATAAAAATGACAAAGTAGAGAAATATATCAAAGGGGAGTTAAGTGAATACCACTGGACAAGTTATACAATTTATTTTATGAAATATGTAATTTAAGACAATTTGAACATATACCCTATTCTATTCCCCTAGAGGCACAATGGATATCTACTGAGGACATGAGAGTCAAGTGCACCACACCTTAAAATCGCACTGAGGCCAAGATGTTGATGGCTGCCCTCAGCCCCTTTGGATACGGGCTTGCGGCCCTTGTTCCACACACTCCCGAGGCACAATAATCAAATTTTGTTTTACCAGCTTATTGCTGGGAAGGATTACTCCTCCCACCATCTAATACAGCCCCAGGGCTCCACCCATTATTTTGGCAAAGGCCAACCATTTAACACTTAGACCTGAAGTCTGGCTCTCTAGGGCCAATAAGGACTTGGCCCTTATCTCCCGCCAATCACCTTCCCTGATCTGCCGTGGAAGGCTACATGAATTCCTGAAGATTGAGTCAGCTCTCCCCAGCTATTAGAAGGGAAACAAGGCGCCTCTATGGAGCCCAGTGCACCTGCGAGCAATGTTTACCAACTGATAAATTATGTTCAAGCCTGTCTCCTCCAAGATAAAGGGTAGGGACATTTGACTCGCTTGGTATGGGGAAGGGACCGGTGAGAGGGGAAAGAGAGGAACTTGAGAGGGGGATGGAGAGGGGAAATCTGAGTGGGGGAAGTTGAGTGGGGGAAGCCAAAGGTATCACGAGGCAAGACCACCCTCAGGTCAACCTCTTGGTCCTTGACAAATGGGCGACAGGGAGGGTGAAGTGGGGGAGACGAATGACGGCCAAGGGGAGGGGAGAAAGGGAGAAGGAAGGAGGGGAGAAGGGAGAAGGGAGAACCAATGATCTGAGCCCCAGATCATTACAACTCCCCCTCCTCGGAAATCAAGAAATTTGTGTGTAAAGAAATTTACAAACGCTTTTCTTATCCGGAAATCCTGCCCTATCATAACCATTAACTCCAAAAACAACATTTTTAACCCAACACTATATTAACCCAATGCCTCAAAACAAAAGAAATTATCTAATCCTAACTAATTCCATACAATACTCCAACAACAATAATGGCGCACCCAAAAGGTGTGCCCCAGCATGTATTTATACCTATCAACCCAACAGTAATAATACATAAAACATAAGGACAGAGACCGTCCTTATAAGCCTGACTGTCCAACTTGGATGCAACCCCGTACCCTTCCAACTACCTGGAAGACAAAACATCCTATACCTATACTGATATAGTAACAAATAACTGTAAAGATCCATACCTAACAACTTACACTAGCTACAATAATTCGATAGCCTTCAGCTATCCCAGTATTCCCCCTGGAATAAAGGTCAACCACATCACATAGAAACATTAGAAAAATTAAAACAATGACATTAAAAATTAAAAGAAATCAAACAGAGAACACTATACCCTTTAGGGTTGTCGTGTTCCACTCCACACCTGTGGTGACTGCCCACCACAGCGTATCCAGATTCTTAAAGTCTAAAGAAAATACACAATAAAAAATTTTATTATTAAAAAAAAATCAATGTCCACAGACATGTCTCTTAACCAACAACACACTGGATATGAGTTCCTCAAACTCCTAATATCCCAGAGTTTATACTAAAGTCCACAACAACAGCAGGTGAACACATTTTTCAGACTGTGTACCACATCCTTATTGTTCAGTAAACCACAAAAAAAAATAAAAAAATAAAAAATGTATATATACATTTATAAACTATATAAATATCAGTATCTAGGATCTAGAAAAATCCAGATGAGATGGGAAAGAGAAGTTTCCCCACTGATCAACGTTTCTAGAGACCCTACTAGATGGTTCTCAAACCAGTTCACTGATACAAATTATCTAGAGACAGGGTAATTTTATGGAAAAATTTTCTTGGTGTTCACTTTCTAGATTTATTTCTCTATTTCACTCGTTCTAGTTTTCAACATTTAATACTGTTCCAGAGAACTTTCCGAAGGTGTACAGGTGCTTACTATCAGATGGAAAATTAAAAGTTGAACTAACTGTTCCGAGTTAACACAGTTTACTATATTAATAGCACTTATGTTTATATGAAACTTTTCTATAAAGAAGTTCTCTCGTTCGTTCCTGGTGCCATTTCGTTGCTGTAGATTCCGGCGACTACGTCATGTTGCTTGAAGATCCTGGTCGTCTGGAAGTTCCATTTCCGGCCTCGGCCAACTACGGACAGTACAGGGGGTCTCGTACTACCCGCACCTGACTTGAGTGACAGCTGACAGCTGGCGGCTGTCAGCTCAGGTGGACCCCGCTAACAGGAACCCGGGTTCACCTCTTCTTATCGCTCCCATACAGTCATGATGGGTTGTTGTTAACCATAGCTGCCACAGTAGAGCACAGCTTCGACGTGTCACGATGTCTCGTGTTGGTAGTGAGGTTTGAGTGACGTTGAAGAGGGTGGCATGGTGACGGGACAGGTGGGCCCTGCCTCAGCTCCTGGGCGACGTCATCTACCGGCGTTTACTTGTTATCCCGGTACTATTGGGCCTGTACACCTTTCCGTGCAACCCCTCGTGCAGCTGAACTTTGGCCGAGGTATAGGATTGTACCTCATCTGGCGATTCATCAAGCACTCTGCAGGGGTAGTGCTGTTCGTACCCGAGACCACCGCGTTACATCTTGGTTTCCACAGACGACGCAATCGCATGTTTTGAGAGAGCTGACAAGTCGTTGCAATTAGCGTTCTTCTTCGTAGACCACTCGTCTTCCATTTCCGGTTTTCCCGCAGTCTTGACTACGCGGCTGGTGGGCTTGGTTGGTGACTTTGAGACAGCTAGCCCACGGCTGTAATAGTGACTGACTCTGCTCCGTGAAGACAGCATGGCTGGACTGGGACAACCTCGTTAGTGACGGGAGGTGTCGGCCGGGTGACTGTACGGCAGTCACCCCTTCCGGATAACCAATTGACGAGTTACTGGGTACAAGGGGGAGGACTTTATGTAACGTGCCTCAGACCCCGATCTTATCAGCCAGGTGGGTCATGTTGAAAATTTCCAACACTAACAAACTACCATTGTATTACAATATATCATTATTATATACTAACTACAGTAGTTATTAATTTCACTAACGGTAGTGTCAACCTAACTTAATATTTCTTTATCCGCGCATTAGTGCTAGAATTCTCACGACATCGAGTAGCAAGATTGCGTCAGATAATGTCTATCTAGACACGTTTATTACCAATATGTTAGAGAATTGAATGTGGTTCTCTAAAATTATCAGTATTCCGTGTAATAATTAACTACGGATAATATAACTCGCAATAATCCAAAACCGAGAGTTATTAACTGAAATTATTATCTAGTAGCAGTTTTATCTGTTACGTACGAATGCTATGGAGAGAATAGACATCCTCTCCATTTCTCGTTTAACACCATTTAACGAGAATATGATATTATTTAATTCCCTATAATTGCAACCCAGTTCTCATTAGCGTATTACATCAGTAATTACGCGGAAAAGAATTATCCGTGATTAGTAATTTCTGTTGTGAATGCGGGAGAGGGGTTGAGGGAGGGCGGAGACGCCATTGCGCACGAGGCATTCCTGGCGATCAGAAAGGCGAGACGCGTGGTAGTGACTGAAGAGATTTCCAATAAGAATTACGTTGCAACTCCACCAATAGTCACCAATTACCTCCCCACGTGTTCTACAGTGCCCTGCCAGTTAATAACGCGTCAACAATGGAAGCCATGGCCCATAATTACGCGTGCACAGCAGTGGACGCCTGGGACTGGCAGACGCGGTTTCGGCAGACCTTAGTATTTGATACGCTCATGTTAAGTATACCAATCTTGTTTGATGCATCACTCTGGGTTGTATATTTGTGGGTAGTCTGTCGTAACGAAGAATGAACAACAAACACACAACGTTAGTTGATTTTCTTCATTTATTTCAACTTTAATGAATACTTGAAATAATTCGTAGCCTAATAAAATGCTACTTAAATTTCGCTGATTGCAGCGTGTATACGAGGAGTCGACAAGTTGTTTCTCTTCATTTGTGATATTCACTTCGGGTTCTTTCTTTATTGGGATCCTGTGACCACGAAGACGAATGACGAAATGGAGTTACAGAAGTCGTCTTACAGCTAAGACACCTATTTCATATAAATTTAGCTAAGATTATTAATAATTTCAATATACTTCATATAGGATCTTTACAGTAAATAATTTACTGCCAGAATTTATGACTTGGTAATAAAGGTGTTTGCTTTTACTGTTGCTCAATAATTCATAATCTTTAATATTCATTATTTGAGGTATCATATCTTTGAATCTATTTTATTTTAGATTTACTATGTTACTAACTCAACAATGAACTAGTGACGAACCACACTGGTTCCTAGATATATATGAACTTCTAGAAATACCCCCAAAATGTTGATATTTGAGGCTTTGACTTTAATTATTAATAATACAATCTATTCATTATTTTCAAGTGATTATTCATTTAATTATTATCCATAGGCACTGGTTCTATATTGTCAATTTAATAATCACCATTATTCGTTTTCCCTCTTTTTTTTTTTTTTTTTTTTTTTTGAGATATATACAAGAGTTGTTACATTCTTGTACAGCCACTAGTACGCGTAGCGTTTCGGGCAGGTCCCTGGAATACGATCCCCTGCCGCGAAGAATCGTTTTTTCATCCAAGTACACATTTTACTGTTGCGTTAAACAGAGGCTACAGTTAAGGAATTGCGCCCAGTAAATCCTCCCCGGCCAGGATACGAACCCATGACATAGCGCTCGCGGAACGCCAGGCGAGTGTCTTACCACTACACCACGGAGACTGCTCTTTTCTCAAAAGTGGGTGGTCCTTCGATTTATTTAAACATAATAATCAAATAATTTAATATACGAGTTCAAGCCCCAGATAAACCAACATTTTGGTCCTTTTCGAACCGGATATATACTAATTAGTCTGTTGGGATTGAGTACTACAGATGTTGGAGGTAGCATGTTTGGAGCAGATGCTCTTTTGTTTATGATCTTGTTAATAATATTTCATGTACCTGATAATTGTTTTGTTGTTGTTACTGGCGGAGAATAAAACCATGTGGACGAAGATTCTTTGTCTGACCAAAACCATAACAGTGGCGACGAGAATTAAACATCGCTATCAGAGAGCCTGGGTACGAGACGTGGTGTGAGGATCAAGACAGTGCAGGGTACGTCGTGTGGACGAGTGGACGCTTCGCATATAACAGTGGAGTGTGTTACACCGTGGCCATGGCTACCATGTCAATTGAGCCGTTAAACACGGCCAAGATCTCGTTGGACCTGTGGCTCAGCCTGCTGGAAGCAAACTTTCAGTACCGGGAGATTAAGGAGGACCCAACCAAGAAAGCGGTACTCTTAGTTTCACTGGGTTCTGAAGCATATAGTGTTCTCGGAAATTTGTGTGCACCTGAGCTACCGCACACGAAGACCTATGTAGACTTGATTGCTTTGCTTAAACGTCAGTATGTGGTGAAACCATCATATCACAGGAGTTTGATGGATTTCCAGAAGAGGACGAAAAAGCAGCAGGAATCCGTACAGGATTTATTTGCGGAATTGAGGGCTTTGGCTAACCACTGCAACTTCGGAGCACAGTTGGACGGCAGGGTTAGGGACCAGTTGTTCATGGCAGTGGAAAAGGAGAATTATTTCCCTAACCTGGTGGCAGAAAATTTGGATCTACAATCGATGACTTCATGGACAGTGCTCGAGAAGATATTGAACCTGGAAAGGGCTTTTGGAAGTAAGACTTCTTAATCAGGAAATTATGGTCGTACAGGGCCAGACCAGATGTACACACTGTGGATACAAGCACATAAGTAGCAAGTGCAAGTTTCGTGCATATATATGCAACTTTTGTAACAAGGAGGGACACTTGCACCGAGTGTGTAGGGAATATCTGAACAGGAACAACAAGGCCTGGGAGAGGAGACGACCAGGGAATGCAGGAAGAAGAGGTAGTGGTACTGTGGTCAAGGCAGTAGAGGAAGGTAAGCAGTCTGAAGAAGCTGCAGGTGAGGAAAGCAGACTATATTCGGTGAAAGAAAAGGTATGTTCAGTGAAGTCACAAGTGGTGAATTTTGTAATTAATGGGAAGTTAGTTCCCTTGGAACTGGACACTGGTGCTGCAGTGTCAACATTGTCTAGAGATTGGGCAGATACCTTGCAATTGAATGTAAAATCAGGTAAAAAATCTTTAAGTGCTTATGATAATGTACCGATTAAGGTCTATGGCAAGGTGCCGGCAAAAGTAGGTTATAATGGAAAAGAAATTGTCCAGGATTTTTATGTAGTGGATTCACATAATCCTAGCCTATGTGGTAAGGATCTCATGGAAAAAGTGAGAATTTTCTTGGCGGGCCTAGATGAATTGTCAATAGTTAAAACAATTAAAAGTGCCGAACAAATGTTAGACAAATATTCAGTGGAGGCAGATAAGCCAATTAATAGCATGGTGGCAAAAATTCACCTGAAAAGTGGGGCTTCACCTAAATTTTTCAAGGCAAGAACAGTGCCATTTCATTACAAGCAATTGGTAGAATCAGCCCTGGAAAAGCATGTGGCAGAAGGCATCTTAGAGCCAATTACACATAGTGAGTGGGCAGCCCCAATTGTACCAGTGTTGAAGGCAGATCGGAAATCCTTGAGAATCTGTGCAGACTTCAAGGAACTGAACAACCGCATACACTGTGAGAAGTACCCTTTACCTAAGATAGGTGAGTTGTTGTCAGTGGTCTGCAAGGGAGCAATTTTGTCTAAGATTGACCTGAAAGATGCTTACTTGCAAATTCCTGTAGAGGAGGAGAGCCAGAAATTGTTAGTGATTAATATCCACAAGGGGTTATTTAAGTATAAAAGACTTCCTTTTGGACTCTCCTCGTCTCCAGCAATTTTTCAGAGATTCATGTCCCAGTTGTTAGTTAACATTGAAGGTGTGGCTAGTTTTTTAGATGACATTATTGTATGTGGGGAGAATGAGGAAGTGCATGATGCTAGATTAGAACAAGTTTTGAATCTTTTGCAAAAGCACAATGTGAAGATTAATAAGGGAGAAACAACGTTGAAGACCAAGGCCATTGAATATCTGGGGTACCATATTTCAGGTAAGGGCTTTACTCCTTCTCACAAAAGTGTAGAGGCAATAGTAGATGCCCCAGCCTCAACATCAGTTGGGGAAGTACAGTCTTTTGTTGGGATGGTTACATATTTTTGTAAGTTCGTGAAGAACTTTTTAACAAAATTAGCACCCTTTTATGAATTGTTGAAAAAAGGGGCTAGATTTAAGTGGGCAGCAAGAGAGGAAAATGCATTCAGGAATATTAAGCAGGAATTGATCAATTCTCCAGTGCTCACTAATTTTACAGGTAGACTCCCGTTAAAACTGGAGGTAGATGCTTCCTCAGTAAAAGTGGGTTGTGTATTATTACAGGAAGTAGATGGTCAGGATAAAGTAGTATATTTTGCTAGCAAGAAATTATCTCCTGCGGAACAGAATTATTCTCAGTTAGATAAAGAAGCCTTAGCTTTGATATATGGTGTAAAAAAACTGAGGTATTTTCTGCTGGGGAGGAAATTTCTTGCTAGAACAGATCATAAACCCCTGCTAGGATTGTTTGGCAGAGGTAAGCAGATTCCAGTTAATGCCAATGCTAGAATTCAAAGATGGGCATTACTACTCTCACAGTTTGAGTATGATTTAGAGTTCAAGCCAGGCAAGGATAATGTAGTAGCTGATGCATTAAGTAGAGTGCCTGTGACAGAAGAATTAAATTCCAGTATTCCAGTGGAGTATGTTAACCTGGTGGAATCTATGTCTTTTGAGGATATTTCATTCCAGACTATTAGGAAGGCAACTGGTAGAGATCATAAATTAAGTCTGTTGTTGAAAAATGTCAAATATGGTTGGAATGATAATTTGTTATTGTCAGAGTATGCTGCAGTGAAGGCTGACCTTAGTATTCACCAGGATATACTCTTGTATAGGAATAGAGTGGTGGTGCCTGGGGAACTGAGATGTAAGATTTTGGAACAGCTGCATGTAGGCCATAATGGCATAAATGCTATGAAAGCAGAAGCTAGAAGTTGAGTTTGTTGGCCAAAAATAGACCAGGATATTGCTGAGGTAATAAAAAATTGTCATATTTGCTTTAAGAATTATCAGAAACCCCAGGCCCCAGTACTTTCTTGGCCATGCACTGGAAAACCCTGGTCTAGACTTCATGTAAATTATGCGGGACCTATGGATAATAAATATTACCTGGTGGTGGTGGATTCATACACCAAATTTCTGGATGTGCATGTGTGTAATTCCACCACATCATCTGTAACTTGTGAATTACTAAGGAAAACATTTTGTAATTTTGGATTGCCAGACATAATTGTCTCAGACAATGCTCCTTATTTTGTTTCTGTGGAAAAAGAGGATTTTTTTCGGAAAAATGGTATTAAACATGTAACACCTGCCCCCTATAATCCTTCTTCAAATGGTCTAGCAGAGAGAGCAGCGAGATCCTTGAAAGAAGGGTTAAAGCGGTTTATGGAAGGTACTATTAATACAAGGCTTTGTAGTTTTTTATATAATCAAAGGAAAACTGTTCATTCTACTACTGGTAAATCTCCTTCTGAATTACTGTTTAATAGACACTTTAAAGTGCACATGGAAGCAGTAAAGACAGATCCCAATAAAGAGAAATCGGTAACTAGCTTGGCCAGTCAGTTGGCTCAGGGAGAGGAATTGTTGTTTAATGAGGGGGATGCCGTATATGCAAGGAATTTTGGAAGTGGAAAGCCCTGGGTGGAAGGGAAAATTAGGGAAGTCTTGGGCAGCAGGAACTTCACTGTGCAAGTGCAGAGTTTTGGGAAAATTAATTGGAAAAGGCATGCCGATCAGCTCATGCCAAGGTTCACAGGGAATTTTGAAGACCCTTCAGGTGGGGGTGGGGCAACTAGTGATATCCATCCTTATAATAACGGGATAGCAGCACCTGCAGGAGACCGGGAGGCAGAGCAAGGGCAGCAGAGGGTAATGTGGGTACAGTTAACCCTATGAACTCTACAAGGAGTAATTCAGAAGAATGTTTCCCAGAAGTAACAGGTCAGGACTCCCAGTTGAGAAAATCAGGAAGAGTCATACGACCGCCTGATAGACTTAACCTGTAGGGATATAGGTTATTTAAAAGGGGAGGAATGTTGGGATTGAGTACTACAGATGTTGGAGGTAGCATGTTTGGAGCAGATGCTCTTTTGTTTATGATCTTGTTAATAATATTTCATGTACCTGATAATTGTTTTGTTGTTGTTACTGGCGGAGAATAAAACCATGTGGACGAAGATTGTTTGTCTGACCAAAACCATAACAAGTCATAACTAATCACCGTGTGAAGTAGTCTAGACTAACCACATTTTATTAATTGTGGCTACCGGCAGTGTACCACATAGGTTAACCTAATACACACCAATTTAATTGCTGCTTATACTTCATGTATAAAGTAGCACTAGTGGGACACAGTCAATTGCCCACAACATTCAGACCTATACCTCACACTGAGGTAAAAATCTTCAGGTCACCAGCTCATAACTTACATTCAATTTACAGCCAGACCATACAGGCAAAACCTGGCAAGAGATGGTGTACACCTGTCAGGTGAGTCTAGGTCACATGTAGTTGACAAATTGATCAACACAATCAACCACCATAAAAGGCTGTGGCTGGCAAGCCAAATTAATTGTACATAATTGTATTTTCACCTGTGTGTGCAAGTGCGCCTTTATATAAACTATAAAATCTAAAAAACTCAAAAACACAGCACAACTATATATTCACATTATTGCACCACAAATTAATCTATGCCAACCTTTATTAGGTAGGAATTTAGACTGTGATTGTGCTGAGTTTTGCACAAATGCAGACTAAATAAATTCGTAGTTTCTTAGGTAGAAATTCTTACAAGTCTTGGACTAGTCAGTAGTGCATACATTATTCATTCTTGTGCTGACCCTATCAAGGGTGGGATTCAAACTTATAGTAACTCTGATTAGAGTATATACGTATTAATTATTTGTGTACTCATTATTTGTGTGTATGCATTTTGAGTGCTGCTGAATGATCACCATTACATCTAATGGTGATAAAGAAGAGCTAGCCGGAAGAAAGTTAATGGTGAAATTCAAGTACTGCTCAAAATCCTTAGCTACTTATTGTTAGGTAGGTACATTTAACCTCGAGTGAGGTAGAGTGTAATTTAGCCAGATTAATTTAGGCTATACTCAATATTACTTGTCAACTAATGAGCAAGTACCCAAGCTTCATTAGTAATACTTATTCAAGTCCTATGAAACTTGGACTTAAAGCCAACATGGCTACTCCTGAACAATTAAGGAGAACCTATATTGGCCTCAAAGGTCATTTAACTAGACTAATTAATAAGTCTGATACTTTGTCTAAAGCAACTCCCATTGATTACTATCAACTAGAAACATCAGTGAGAGTAGCTGATCTCAAATTTGATCAAGTTAGATCTACAAGCCAGTCTTATCTCAACCTACTGAATGCAACTGAAACTGATCCTGATGAAATAGATCAAATTCTAGCAGATATTTCTCAGTATGAAGATGAGACTCAAGATAAAATTGATGTAATATCCAATATAGTAAAACAATACAAATCTAATGCAAATAATACTGTGTCTTAATCCAGTAATCAATTACCTGAGGTTCGTCTACCTACTGTAGACTTACCAACATTTGCAGGGCTGGATGAAGAAAATTGGGACACATTTTGGACTTCATTTGAAGTTCATATACAAAAGAAATCTTATCTTGACAGAATTTCTAAATTCTCATACCTGATTAGTCTTCTCAAAGGGGAGGCTAAAAAGGTCATAAATAACCTAGCTCTCACTGAGAGTAATTATGAGGAAGCTATAAAACTACTAAAGTTGAACTATTGCAACAAGGAGTTGAGTATAGCTAACCTTTATTACCAGTTGCTGGATCTGAATGCACCAAGTAACCGACCAGACTCACTTCAAGGCTTCAGGCTATAAGTAGAGTCTCTAGTGAAAGCCTTAGGTACTAAAGTTGATGTACCAGCCTCAGAATGGTCAATCAAGTTACTTTTACAGAGGAAATTACCTCGAAATATTTTAGCAGAAATCTGCTCACACTATAAAACCGAGTTTCTCACTCTAGAGCAAATATTCGAGGGACTGAGAATAACGGTTAACAGGTTGAACTCATGATAAGATTAAACCCGAGTCTAAACAACCTAATATTGACAACTCAGTCAAACCCAAATCGACTTTGAATAAGTCCAATAAATTCAAACCTAAGGCTACTCCATCCACTGGAAAAAGAAGTGGTAGTGTAGGTATTTATTCTGTATCTCCCTCTGACGTTGCAACTGATGTGTCTACTAAAAGGACTAACTCAGCCAGAGAGAGAAGGTGTCTGTTCTGTGATCAAGAACATATCACCTACAAATGCAATGTTTATCCTAACTTTAATACCAGGATTAAACGGCTACAAGAATTACACAGGTGCACCAAGTGCATGGGTTCTCATGATCCCAGTAAATGTGTAGTGCAACTACGGTTATGCAGTAGATGCAACAAAGGTGTACATCATTATGCCTTATGTAGAAAAACTTCTACACAATCTATGACACCTCGGGAGGATTCTATGAATTCTACCACAGTACAATATTGCAAGGTACATCAAGAAATAAATGTACTTGCTACTGAGTCAGACAATAATACCACTCTGCCTACAGCTCAACTCAAACTAATTAATAGGAAGTCTAGAGTTAACACTAGAGGTCTCTTTGATCAAGGATCACAGAAAACCTTCATCACGCAACAATTAGTCGAGCAGTTAAAATTAAAACCTGCCAAAAGTGTGAGACTGAATATTTCTGGGTTCTTGACTAATAGTGGACCTCGTGAATACCAAGTAGTCAAGGTGTTAGTGAGACTTGGATCTTCCACTAGTCCAATACAAGCGGTAGTAGTAGATAAATTTCCTTCAGACCTGCAGGTCACAGGACTAGCTCGCACTGCGAGATATCTCAAACGTAACCGCATGAGGCTAGCAGATCACAAAATAAATTCTGACTGCCTCACAGATGTTGGTATCCTTATAGGCGCTGACTATTATTATAAATTTATAACAGGATGCACCAGACAACACGAAATGAATTTGTTGTCATCTGCTGGAGGCAAATTGCTTACTGGACCGGTGCTTTTCCAACAAAAACCAGCGTCAACCAACCAACAATCTAACAATACAATAGAGGCGTGACTAGGCTTGGAACAGTCACCCTTACATTTCAGAGAAATATCTTAAGATAATGAGTCTGAATCACCTGTACATTGTCTGTGGGATTTAGACACTAGGTATTGTCCCTGATAAACCAAGCACTGATGATACGTGGACTTACCAGCAATATCTGGACACAGTTGTCTATAAAGATAAACAATACTGGGTGAGACTGCCATGGAAGTTGAATCATCCACAACTTCCAGTTAATTATTTCATGGCAGCCTCTCAATTACAGTCTCAATTAATACGGCTGAAGAAACAGCCAGACAAATTGAGCATGTATCATCAATTAATTCAACAACAACTCAACACTAAATTTATCGAAGTTGTTGATAATGATGACCGAAAAACAGGTCACTATTTACCCCATCACGCTGTGGTGAAAGATTCATTGATAACGCCAATACGTATTGTTTTCAACTGTAGTGCCAAAGTGAAGGCAAACAGCGTGTCCTTGAATGAATGTCTCCAAACGGGACCTAGCCTAACACAAAGGCTACATGATGTATTACTACGATTCCGCACTGGTATTTTCGCTTATGCTGCTGATATCAGTAAAGCTTTCCTTAGAGTAAGCTTGCAAGAGGAGGATCGTAGTTACACCAAATTTCTCTGGATTAAGGACCCACTGGATCCTGACAGTGATGTCATAACCTACCAGTTTGCCTCTGTGCTATTCGGTGCGACTTCACCGATTCTACTTCAAGCCACATTAGACACACATTTGAAGAAGTCAAATAGCCCTTATAAAACGGAGATCAGTAGTAACTTGTATGTCGATAATTTCCAGGGAACTACAAATGGCAAATCCAAATTGGTAGAAATCTACCATGAGGCTAACCGTGAGTTAATAGGAGCCAATATGCCACTACAATCATGGACCTCAAACAATAAATCATTAAACCAGATAATCGAGAAAGAATTTCCGGGTTATCAGGTGCCTAATCAATTAAAAGTTCTGGGCGTGGAATGGAACACAGGCACTGACGAGATGAATGTCAAGTCAGTACAAACTAATAATTCATCCCTTACCATGAGAAAATTACTCTCGTATGTAAGTCAACCATTTGACCCTTTGGGCTTACTTAGTCCTATATTAATAAGGGGCAAACTCCTCATGCAGGAATGCTGGTAGAAACATATGGGATGGGATGATCCGTTGCCAATTGAGTTGCAAGATAAAAGGTAAATACTCGCAACGGATTTCAATCAATTAGGTGTTTTGAAATTTCCTCATAATGCTTCAGGACAAAACTTACCCACAAATTTGCACGTTGTTTGCGATGCCTCTGGCAAAGCGTATGGCGCTGCAGCCTACTTAGTCAATAGTACACAATAAATTTTACTCACATCTAAAGCAAGAGTTGCTCCAATCAAGAAGAGATCTTTACCTCAAATGGAGTTAACTGCATTACTGGTGGGAGTACGATTGGCTCATTGCCTGACAAAGACACTCAACAATATTCACTTTGGTGAAATCGTAGTGTGGTCAGACAATGAGGCAGTCTTACAATGGGTAAGAAATAACAATAACAAAACTCCCTACGTTAGTAATTGCATTAGGGAAATTCATGAATTGTCTGCTGGATATAAATTCAGACATGTCCCCACTAAGGACAATCCTGCAGATTACTTATCTCGAGGGTTAACATTAAAACAGCTAATCAAGTCTTCGATGTGGTTTAATGGACCTTCATGGCTTGTTAGCGGTCAGTGGCCCAAACAGAAACCACAAGTCATAGTGACCAGTATCACTACTCCCATGAGAGACCCAGAACCTTATCGAATCACAGCTATTAATCCTCACAATTATTCTAACTTGAGTAAGTTATTAAGAGTGACAGCACATGTGTTTGACTTTCTTGCTAAGATAGGAATCAGGCATAAATTTCCCAATCCTATCCTCTACTGGATCAAACGTGTACAACAAGAGATGTATGGAAGTGAATATGAAAATCTTCCAGATAAAGTAACCAAGTCTCTAGGTATCTGGTATGATACCAACACTCATAATATATTAAGGTGTGGAGGACGTCTGCTTTATGTAAAAATTGATTTGGATACAAAGAATCCGATCCTTCTACCACGTCACCACATTGTTACAAAACTTCTAGTTTTACATCATCATCAATATGGTACTTTGCATGGTGGAGTGTTAGACACTCTCACCGACCTAAGACAGAAATATTGGCTTCCTCAAGGTCGTCAAACTGTCAAATCAATTATTAAGTTCTGTGTAATCTGCAAAAGATACGACGCTCGAGTGTGTCCTTACCCTGGACCTCCACCACTCCCTTAGGAGAGAGTAGTCCATCTTCATCCTTTTGAGACCACTGGTGTCGATTACACAGGGGCCTTGCTTCTCACTGGCACTCCAGATAAGATACCAGTGAAAGCTTATATTTGCCTCTTCACGTGTGCAACCACACAAGGCGTACATCTAGAAGTGACTTCTGACATGAGTGCCGAAGCCTTCATCCAAGCTTTTCGTAGATTTGCAGCTCGCAGATCCTGTCCCAAACTAATGATATCTGATAATGGTTCAAATTTTGTGGCAGGAGAAGCCTGCCTACGAGAGATATGGAATCATCCAGAAGTGTCTGTCATGCAGAGACGACAATGCTACTGGAAATTTATTGCTCCTAGAGCCCCCTGGCAAGGTGGGTTCTACGAACGTATGATAGGGACTGTCAAGAAGTGTTTAAGGAAGACCTTGCATCGACAGAAAATTAGTTTCTCTGAACTCCAAACACTCGTCGTGGAAATTGAGACGCGAGTCAACAATCGCCCATTAACTTACCTATCAGATGACTTCTCACAGAGAGAGCCTCTGAGTCCCTCACATTTAATACATGGTGACCTGCTGAGCCCTCTGATACCTTTGGCAGAAGAGGATCCGTCGACCCTTCCCATGTAACTAGGAGTGATTTAGTGGAAAGTTACCAACATCTCTCGAGAGTAATTGAAAGGTGGAATGAGGTGTGGACTCGAGAGTACCTCACAGCTCTACGAGAGTACCACTATGGAGCTTCGAGCCCCTATAATAAAGTTCAACTCAAACCAGGAGACCTAGTACTGATTGACAGTGATGGACCCAGGTCAGAATGGCCTATAGGCAAAATTGTCTATCCACCCAGATCACCAAGGCATCCTGAGAGTAGTATGGGTTTTGTGCAGAGCACTACTACCCTAAAAACATTAGAGAAGTTGGTACCTCTCGAATTAGCAGAACGAGAGTGTTCAGCAGAACCAACTTCACCTACAGTTTCCGAGGACAACAATTCTGATCCACCGAGCATACGCCCACCTAGAGCAGCTGCTCAACAATGTAAACGGAAACTACAAGCCTATTATAGCTCTGACTAAGAGCAAATAATTTCCCATCCAATTTGAGTAATCATGATGATGCTGTGTTGTGATGTCAAGTAACAAATCAGTTACAAGTCACAATGACCCAGGACAATCACCTCATGGTGGATTCTCAGTTACCTTAAATTTTATGATTTATTCATTAATTTGTTTATGTAGGCTATCAACTATAACATTATTCCATCTAGAGCATCTATGAGTTTACAAAACTTTAACACTTAGTAACATAACCGTTACACGTCATCGCGACACTAGTCTTTGAGCACATTGTAGGCTTTAGTAGTTATCAACTTTAGATGATTCACAATTCCATGTTTACATTTAACATGAGTTCTTTTACAAGACTTAAAGTTTTGTATGTCCTTGACAATTACGGGACATCCGTTATGTGTGTACTAACGTACTAACATACTAACATTAATACTAACTTCGGGATAGGTACGTCAGTACTCAACATTGAACTGCGACCCGAGTTTCCCCCCCCCCCCCACCTGGAGTAATTTTGGAAATTTCCAACAATAACAAATTACCATTGTATTATAATACATCATTATTATATACTAACTACAGTAGTTAATAATTTCACTAACGGTAGTGTCAACATAACTTAATATTTCTTTATCCGCGCATTAGTGCTAGAATTCTCACGACATCGAGTAGCAAGATTGCGTCAGATAATGTCTATCTAGTCACGTTTATTACCAATATGTTAGAGAATTGAATGTGGTTCTCTAAAATTATCAGTATTCCGTGTAATAATTAACTACGGATAATATAACTCGCAATAATCCAAAACCGAGAGTTATTAACTGAAATTATTATCTAGTAGCAGTTTTATCTGTTACGTACGAATGCTATGGAGAGAATAGACATCCTCTCCATTTCTCGTTTAACACCATTTAACGAGAATATGATATTATTTAATTCCCTATAATTGCAACCCAGTTCTCATTAGCGTATTACATCAGTAATTACGCGGGAAAGAATTATCCGTGATTAGTAATTTCTGTTGTGAATGCGGGAGAGGGGTTGAGGGAGGGCGGAGACGCCATTGCGCACGAGGCATTCCTGGCGATCAGAAAGGCGAGACGCGTGGTAGTGACTGAAGAGATTTCCAATAAGAATTACGTTGCAACTCCACCAATAGTCACCAATTACCTCCCCACGTGTTCTACAGTGCCCTGCCAGTTAATAACGCGTCAACAATTGAAGCCATGGCCCATAATTACGCGTGCACAGTAGTGGACGCCTGGGACTGGCAGACGCGGTTTCGGCAGACCTTAGTATTTGATACGCTCATGTTAAGTATACCAATCTTGTTTGATGCATCACTCTGGGTTGTATATTTGTGGGTAGTCTGTCGTAACGAAGAATGAACAACAAACACACAACGTTAGTTGATTTTCTTCATTTATTTCAACTTTAATGAATACTTGAAATAATTCGTAGCCTAATAAAATGCTACTTAATTTAAATTTCCCTGATTGCAGCGTGTATACGAGGAGTCGACAAGTTGTTTCTCTTCATTTGTGATATTCACTTCGGGTTCTTTCTTTATTGGGATCCTGTGACCACGAGGACGAATGACGAAATAGAGTTACAGAAGTCGTCTTACAGCTAAGACGCCTATTTCGTATAAATTTAGCTAAGATTATTAATAATTTCAATATACGTCATATAGGATCTTTACAGTAAATAATTTACTGCCAGAATTTATGACTTGGTAATTAAGGTGTTTGCTCTTACTGTTGCTCAATAATTCATAATCTTTAATATTCATTATTTGAGGTATCAAATCTTTGAATCTATTTTATTTTAGATTTACTATGTTACTAACTCAACAATGAACTAGTGACGAACCACACTGGTTCCTAGATATATATGAACTTCTAGAAATACCCCCAAAATGTTGATATTTGAGGCTTTGACTTTAATTAATTATTAATAGTCTATTCATTATTTTCAAGTGATTATTCATTTAATTATTATCCATAGGCACTGGTTCTATAGTGTCAATTTAATAATCACCATTATTCGTTTTCCCTATTTTCTCAAAAGTGGGTGGTCCTTCGATTTATTTAAACATAATAATCAAATAATTTATTATATGAGTTCAAGCCCCAGATAAACCAACAGGTCATCCCCAGACCTGCTGATCTCGATCCTTGGTTCACGTGTGACTGGGAGGCTGGAACTGGTGTACCATCAGACCTGAGAAAGACAGACAACAACAAATGGCGGAAGCATGGATATTACTCTGAGGTATAGGAAGTTAGAAACCCCAGAGCAAGGCAAGTATGCTACTTGAGTCATGTACATCAGTAAATACACACCATTGCCTCTACAGGCTAATTCTAAGAATTTTACTAAACCTGACTAGGGGAGAACATTAACAGTTTACTGTACAGCTCGCGACCTTGTTACCATGGGGTGACAAGATTGAACTTGACTACTGATGAGGTCTGACAGGAGGTCATCCTCATCATTTGACTCAGCACTTGGATCATTAGACAGGTCAGGAATTAGACTTGCTGAAGGCAGCTCTAGTTCCTCCCTCGCGTGATAAAGTTTTAATTTATTAATATGAATCGTTCTCTCAACTTGGTCTTCAAAAATACCTTTAATAACAAAATTAACCGAACCTTTCCTTTCAATTACCCGGTAAGGGCCCCGCCATCTAGGTGCAAGTTTCCTACTTTGATTGGCAGGAGCCGCCTCATTAACTCTCAACACAAGACTCCCGACTTTCAACTCAAGAGGTCGTACCTTTTTGTCATAATGCTGAACATAGCGGTCTCGTGCTGTCTTGGAAGCCCTGGCTGCAATTCTCCATGCATTTTTCATCTTATTTAAAACTTCTGATGGATAATCTTCCCCATATACAATATTATGTCTGTTAAGCAGACCTGATGGGAAATTACATGAATGCCCTGTGAACAGCAAAAGGGGTTGGGTGTTAATGGACCGATGGATGGCAGTGTTCAGAGCCAACTGGATATAGGGGAGTTGTTCGTCCCACGAATTGGCATCATGCTCTGCAAGAATTGCAAGCATATCTTTAACTGACCGGTTTGTCCGTTCTGTCATGCCGTTAGCCTGAGGGTGATAAGCCGTCGTGAATGCTGAAGTGGTTTCTATAATTTTACATACTTCTGTGAAGGGGAGGGGGGGGGACGAATGACGGCCAAGGGGAGGGGAGAAAGGGAGAAGGAAGGAGGGGAGAAGGGAGAAGGAAGGAGGGGAGAAGGGAGAAGGAAGGAGGGGTGTAGGGAGAAGGGAGAACCAATGATCTGAGCACCAGATCATTACAATCCAACAGGAAGTCATCTGTATTTTTCCCGGGCCATATGAGTGTAACAAGAGATATGGAACTAGGCACCCCACAGGAAGGTGTCCTTAGCCCTACCTTATTTAATATCTAAATAAACATGCTGTTAAACTCTGTGCCAAGCAAATCCAACGTGCTCATCATTAGCTATGCTGATGATATAATGATATATTCATTATATCATCAAAATATAATGATATAATACTATGGGTATTAATTGGATATGAGAACATAAGAATGGAAGTAACGGCAGAGGGCCTATTGGCCCATACTTCCACTTGATGCGGTCTATACATCACTGGGTATGCTAACACGCAGAACACTCTTAACCCTGTATTAGACTCATGTCAGGACATAGGTTTAGTCATCTCAGCAGAGAAAACAAAGATACAGAATCGGCGCCCACCCAGGCAAGGAGGAGCTGTTTGTAAGATGCAGCTGTCTGATAGCTTCCAGCTTGACTATGTAAACAGATTAATATACCTTGGCCTTGAGGTGCCACTGTATGGTTCTGTTGTATTCAGATTTTGTCGTCAGTATAAAGAAAGGCTCAGAGCACTCAACACTGAGGATAAGCCTTGGGTGCCCTCGTACCACAAAGATACGTAACATGAGAAAGGAACTTAATATTCCGAACGTCGTTGATCGTGTTACTATCAAATTGGTATAAAAATGCTTAGGCTAGCTCATCCTAACCCTTGCACAGAAGCCCTACAGAATTTCTTTATTGAAGGTCAACTTTGTACCAAATGGATAACTAAAACTGGAACTAAACTCAGAATGTATCAGATTTATAATTTGTACCAAGAGAAACAACAACGGCAGTTTCCTACACCGTGGGAGATTACACCCTTTCCAATTTTAATCCCTCCCTTTCCACCCAAGAAGCAAATTAGAGATCAGCCCAAGCTTCTTGAGGCAAAGCTCGACGCCTTAAGCCATATTGATGCTCTGTTCACAGAGCATTCTGTCTCAAATTATTTACACTGATGGTTCCCTTCACCGCTCCACGGGTGCAGCTGGAAGTGCAGTTGTCCTGACAATGGGTGATGGCTTATATTTTGAGTGGGTTGTACTTATAATCAACTGGGTCTCTCCCCTTCAGACTGTACTATTTGCCTTGCTTCTTGCACTGCAATGTGTACAAGTCTCCAATCTTGATACATTAATTATCAAGATGACAGATTGACTGTCCGAAGCCTGGGCGATGACCGGGCCACAAGGACGCTAAGCCCCGAAACCAACTCAAGGTATAGACTCTTTATATCCTTAATTGCGCTCAACTCTTTAAGACATAACTGTAACATGCTCGTGTCTGAAGCTAGACACATATACAACAAAATTATTAATGATGATAACAAGAGTTCATTTTATGTACTCACATAGTTGTACTCACCAAGTTGTGCTTTGCGGGGATTGAGCTCTGGCTCTTTGGTCCCGAATCTCAACTGTCAATCAACTGGTAAATTGAGTATAATGTGGACACCATCTCATGTTAGTCTCCATATGCAAGACAGAGCTGACGAGTTAGCCAAAGAATCTGCCCTTAAAGGAGAAATTAGGTATAACCCTGGATTATTGCAATATGTAGTCTGAGAGCAGCAGTACACCAAGAACTTCAACAAAACCATGTAGATCTGAGGCAAAGTGAAATCGACACCAGTAATTCCATCTATCATCATACTATCATACACGAGGAGCCACACATCTATGGATCACCCAATAAAATCAGCAGACTTCTAGATGTTACTACTGCTCGGCTTAGATTCTGTTACAAGTATGTCTGGGAATTCTCATTATCTGCTGATGTAGACCTGACCAAATGCAAACTGCATCAACAAAATTATTTGCACACCCTCCGTCACTATGTGATGGAGTGCGAAAAGATACGTGAATTCAGAGACAATTCTATAACAAATGTTCCAGAGATGTGTAAATATTTAATTTAAAATGATCAGCTAGCAGAAATTTTAGCTAAATATTCACAGTTTGCTAACTGTAGGTAGTAACTGAGTGACTGTAACCTATCCACCGCTGCCCACTGGATGGGGGGCGGTGTGCAGGACAAACATATTAATTGACACTAGCTCTCCACATATGTCAGTTGCTTAATTTAGAAACTGAACTTGTGGTCGGTCTCGAACCCAATGATGATGTGACGATCAAATTCAATGTGTATTGAATTTTGTAACTAGCTCATCAAGATTGTAACTTGCTTAGCTAAAGGAATATGTTGTAATGTAGTATGTAGTAGTAATATGTAGTAATGTGTTATGTAGCAGTAATATGTAGTAAAGTGTTATGTAGCAGTAATATGTAGTAAAGTGTTATGTAGCAGTAATATCTATATAGTAATGTGTTGTGTATCAGTAATATGTATATAGTAATGTGTTATGTATCAGTAATATGTAGTAATGTATTATGTAGCAGTAATATGTATATAGTAATGTGTTATGTAGCAGTAATATGTAGTAATGTGTTATGTAGCAGTAATATGTAGTAATGTATTATGGAGCAGTAATATGTAGTAATGTATTATGGAGCAGTAATATGTAGTAATGTATTATGGAGCAGTAATATGTAGTAATGTATTATGGAGCAGTAATATGTAGTAATGTATTATGGAGCAGTAATATGTAGTAATGTGTTATGGAGCAGTAATATGTAGTAATGTATTATGGAGCAGTAATATGTAGTAATGTGTTATGGAGCAGTAATATGTAGTAATGTATTATGGAGCAGTAATATGTAGTAATGTGTTATGGAGCAGTAATATGTAGTAATGTATTATGGAGCAGTAATATGTAGTAATGTGTTATGGAGCAGTAATATGTAGTAATGTATTATGGAGCAGTAATATGTAGTAATGTGTTATGGAGCAGTATTATATAATAATGTCATAACACTAATCATACTATTATTTAAAACAATACCTTAATACTTTGAATAAATTACTTACATTAACTTGCCAAGTTATTCAGCCACCTTGAAACTCGCTCTCTTACTAATACACTTAAGTTCAGCTTAACTCAAGCAGTTACACTATTATACACATGTCTCTCACAGGACATTCACACACACACTCTTCTCAAAGGCACTAATACACAATCTCTTCACGAAACATCTCTCAAGGGACATATACACACTTCTCTCAGTATATATACAAATATTTTTCAAATGCATATAAGAAAAAGGGGAAACTGCAGATTACCTACTGACCTATACGAAGGAGCTCCTCATTCATATATTTGTCGAATCTATGCTTGAAACATTCAAGTGATCCAACTACCCTGTTTCCAAACCAGTATTTACCCAGGTCTTTGTTAAATCTAAACTTATCCATTTTATATATATTGTTTCGTGTTCAATTTTGTGTCGATAAATTTGGTATCTTATTAATATGTTGACCAAACCACACAATAGAAATTGAAGAGACGACGACGTTTCGCTCCGTCCTGGACCGTTATCAAGTCGATTTTTCAGCCACGTTATTGTGACTTTTCACCTGCACTTATTAATATGTTCTTCGTTACAGCCTTTTATCCATACACATGCTTCAACCATATCACCCCTTACTCTTAATCTTTCTACAGAATGTAAATTAACGCCCAATTGGAGGTTCTAATTCCTGGGATTAAATATGTCATCCTTCTCTGCATTGGTGAACAAAACAATATATATATATATATATATATATATATA
Organism: Procambarus clarkii; assembly: GCF_040958095.1. Classification (NCBI taxonomy): domain Eukaryota; kingdom Metazoa; phylum Arthropoda; class Malacostraca; order Decapoda; family Cambaridae; genus Procambarus; species Procambarus clarkii. The sequence goes on from NC_091196.1 coordinate 31,220,658, forward strand.
TATATATATATATATATATATATATATATATATATATATATATATATATATATATATATATATATATATATGTCGTACCTAGTAGCCAGAACGCACTTCTCAGCCTACTATGCAAGGCCCATTTTGCTTAATAAGCCAAGTTTTCATGAATTAATTGTTTTTCGACTACCTAACCTACCTAACCTAACCTAACCTAACTTTTTCGGGTACCTAACCTAACCTAACCTATAAAGATAGGTTACGTTATGTTAGGTGGGGATGGTTAGGTTCGGTCATATATCTACGTTAATTTTAACTCCAGTAAAAAAAAAATTACCTCATACATAATGAAATGGGTAGCTTTATCATTTCATAAGGAAAAAAATAGAGAAAATATATTAATTCAGGAAAACTTGGCCTATTAGGCAAATCGGGCCTTGCATAGTAGGCCGAGAAGTGCATTCTGGCTACTAGGTACGACATATATATATATATATATATATATATATATATATATATATATATATATATATATATATATATATATATATATATGTGTGTGTGTTATGTAGCAGTAATATACAGTACATAATTTATCCAATTGTCCCACCTTATCATAACTTATCCCACCTCACCCACTTATCTAAGTGGGTGAGGTGATTTATATCACCTTACCCACGAGTATAATGCGAGTATAAATATGGAAGAATTTGTGTGTTTACAGTTGTGTGTGTGTAAACTATAGTCTGAAAATGTAATAAGTTATTACGAAACGCGTTCAGGCATTGCGTCAGACTAGAAATAAAAATGAATTTTGAAGATTTGATTTTTCAATTACCATCGACAGTGAAAAGAAACATAAGAAATATTGAGAAAATTCGTGTTAGAATTATTAATCTTACTTTTTCGGTCATATTTAACAACATATGTTTACAAGAAAGACTGCTGCCAAGAAAGAGACAAGTCAGCCAAATACAGGCAATTAGATCATCGGTACAACTTCGTTCCAATAGGGTCTGAGACCCTAGGCCCATGGGGAGAGAGTGCAAGAAGGTTTCTTAAGGATCTTGGTTCCAAGCTCATTGACACCACAAGAGACCTTAGAGCAGCAAGTTTTCTCTTTCAGCGCCTCAGTGTCGCAATCCAGAGAGGGAATGCTCGCTGCATCCTCGGTTCCTGCCCGGCGTCGGAGGAGTTCGAGGAAATCTACAGCCTCTAGGAAGCGAACTTTTTTGTGTGTCCTCTTAATGTTCATTTTTTGTATAAAATCAAATATGTAACTGTATAACCTTGCATAATAAAGTGTACACCATAAAAAAAAGGGGGTGGTAGGAGAAGCGAACACTCTTACGTATTCAGAGTTAAATGGCAATTTTTTCCCTTGGCATATATATATATATATATATATATATATATATATATATATATATATATATATATATATATATATATATATATATATATATATATATATATATATATATAGTGGTTGATACCGGCTTGATACTGGTTGATACCTGCTTGATGGGGTTCTGGGAGTTCTTCTACTCCCCAACTTCTGACTTGTGAGAGTTTGGTCCACTAGGCTGTTGCTTGGAGCGGCCCGCAGGCCCACACACCCACCACAGCCCGCTGGTCCGGCACTCCTTGGAGGAATAAATCTAGTTTCCTTTTGAAGATGTCCACGGTTGTTCCGGCAATATTTCTTATGCTCGCTGGGAGGGTGTTGAATAACCGTGGACCTCTGATGTTTATACAGTGTTCTCTGATTGTGCCTATGGCACCCCTGCTCTTCACTGGTTCTATTCTGCATTTTCTTCCATATCGTTCACTTCAGTACGTTGTTATTTTACTGTGTAGATTTGGTACTTGGCCCTCCAGTATCTTCCAGGTGTATATTATTTGATATCTCTCTCGTCTTCTTTCTAGTGAGTACATTTGGAGGGCTTTGAGACGATCCCAATAATTTAGGTGCTTTATTGCGTCTATGCGTGCCGTATATGTTCTCTGTATTCCCTCTATTTCAGCAATCTCTCCTGCTCTGAAGGGGGAAGTGAGTACTGAGCAGTACTCAAGACGGGACAACACAAGTGACTTAAAGAGTACAACCTTCGTGATGGGATCCCTGGATTTGAAAGTTCTTGTAATCCATCCTATCATTTTTCTGGCTGACGCAATATTTGCTTGGTTATGCTCCCTAAACGTTAGGTCGTCAGACATAATTATTCCCAAATCCGTTACATGCTGTTTTCCTACTATGGGCACATTTGATTGTGTTTTGTACCCAGTATTATGTTTAAGGTCCTCATTTTTACCGTACCTGGAATTTATCACTGTTAAACATCGTGTTATTTTCTGATGCCCAGTCGAAAACTTTATTAATATCAGCTTTAAGTTTTTCAATGTCTTCAGCCGAGGTAATTTTCATACTGATTTTTGTGTCATCTGCAAAGGATGATACGAAGCTGTGACTTGTATTTTTATCTATATCTGATATGGGAATAAGGAAAAGCAGCAGTGCAAGGACTGTACCCTGAGGTACAGAGCTTTTAACTGCGCTCGGACTAGATTTTATATGGTTGACCGTTACTCGCTGAGTCCTGTTTGACAGAAAACTGAATATCCAGCGTCCTACTTTACCGGTTATTCCCATTGACTTCATTTTGTGTGCTATCACGCCATGGTCACATTTATCGAAAGCCTTTGCGAAGTCCGTGTATATCACATCAGCATTCTGTTTTTCTTCTAATGCCTCAGTGACTTTGTCGTAGTGATCAAGTACTAGGCTGGCACGATCTTCCCACTCGAAATCCATGTTGGCCTGGGTTGTGAAGGCCATTGGTCTCCATGAAATTGGTGACCTGACTCCTAATCACTCTCTCAAATACTTTTATTATGTGCGATTTTAGTGCAACTGGTCTATAATTCTTTGCCAATGCTTTGCTCCCTCCCTTGTGTAGAGGGGCTATGTCTGCTACTTTAAGTGCATCTGGTATCTCGCCCGTGTCCAAGCTCTTCCTCCACACTATACTGAGTGCCTGTGCTACCGGCACTTTGCATTTCTTTATAAATATTGAATTCCATGAATCTGGACCTGGGGCCGAGTGCATGGGCATGTTTTCAATTTCTCTTTCAAAGTCTAGTGCGCTCGTGTTGATATCAGATATATTTACAGGGGTTTGAATATCCCGCATAAAGAAATTGTCTGGATCTTCCACTTTCATGTTATTTATTAGAGTACTAAACATGTCCTCATACTGCTTTTTTAGGATTTCACTAATGTATACTAGTTCACTATACTAGTTCATTTATACTATTTCACTAATTCACTAACAATACTAGTGGCTTTAGGTATGGCATGTACTAGCTTTTTCTTTAAATCCAACATTATGGTTGTAACTCATCTGAAATGTATGTACCTGTCCTGAATAAAGAATCTGAATCTGAATTTGTGTATGCTTAAGGGAAGGAGGAGGAGGAGGAGGAGGGTGAGATATTGGAGGTATGGTCAGTTGTCAACTAAGTGTCAAAGGCCCCTATCTAGATGGTTCCCATGTAGGGGTGAGGGGGGTGTTACCTATCGTACGTTACGGCTCGTGACCCTACAGCAGCCAAACTTTAATTACGTCTAGGGATACGAGACAACTGCTGTTCTCAATAGCGAATCACCAGTATAACCCCTTGATAAGTAATGAGCACAATAATAAATCTTCCTTAGGACTGAAGAATAGATCAAAATCTTATATACATATATATTAAATAAATCTCAATAGCAAACAGATGATTATTTGGTCACAATATATCACATTAAAAATATCACTGTATCTTCCAGACATTAAATTAAAATTATTATATGTATGGCTATGACAGAACAAAAATGTATAACTTAACTCCAACAAGATGCACTCTCTCTGGTTCCGGATCAGCTACTGAATAACATAACGTGAGAGTCAAAACACATTGCCTTGCCCAGCGAACAATTTGCCAAAGTTACAATATTTATTATTTCAACAATGGAGCAATACATTGTGACAAGAGTAATCTTAAACTAACTTAGTGAATAATTAATACATATTGATATACAAAAATAAAGTAATTGTTTCTTTACATAGTAATTAAAATATGCATACAGAAGGGAATAATGGCATGCACACCCAGCAACGGACGGTCCCACGACAATTTGCCAGATACAGTTCACTCAATTATTATTCACCTCTGTTACCCACATATGATCACATATAAATCATTAGTTCCCGTGGGAAAACTGAGCACACAAAGAAATAAAACAATCATTCCCACGATACGTTGGGCCTAACACCAACACTGTAACATGAATGTACGTTTGCATAGAACATATAAGTATATCAATATACATGCTTGTAATTTACACACAATTATAATGTACATATTAATATATTTACTTACGTATCTTATAGGAGTACGTAACAGGGGGGGGGGGAGAGTTTTGGAAAGATGGGGTGGGAAAGAGGGGGGTGGGGGGGTTATCCTGTGATTGACATAATGTTTCACATAAGTAAAAACGTTTCGTATTTTGATTTACTCCCTTTACTGTGTGTGTGTTTGCTTGTGTATGTGTTTGCTTGTGAGTGTTCACGTCACGAGGGTCCTCTATGTGTCATACTTCTACCTGGAATGAGCCACTTTGAGAGTCTAAATACATATGATAAACTGAACAAGATTTCTCTTATAATTGACCTCACTGTACATCAGTTAACTGATAGAAGCAGGCAGTACTCACCGGCCAAAACCGTCCCGCTCACACAACCAGGTGAGTTTATAATGATGTCCTTATGTCGAGGTCCTCGGTGGATTCGTCGTCTCTCCACGTGGTGTGGAGTCCCACTCCTCCACTGAGTGCCAGTGGATCGGTGCTGCTGGTTGTTTCAGTGTACTGTATCCTTTTGCCTGTTGTGTTACCGTTCAATAATATACTGTATCACTGTTCTCTATATCCCAAGTACACCTTGATACAAATATCTAATTTTATTTCTGGGTACGCCAAGCTGGGTACCCCTGGGAAACACCTGGGAAATTCCTGGGGTACACCTGGGTACCCCAAGCACAAATAGGTATTGGTGCTTGGGGTTCTACTACCCAAAATCATTTACGTCCTCTAATTACTCAATACAAAGCTGCTATTCGGACAATATCTAACTCTGGCCCCAGACAGCACTCGGTACCCCTACTCAAATCTCTGAATATGTTAGATATTAAGTCACTGCACATCCTCTCATGTGTATTTTATATATATAAAACGCTGAATTGTAATGTCAATCCTGACCTTAAAAGCTTCCTAGAAGGTTGTAACAGATCCCATGAGCACCACACCAGAATCAAATACCTATTTGATATTCCAAGAGTATGACTTAATCAAACTAGAAATGCTTTACAAATCAAGGGATCCAGAATGTCGAATGACCTTCCTAATTATGTTAAAGACTGTACCTCTCTCAACCAGTTTAAGATAAAAACTAAGTACCACCTAATTAACTCCATGTAACCTACCTCACCCCCAAAATGTCAACCCATGTCTACTATTTTAAACAATGCTGTTTGTTGACCAAATTGTATTTTTGCTTTTTTTCTGCCATGTTCCCCTCCTTTTTTCATTTTTTTATTTTCTCAACACAATTTATACTTTAATCTCAATTAGTATTAAGTTTTAGTCTTAGTGTTTTTCCTGCCCGAAACGTTTTGCGTAACAGTGGCCTTAGGCATTGTATGTACTAGCTCTTTCTATAAATCCATCAACATTTTGTATCTCACCTTGTATGTATATACTTTACTTGAATAAATATTTGTATTTGTAAACATGGGCCTCGTGGCCGTATGCTCCCCACGTGTCCTGGAGCTGTGATTATTCTGCTTAACACAAAAGTTCTCGTGATATCACTGCGTTTATTTTTTTCTATGTGCGGTTATACACCTTGTGATATCCTAGATTCGTGATCAATCACTGTAAACTTAAGAAGCCCGATTTTATGGACGATTAATGTGGAGCCTCAAGCTCACGACCCTCCCACGGGATTACCTCGACTCGACCCGAGTGTGTGTGTGTGTGTGTATTCTCAAATCTTATAACATTTATGAAAACCTTATACGCTACAGCTCTTATTGGCAAGTAAGAGTACACAGTTCGTGTGGTATCGCAGCATCGTCATCAGCACCAAGGCGTATTCGGCAACCAATAGGGGACGTTACATTCACGGCACGTGACGTCACAGGCAGGTATAGATTAAACTAGTTATTAGCACCCAGGTGTTATAATGGAAGCTTCGTGTTTGTCGTTACATGCTATGCAAAGATACCTTGTATCCACTCATATCTTTAATTATTGTACCTTTGCTGATATTTTGAATTCATTGACCCTACTTCACCTAACCTAACCTAGCTACTGTTCATATGGATAAACCAAGGTGTTTATGTCAAATTGAAATATATTAGTAATTATTAATAAAAAGCTGAGTTTATGGTAAGGCATTCTAAAATATAATAAATTTAACACCATTCACACGAGATGCTACACTTGTATATAAACTAAAAATACACATAACCAAAACACACAGTATAATACACACATATTTACACTCAATATTGCATTTACGCACAAAGTATGACTTTCCACAAAAAATATGCCATTTACTCAGAAAATACAACATTTACACACAAAATATGTCCTTTATGCACAAAATATATTATTTACACACAAACATATATCATTCACACACAAAATATATCATTTACACAAAATATGCCATTTATACACTAAATTTATCATTTATTCACAAAATATAAAATTTACGCACATAATATATAATTTACTCACAAAATATATCATTTACACACAAAACATATCATTTGCACACAAAATATATCACACTCAAACTATACCATTTATTCACAAAATATGTCATTTATCCACAAATTTAAAATTTACACCAAAAACATATAATTAAACACACACACACACACAAAATAAGCTATTTACACCCAAACAATACCATTTACACACAAACTATACCATTTACACACAAACTATACCATTTACACACAAATTCAACATGTATGCAAAGTATGGTATTTGCACAAATATCATAAATTGCATATAAGCCTGTACAATAAAAAATGCACTTTTACAAAAGGTACACAATTTCATAAACATCACTTTCAGAAAATGCTCGTCACACCAAAAACCAAATACACTTTCACAAATGCTCTTGAAGATCTTTTTTTCAGATAACATATACAGAACTTACACAAATATACAATTTGCACAAAATACAATTGCATGAGTTCCTCTTGAGCAATTAAAACAACCTGCATAAATACACTATTAGCACAAATCCGCTAATTACACAACTTACACTAATGTAATTAATACGTAACCTGCATAAATACATTAACACTCAACTAACAAAAATATATAATTAGCACAAATACAATTACAAAACATGTCCAATTATTACACGACTTGCACTAATACAATCAATACATAACTAGCTCAAATATATAATTCGTACAAATACAATTACAAAATATGCATAATTAATAAAATAAAATTGAAAATAAAATGTTTATTTAGGTAAGGTACATACATACAATAAATTTTTACAAAGATTGGTTGACTTATAGGTAGAGCTAGTACATACAATGCCTAAAGCCACTATTACGCAAAGCGTTTCAGGCATCTAATGCAAAACTTGCTTAATTAATACACATCTTGCACAATTATTACACAACTTGCTATATAACTACACAACATGTTCAATTTCAATCAATACATAACTAGCACAAATACACTATTCACACATATGCAATTACATAACATGCAAAATTAATATGCAACTTGCACAATTAATACACATCATGCATAATTATTACACAACTTGCATAAATACAATCAAAATACAATCCCAGCACAAATACAACCAATACATAACTAGCACAAATACGTGAAATACACAACTAGCACAAATGCCCAATTCACACAAATAAAATTACAACATATGCAAAATTAATACACAACTTGCACACATACAATCAGTACACAACTAGCACAAATATGATAAATACACGTGCAGCACAAATACATTCAATGCACAACTACACAATTCGCACAAATACAATCAATACCCAACTAGACAACTTGCACAAATACAATCAATACACAACTAGAGCATACACAATTAACATACAACTCACACAAACAATACACAACTTGTTCAAACAATACACAATTTGCGTGAATATAATCAATACACAAAAGCAATCATCACACAACTCGTGCAAAATATTATCAACACAACCTGCACAAATATACCACCTGCACCATTAATACAGAACTTGCGCAATTATAATCATTGTGCAATTTGTACAAATACAGTCCCACAACTTGGTGAATCATACACAATTTGCACAATATTATCCTAAATATGTTTAGAACATAATTTATAGTGTACTAAATTTAACCAAAATTGCTTCCCCAAAAAGTCATAATTTCACATATATGTATCATACATCTGGCATCCTAAGAGCTCAATCCTCATAAACTCACATTTCCATAAATGTTTCAACATTATTAATGCTAAACTGTTCTATTCATCTAGTTTATGTCCATTGTTTTTAACACCTTATTAACACCCCATTGTTACTACCACTCCAATCATGTCACCCATATTTGTTTAGACAAACCGTCTATCGGTCTTTATTGGATCTAACTTTAGTTAAGTTAGGTTAGGACGGGCTGGGTTACGTTAGGACAGGTTGGGTTACGATAGGACAGGTTGAGTCAGGTATAATAGATTGGGTTATGTTAAGTTAGCAAATCTATCCAAATTCAAGGAAAATGTTATATCATATCAAAATTTATCATACTATATAAACCAATAATGAACAACCCATTCCTATAATATCCTATCCCCACATAAGGTGGTCCATCCCATCCTAACCCAACCTAACAGTTTCTATATGTACCTGAAATCATCTAAATTTGGCTGAACTATCTAAATTTAACCAAGTTCTAAATTCAATTAAAATTTATTCATATTTACTATATCCTACCAAAATGCATCCAACTAGAATGCAAATTTAGATAAATTTAGGAAAATTCCACTTGGCCTAAGAAATTTTACCAAATTCAACATAACAGTTATTAAACTAACTAAATATAAGCACCCATATCCTCACATACAAGCCAATGTAACCTCTGACCATCCATTACAAGAGCTAGCTGTAACTCGAACCCAAATAAGGGAATTTACACTATTTCCTGAACAAGCTAGTTCAATATCCCTAAGATATTATATATCCTACCCTACACAACCTTACCTAACCTGACCTAGCACATTCAAAACTAGATTTGTTTAAAGTTGGCAAAATTTATGCTGTCCCACCTAAATTTTACCCAATTTAAGACAATTCCCACCAAATATTCCCGAATTTACCGTATCGTAGAACAGCCAAAGCCGAATTTACCGAAGTTTCACCCATTCCATAAACATTTTATGTGCATTTCCAATATCCAATATCCAGTCACCGCATATCGTATTCCATTCCTAAGACCATTTCATGGTGTTAACGCTGTGTCTATCTAGCTATTTCTGCATCTAAATGTATTTATCTATCATCAATCCGACGAAGTCAGACCAAACCTAACCTATCCTAACACAACAATAGCTAAATTCAACGAAAAATTTTCACAGTTTAAGGGGCCAGGTGCACAATTTATCAATCTTCCTCAAACACTCAAATTTTTGTGTAAAATCTACATGGTAAATGCCCCAACTTTTCCCAATGGACCAACATCATAACATGAACAGAAAATAAAATAAAAATTAAATTAAAAACAAATTGAAAAATGTTACAATTTCAAATTAGAGTATTTTATTTAATATGTCACCAATTTTTATTTTATTCATTATGGGCTCAGAATGGCATATAACGTTGATTTTCAACGATTAAAAATTTAGTTTGAGTGTATAGTTTACAGTATAAAAATTTGTCAACGTGGCCTTCCAAATATGCGCAAAATTTAGACACAAAAAGGTATAACTCCCAAAGTTATTGGTTTATGAATAAACGCTATCGAGGAAACCTTAGAACTAAGGTCTTTGCACATAATATGTAAAAATGGTGAAAATCGCTCGGAAACAGATTTTTTTTACTCAGTCTCAAAGTTGAAAATCCTCTTCATACAAAAAAAAATGTAGGTAAATTTCTCGATATTAAATATAGTAATTCGAATTGATGTGATATCTTGAATGTTTTAATAAATATTGCCTGGCATTCGTGCTCGAATATGTGAAACCTATAAGTCAATATGTTTTGAAATGATCAAGAAAAAATAGCTGCCTCCCCCCCCCCAAAAAAAAAAACAAGAATATACAGGGATAAGGATAATGAGTTAGGGGGGGATATATAAGTATACTTTATATAAGTAATAAAGATCTTATCTGGTCCCCATTTAGGAAAAACAACCTAAAGAGAAAGTGAAAATAGAGTTTGAAATCTGTGAATAATCTGCCCCCCCCAAAAAAAAAAAAAAAAAAAAAAGTCACAGGTTCTGCCACCTGTGGCTGATTTACATGTTGGCCAATTTCGTTCCAACTTCACATACTTAGTGATGGGTATACATTCTCCAAGATGTTGAAGCCACAACAAAATCATATGAGAAACAAAGGAGAAAACAACAGAAAAAAAACAATAGGTGGACATAAGAAATATTGGCATTGGGTAACATATTTATATGATATTTAAAATGAAATACAGCAACATAACATACTTACTCATTGTAATTTGTGTGACAATATTACCATCAGAACTGGTTGCGCATGTGTTTTATTTTATTTTAAATTTGTATAAAATCCATTTCCTAACATATCGGGATGAAAATTTCATGACGCTGATCCCAAATACCGTGAGATTTGTTTAACAGTTTTCACTATACTTCATATTTGGATGAATATTTTTGTGCACCCGGCCATTAAATAAATTCCCTTAAATTTATCCTAATTATATCAAACCAAAACCAAATTCTATTAAATAAATCCTATTCACATCACATTGAGTGCAGAAGTTAACTGATAGAGTTATTAATGTTTACTTCCAACTTCCATGCCATCCTGGATTACAGAAAACACTATTTGTCAAATATTGATACTGTTCTTATAAGATTCCCCCATTTTGCACCCGCAAGATAACATAAGCTTTTAAGGGATGATAGATGTTAATCTTCTTGTTTGAGGAGCTGTGTTCACTTGAGACAGTTAAGCAAGTCCCAGCTGCGTCTGGGTACAAGTGACAGGATGAACAACCCAACAGGTTTTCTTATTAGTGGGGAGTGTTGTACATGCTGCTATGGCGATGTGTCCACTCACAGGATGAGTGGCGCTGCCCCCTCGAGGCAAAATTAAAAAATAATATTTTTGCAAATATATTCTTAGAAGTGTGGTAAATTTGGATATAACCCTAACTGACTTGTGCCTAACCTGCATAGATCTATGCTGAATATTGCAACTTCATTGTTAAAAAAGGGTTGATTTTGGGTATGCACCTATCTGTCCTGCACCTATCCTTAGATCTTTGTTGAATATTGTAGCTATATTCTTAGTTTTTTGTGAGTGTTTTTTTTGGATATAAACCTAAATGACCTGCACCTATCCTGCTTGGATCTTTGTTGAATATTGTAGCTATATTGCTAGAAAGGTTGATTTGAGTATAAACCTAGCTGCCCTGTGCCTAACTGGTCAGGACCTATATTCAATAATGTAGCTACATTGGTTGGGAAAGTGTTTGTTTTTTACACATCAACTCAGCCAACCTGCATCCAACCTGCCTCTACCTAACATCGAATGTATTGTATTTTTGGGGGAAAGTGTTGTTTTTGCATCAACCCAACCGCTCAGGACCTAGCCTCTGATATCATGATCTTGGTTCAGTATTTATTACATCTTATTCTTAGCCGTGTTTGTTTTTGGACAACGGTTTTACATCAATACAAACCAACCCATCCCACCCTAACCTCGATTACCTCGGGGTGTTGATGGAGATGTGTTATTATTGGTTATTTTCTCTACGTCACTTCAACTTAACCAACCATAAACCTAACCTCATATACCTGGAACTGATCTCCATTTTACATCATATTTTAAGGCAAGTGATAAGATTCACTATATTCATACCATTAACATAACCCAATTTACCTTAGCCTAATCCATAACTAGAGGGTTTATCAACCTGTCCTCTAAAAAATAACATCGCTTTTGGCCGTTTACCCGTATGGCTGAAAGTGGACATAATTTGAAAATGAAAAAAAAATTAAAAAAAAATTTGGATTTTTTTTCAATGGCAGTAAGTTAAGGGTCCTCTGATAGGTTAGGTGGGCAGGAAATTCTCATAAAGTTTCAAAACGTTATGAAAAACGTTAATTGAAAGTTTACTCTCCTAACCTTCCCGAATAAGCCGGACGACTGAAACAGAAAACGGAACAGTACGTCACTTTTGTGAGTCGATTTCATTTCAAATTACGTCCAAATTTGGCCATAGTGCGAATACGAGCGAAAAGTGACATTATTTTTAAGAGGACGGGTTGGTTTATAACCCCCTAACCTCAAAATTATACTATATTTTTAAAGTAGGTATATAAATATTCAGGATATATTAGAATAATATAATATAAATTAGTGTTAATTATGGATTAATTTAGAAAAAATTATATAAATTAGGGTTAGATCAGGTCAAATTAGAAAAATGTGTAATATATTCCTACTTTAATAATACAGTATAATTTCGAGGTTAGGAGGGGTACTAACCGTCAAGTTATATGTTAGATTAAGGTAAACTGGGTTATGTTACTAGTATGGATAGAGTGACACCAGGCGCTCACTGCCCAGCACACCGACCTGCACCACGCCAGGAACTCACTGCCCAGCACCATGCCAGGCACTAACAGAGTAAAAGAGACAAATGTATGTGAATGCATGTGTGTGTGTATATATATATATATATATATATATATATATATATATATATATATATATATATATATATATATATGTGTGTGTGTGTGTGTGTGTATAATTATATATATATTGTGACGATAATCTCTTTCAAGAGAGATTGAGCCTGCTCTTACCTACATTAAGTTACTTATATATATACAACAATAAGATGCTACCTTCAAGATACGTCTACCAGTAGCACAATGTTTTGACCAGGAGGCAAAACTCCCCCCCACTCCACACTCCCTCCATGCCGGCTCGCCACCGTCATCAACCAGCAAACTACCATTCCAAACCTGCCTGCTTCTGATTGGTGACCCGCCGACTGCACACCTGCACCTCCGCACCTCAGCGCCCTCTACTTAGTCGATGTCTGGGCTTGAACCAGTCATTGAAGTTAGAATATCTTGTGCTCTCAAGCTGTGATCAACTAACTGATATACGCTCTGTCTATCAGGTGGATGTTTCTCAGCTAGCGCTTTATTCTCAGCACCTGCTTATTTCATTTTGTCTTTATATTATTCCTAGAGTAACGTCATTCCTGTTCTTAATTTTTATGTTATATTTTTTTACTTCTTTGTTTGCACTGTATATAGCCAAGGAATTGTCTTTGTTTTTAATTTGCTCTCAGTTTAATTAAAGTTTCATTATTCATAATATGTGTTTTGCGTGTATTCCCTTACTTTACCACAGACAACAGCCAAGCAGTCGATTTTTTTTTTCTTTAATGTGATAGGCATTGACACCAGCCATTAGGAGGACTGGCGAATATATATATATTAGTATATTTTGGTAGCAGTCTTTCCTGTAGACATATATTATTAAATATGACCGAAAAAGTAAGATTAATAATTCTAACACGAATTTTCTCAATCTTTCGTACATTTCTTTTCACTGTTGGAGGTAATTCAAAAATCAATTCTCCAAAATTCATTTTTATTTCTAGTCTGACGCGACACGAGCGCGTTTTGTAAAACTTATTACATTTTCAAAGACTTTAGTTCACAAATACACAACTGAATAGAACTTACACATCTCCGATTTTGTTTATATCTACATTTGAGTGAGGTGGATGGGGTGAGGTGGCATTAATAGGGTATTAATTTCATCAACATTATATATATATATATATATATATATATATATATATATATATATATATATATATATATATATATATATATATATATATATATATATATATATATATATATATATATATATATATATATATATATATATATATAATGTACGTATATATGTGTGTGTGTATGTATATGAAAGTGTATAAAGTATATATGGAAACCGATCAGAATTACATTTCACCTTTGTAAATGCACATTAATGACACAATGTAAAAAACTCATCGAACACTTCATGTAGGGCATTCGTAAATCTGTGTATCTATGTATTTACGTATGTAGGTTAGCCTAGCATTTTAAAAGCACCGAATCACCTACTGTGGTTGATTGTTTAATATACCCTTGAACTATATGATTAACACATCTCTAACCCTGTCCATGGAGGACAGAAGAAAATGTATATATGCTGGTTAGCATTGTAAATGTGTGGCCACGTCTGTGGTAGAAAAAAAATAATAAAAAACTGGCCAGCACCCCGGCCTGCACCACGCCAGGCACTCACTGGCCAGCACCCCGGCCTGCACCACGCCAGGCACTCACTGGCTAGGATCCCCGGGCCTGCACCACGCCAGGCACTCACTGGCCAGCACCCCGGCCTGCACCACGCCAGGCACTCACTGGCCAGCACCCCGGCCTGCACCACGCCAGGCACTCACTGGCTAGGATCCCCGGGCCTGCACCACGCCAGGCACTCACTGGCCAGCACCCCGGCCTGCACCACGCCAGGCACTCACTGGCCAGCACCCCGGCCTGCACCACGCCAGGCACTCACTGGCTAGGATCCCCGGGCCTGCACCACGCCAGGCACTCACTGGCCAGCACCCCGGCCTGCACCACGCCAGGCACTCACTGGCCAGCACCCCGGCCTGCACCACGCCAGGCACTCACTGGCTAGGATCCCCGGGCCTGCACCACGCCAGGCACTCACTGGCCAGCACCCCGGCCTGCACCACGCCAGGCACTCACTGGCCAGCACCCCGGCCTGCACCACGCCAGGCACTCACTGGCTAGGATCCCCGGGCCTGCACCACGCCAGGCACTCACTGGCCAGCACCCCGGCCTGCACCACGCCAGGCACTCACTGGCCAGCACCCCGGCCTGCACCACGCCAGGCACTCACTGGCTAGGATCCCCGGGCCTGCACCACGCCAGGCACTCAATGGCCAGCACCCCGGCCTGCACCACGCCAGGCACTCACTGGCCAGCACCCCGGCCTGCACCACGCCAGGCACTCACTGGCTAGGATCCCCGGGCCTGCACCACGCCAGGCACTCACTGGCCAGCACCCCGGCCTGCACCACGCCAGGCACTCACTGGCCAGCACCCCGGCCTGCACCACGCCAGGCACTCACTGGCTAGGATCCCCGGGCCTGCACCACGCCAGGCACTCACTGGCCAGCACCCCGGCCTGCACCACGCCAGGCACTCACTGGCCAGCACCCCGGCCTGCACCACGCCAGGCACTCACTGGCTAGGATCCCCGGGCCTGCACCACGCCAGGCACTCACTGGCCAGCACCCCGGCCTGCACCACGCCAGGCACTCACTGGCCAGCACCCCGGCCTGCACCACGCCAGGCACTCACTGGCTAGGATCCCCGGGCCTGCACCACGCCAGGCACTCACTGGCCAGCACCCCGGCCTGCACCACGCTAGGAACTTACTGCTCTGCACCCCGGCCTGCACCACGCTTGGCACTCACTCCACAGCACACCAGCATGGACCCCGTCAGGCACTCACTGACCAGCACCCCGGCCTACATAACGCCAGGCACTCACTGCCCTGCATCACAGCCTGCACCACGCCAGGCATTCACTGCCCCTCCCCCAGACCTGCACAACGCCAGGAACTATCTGACCAGCACCCCGGCCTTAACCACGCCAAACACTCAAAGTCCAGCACCCTCGGCCTGCACCACGCCAGGCACTCACTGCCCAGCACCCCGGCCTGCATCACGCAAGGCACTCACTGCCCAGCACCTCAGGGCCTGCACTATGCCATGTACTCACTGCTCAGCACCCCGGCCTGCACCACGCCAGGCTCTCACGGCCCCGCACCTCTGCCTGCACCACACCAGGCACTCACTTACCAGCACCCCTGCCTGCATCTGGACAGGCACTCACTACCCAGCACCCCGGCCTGCAACATGCTAGTCACTCACTGACCTGTACACCAGCCTGCACCACACCAGGCACTCAATGACCAGCACCTCGGCCTGCACCACGCCAGGCACTTACTGCCCAGCACCTCCGGGCCTCCACCACGCCAGGTACTCACTGCCCAGCACCCTAGCCTGCACCACGCCAGGTACTCACTGACCATGACTCCGGCCTGCACCCCGACTGGGACTCATCACCCAGCACCCCGGCCTGCACTCCGTCAGGTACTCACTTCCCAGCACCGCGCCAAGCACTCACTGTCCAACACTCCCGGGCCTGCACAGCGACAGAAACTCACTTACCAGCACACCAGCCTGCACCACGTCAGGCATTCACTGCCCAGCACCCCCGGCCTTGCATTTTAATGCTAGACATATTACGCTGGGAGACATTACTAACAACGATAATGGATGCAAATTTATAAAATATGTTCTTGACAACAGATTAACCGTGTACACTACGGATACCCAAACTCATTTATTGGGAGGCAGACTTGATTATGTAATGGGTAGAAACCTTGTGCAAGATAGGATGGAATGTTCGTTGGTAAATCGCTTGGTTAGTGATCACTTTGCAATTTCTGCTTCCTATGAGGTACAGTGTGATGTACCTAATAGACATCAGAGAAGGAAAATGAATATTCCATATGGCTTGCATGATCACTTTATTAATTGTATATCAAAATGGTATCAAGATTACACAATAACGAATGTACAAGCCTTCTCCAGAGATCTCGTTGATACGATTACTACCTACTACGACACATTTTTTTTTAAACAATAAATACAATAAAATATCAGAGAAAACAAAAACAAAATACAGAAGCTACCGGCCAGAAGGACCGACAGCACAGGACAATAATTAGCAAAAATGGAGGAACAGCAGACATCACGACAAATTAAAGAACAAAAACAATAACAAACAAGCAATATAATGTAAGCAAATAAACAAAACAAAACAAACACCGGCCAGAAGGACCGACAACAAAACACATCAAAATATAGAAAATGAAACATAACACAAGACAATGCACACACAAACAAATCATAAATATAAACAAAGGGAAAATTTTAAAGAAAACACAATACAACAAGGTAATACAAGGTAATACATGAAGAGAATACACACTCTGCAAAACACCGGCCAATCAGCGGACATACTTGCCCGGGAACAAAGCCCGGGGGAAACGCACATTGAACGCCTCCCAACGTAACCACCCCCAAGGGTCCCGTACACCCACCGGGGACGCCATGTCATCCGGAACCCAAGCTACAAACACTAGCAAGCAGGGGACCCAAATGGTATCACTCCTGACGCGAGTAACTGCCACAATCCCCCACATCAAGGGAACACCCCCACCATGAAATTCCCCCGGCTCGTCATTCAACAGTAACTCAGCAATCACCGACGCCGGCAACACGTCCCCCAGGTCCCCAACACACACCCTCACAAGAGGGGGCTGGACATAGGACACCACCACCGGGGCACCAGCAGCCACGGGCACACCACCAGACGACTGCAGGGAACCAGGGCGGCGCGCATCCTTCCGTAATGTCACAACCAGGCCACGCCCAGCACCAGCAACCACACCATCCCTGGGAGCGGGAGCCACCACCTCCCACTGTGGAGAATCCCCAGGCGGAGAAGGAACGGAAGGCACCCCCGAGACCTGGGCACCAGCACCAGCAGACACATGAACCTCTGCCACCACCAACCGTAGAGACAGCGACACATCCGGTTCCACACCGTCAACTCCCAAGGACCCACAGTCACCGAATTCCCCAACATCGGCCCAGGCAGACGACGAACGCCTGGAACGCTTAGGCTTGGCCGGAGATCGTCAGAGCCGGAAGCGGACCCAAAAACACGGGTCCCACCAGCTGGACGAACCGACGCCCGACGCAGAACGGCAGCAGCCTCCACCACAGGGGGAACTGGCCCACACACAGCAGGAGGCTCCGCAGCCACCCCAGCACCCAGCACATCCGGGACCCGAGGCGAGAACACAGGGCCAGGCGCAGCAGCCGAAGACGAGGGAGAAGGCGGCGGCGCGTCACAATGATTACTAGGAAGGCCTTCAGGAGCAGCGGAGACAGTGACAGGAGCACGTAGACCATCCGATGGCACTGCAAGACCCGGAGGAGAGTCTGTAACAACCGGAGGAACGTCCGGCGACGTAGGGGGAGCCGCATCCGCTAACTGAACGCTCACCTCTTCATCCCCGGAGACCTCCTCCAGAGGGAGCGGTGGGAAATCTTCTTCCCGGAACAAGTTGACTGGAGCAACCGGATCCGCAGTACATCCGGCAGCCTGATGCCCCAACATGCCACACCGGAAAAAAAGTACGGGGTTGCCGGGCATAATACACCCGCACGTAGTACCCTAAAAGTCGGACAGAGGATGGAATGTCCGACCTCAGGCGCATCCCGAGGGTACGAATGTTCGTCTTCAACCCCGCATATTTTCCAGAAGACAGCTTGTGCATGCTCACACTGACGACAGAGCCAAATCTCTGGAAGAAACGCCGGAGAAGGGACTCAGGGAATTCCATGGGGGCCCCATAGACGCTCACATACGTCACGGCACCACTCCGATCAGATATGGCCACAGAACCAGTGCCATCCAACAACTTCAAGGTACGGCCCTCGTACCGCCGGAGAAATCCACGGTACGCCTCCTCGCCCACAAACTTGATAATCACCCGGCGAGCAGTCACCAGCTCAACCCCGTAGACCTCCTTGACCGGGACATGTAGCACGTCACACATGACCTGCTCAATGAGAGGATACCCTGCCCGGCAGGTAAACTCCAAACCCACGGAGTTTACCCTCTCAACAGCGGGAAGATGGTCGCTCATCGTAAAAGCGCCACGTCAACACCAGGCAGGGACAGCAGGGAGGGTAGAGACACCCACCCCCTGCGGGCAAAAACTGCAACCTTCCCAAACTGCCGGAGCAGTCAGACGACACGTCTGCACCCGACGGCAGCTCAGGTGGGACTCACCACCTACTACGACACATGGGTGTGTTGGGGAACAGGTAGTAAGCCTAGCAGAAGTGGGTAACACCTACCACCACCCAAGTGGGTCCTTGACCCCGTATTTGTTAAAGAACATGAACGAGTAAAGCAACTTGGAGATACGTACAAACAAACCAAAGCACAAGGTGACTTGCATGCATTTCTAGTTGCAAATAGAGAGATGAGAGACATGAGCAACGTTATACCTAATAAACAATGGGAAGAGTTCCTACAAAGTATAAATGAGCAAACAACACTTGTTGAGGTTTGGGAAAAGATACGAAAAATCTCTAGAAGCAGCCCAACCAAACCACTGCACCACAGCCCACTAGAACAAGCAAACATTCTCCTTGATCAATGATCTCCTTGATCTCTCCTAACATCAAGCTACAACTCACTCCTAATTAACATACAGCACAAACTTGATGACACACGCCCCAACAGACAACGAACCATCAATCTTGCCTGTACAGCTATAGACGTGTCGGAACTTAATGATATAACTGAATGGGAATTAAATCATGCACTAAAGATGGGCAAATCAACTGCTCCTGGAGAGGACGGTATTACTTACAGTCTACTGAGATTAGTCTCACACGTACCAGGTAATCCACTATTAGTGTTGTACAGAATGAGTTTACGTGAAGGAGTATTACCTGATGCTTGGACAAAGAGTGTCATTGTTCCCAACTTCCCATCCCCAAACCACACTCAGATAATTATAGACCCATATCTCTAACATCGTGTGTTTGTAAAGTGCTTGAACGCATTGTTCTTAACCGACTCATGTATCGTATACAAGGCCACCTGTCACCCCAACTGTTTGGATTCATGCCGGGCTCAGTACACAACACTGTTTTGCTGAATACTTCGCACATATTGACGCTTCCCCTCAAACTGTCTTCATCGACCTAGCAGCAGCTTTTGATACAGCAAACAGAGAAATCATACTGGAACAGCTTGCCGAGCTGGGAATACAAGGAAAATTACTGAAATGGATAAAGGGCTATTTGTCTAATCGAACAGCATATGTTTTGTTTAATGGTGCTAAAAGCACAGATAGCAAACACTTTGAACTGGGAACTCCACAAGGAGGGGTCCTCAGCCCCTTGTTGT
Organism: Procambarus clarkii; assembly: GCF_040958095.1. Classification (NCBI taxonomy): domain Eukaryota; kingdom Metazoa; phylum Arthropoda; class Malacostraca; order Decapoda; family Cambaridae; genus Procambarus; species Procambarus clarkii. The sequence continues at coordinate 31,241,089 of NC_091196.1, forward strand.
CCAACATTCTGATGCATAAACTTATTAAACATCTTCCAACTAATAATGAAGACTCGGTCATTTGTTATGCTGATGATATATGTTTACAGGCTGCCTCCGAGCCTAGAATGCAAGTTCTGCTCGATGCTTTTGCTACTAGAGCTGAGGAATGTGGCATCCTTATCTATGTGCAGAAAACTCGTCCCCTCATTCCGTGTGGTATTCCACCAGCCAATTATCATATAGATGGGCGAGCACTTGAGAACTGCGAGTCTTACAGATACCTTGGTGTCCCCATTAACGACCCTGGGTACCTTTCTTCTCTCAAGAGGAGACTCTGGGAGAGATTAAAGCCCTTGCGGGTCCTTGTTGGTGTCAATCATGGACTTAACGTGAGACTTGCTAGAATGTTTTATGTATCATTTATACGCTCTGTGATTGACTACAATGCTCTACATCTCACACTGTATACTGACAAAGAGCTGAAATCTCTTGAAACCTTGCAAAATGAAGCTATGCCTCTCATCCTTGGGGCTCCAAAGTCCACGAGAATGGTTAATATGAGATCAGAGTTAAAATTACCTACCATAAGTGAGAGAATTTTGTCTATTAGCACAGTTTTCGGCGTGAAGGTATTGAGTAGATCTAGACAACACATGAAGTTTCAAGCTAAACTTTCTAATATGCTGCACTCACCTGAGGTCTATAGAAGAAGAACGAAATCTGATTATTCATTCTGGTTCTACAAGGTAGCCACCTCCATCAAAATATTAAATATGTACCCAACTCAATTAATGATTAATCAACCAATTACTCCAAAGGATAACTGGGATCTATCAGTTGATTTTGTAAATGCGCCCAAGAAAGATAGTGTACACTCCACACTCTTAAAAAAGTTAACACTGAAAAGCATCACTGAAAGTACTCAGAGTATGGGTAACGATGTGTATCAGTGCTATACCGACGGTTCTGTAGAAGGTGAACGATGTACCGGATGTGCATGTAATATATTTGAACAATTTTCTCTCGTACAGAGAGCAATGAAGCGCGTCAATAATTGGGCAAGTACAACTCAAACCGGACTTGCAGGCATATACCTTGCCACTGAATTTTTAAAGACAAAGGCAGTGGACTTGTATACTGTGACTCGCAGAGTGCACTCCTGGCATTGAACGCACAAAGTAGTAACACCCAGAAAATAGTCAGTGATATTCAAATGAATGTTTTAGCTGCTAAAGAAAACAGATTTGAAATTCAATCCCTATAGATACCATCACATGCTAGCATCTCAAGGCATGACACTGTTGATATGCTTGCAAAGACATCGACAAAGCCTGCAGAAAACCAGTAGTAGAAATTGATATGGGTGTTTCATTAGCAGTGGCAAAGAGAATACTTAAACAAATGTCTAATGAAGATCTCACAGACCTAACAAATTCACAAAGACCTGAAAGTTGTAGCATTAAATATTATAATAGATATCTTGAGGAGACATTCACATATGGGACTAATAGAACAAGAACTCGGCAATGTGATGTTATAGTGGCCAGAATACGCCTGGGATATAGACGTATCTGGCAGCTTTCTCAAAACCCAAATGTCGAGTACACAATGTGTCAACTTTGTGAAAGAGAAAACATGCACTCACTTGAACATTATATTGTAGAATGTCCCATATTGACTGACTTTCGCCTTGCTGGGCTGAGGAATGCTGAACCCTGTAAGTACTAAATGAGTACTGGAACACTTGATGATATATTGGACTTGTACCCAAGATTGACTATGTAATGTATCAATTATACAATGTATGTATGTGATGTAACTATATAACCTGAACTTGTAAAATCACCTGAATCACTTACAGTGATTAAGTGCTTAATTGCACACTAGTTTCGCTATGAGCTATCTCACCCAGTCAGAGTATAAGAGACAAATGTATGTGTATGCATTTGTGTATACATATGTATATGTACGTATATGTGTGTGTATGTATATGTATGTGTATAAAGTATATGTGAAAGTTGATCAGAATTACATTTCACTTTTGTAAATGCACATTAATGACACTATGTAAAAGACACATCGAACACCTTATGTAGGGCATACGTAAATCTGTGTATCTATGTATTTATATATGTAGGTTAGCTTAGCCTTTTAAAAGCACCGAATCACATTCTGTGGTTGAGTGTTCAATAAACCCTTGAACTATATGTTTAATAAATCTCTAACCCTGTCCATGGAGGACAGAAGAAAATGTATATATTCTGGTTAGTATTGTAAATGTGTGGCCACGTCTGTGGTAGAAAATAATAATAATAATAAAACAAAAACTCTCTAACCAGCACACCAGCCTGCACCACGCCAGGCACTCGCTGCCCAGCACACCAGCCTGCACCACGCCAGGCACTCGCTGCCCAGCACACCAGCCTGCACCACGCCAGGCACTCGCTGCCCAGCACACCGGCCTGCACCACGCCAGGCACTCGCTGCCCAGCACACCAGCCTGCACCACGCCAGGCACTCGCTGCCCAGCACACCAGCCTGCACCACGCCAGGCACTCGCTGCCCAGCACACCAGCCTGCACCACGCCAGGCACTCGCTGCCCAGCACACCGGCCTGCACCACGCCAGGCACTCGCTGCCCAGCACACCAGCCTGCACCACGCCAGGCACTCGCTGCCCAGCACACCAGCCTGCACCACGCCAGGCACTCGCTGCCCAGCACACCAGCCTGCACCACGCCAGGCACTCGCTGCCCAGCACACCAGCCTGCACCACGCCAGGCACTCGCTGCCCAGCACACCAGCCTGCACCACGCCAGGCACTCGCTGCCCAGCACACCAGCCTGCACCACGCCAGGCACTCACTGACCAGCACACCAGCCTGCACCACGCCAGGCACTCGCTGCCCAGCACCACGGCCTGTACCACGCCAGGCACTCACTGACCAGGACTGCGGCCTGCACCACGCTAGGCACTCACTGCCCAGCATCCCAGCCTGCACCACGCCAGGCACTCGCTGCCCAGCACACCAGCCTGCACCACGCCAGGCACTCGCTGACCAGCACACCAGCCTGCACCACGCCAGGCACTCGCTGACCAGCACACCAGCCTGCACCACGCCAGGCACTCGCTGCCCAGCACACCAGCCTGCACCACGCCAGGCACTCACTGACCAGGACTGCGGCCTGCACCACGCTAGGCACTCACTGCCCAGCATCCCAGCCTGCACCACGCCAGGCACTCGCTGCCCAGCACACCAGCCTGCACCACGCCAGGCACTCGCTACCCAGCACACCAGCCTGCACCACGCCAGGCACTCGCTGCCCAGCACACCAGCCTGCACCACACCAGGCACTCGCTGCCCAGCACACCAGCCTGCACCACACCAGGCACTCGCTACCCAGCACACCAGCCTGCACCACACCAGGCACTCGCTACCCAGCACACCAGCCTGCACCACGCCAGGCACTCGCTGCCCAGCACACCAGCCTGCACCACACCAGGCACTCGCTGCCCAGCACACCAGCCTGCACCACACCAGGCACTCGCTGCCCAGCACACCAGCCTGCACCACACCAGGCACTCACTGACCAGCACACCGGCCTGCACCACACCAGGCACTCACTGACCAGCACACCAGCCTGCACCACACCAGGCACTCACTGACCAGCACACCAGCCTGCACCACACCAGGCACTCACTGACCAGCACACCAGCCTGCACCACACCAGGCACTCACTGACCAGCACACCAGCCTGCACCACACCAGGCACTCACTGACCAGCACACCAGCCTGCACCACACCAGGCACTCACTGACCAGCACACCAGCCTGCACCACACCAGGCACTCACTGACCAGCACACCAGCCTGCACCACACCAGGCACTCACTGACCAGCACACCGGCCTGCACCACACCAGGCACTCACTGACCAGCACACCGGCCTGCACCACGCCAGGCTCTCACTGACCAGAACCCCGGCCTGTACATCGCCAGGCACTCACTGCTCAGCGTCCCTGGGCCTTCACGACGCAAGGCACTCACTGACCAAGACTCCAGCTTGCACCAAGCCAGGAACTCACTGACCAGCACCACGCATGGCACTCCCCAGCCGTCCCTCATAACTCCCCAGCCGTCCCTCATAACTCCCCAGCCCTCCCTCATAACTCCCCAGCCCTCCCTCATAACTCCCCAGCCGTCCCTCATAACTCCCCAGCCCTCCCTCATAACTCCCCAGCCCTCCCTCATAACTCCCCAGCCCTCCCTCATAACTCCCCAGCCGTCCCTCATAACTCCCCAGCACTCCCTCATAACTCCCCAGCCCTCCCTCATAACTCCCCAGCCCTCCCTCGTAACTCCCCAGCCGTCCCTCATAACTCCCCAGCACTCCCTCATAACTCCCCAGCCCTCCCTCATAACTCCCCAGCCCTCCCTCATAACTCCCCAGCCCTCCCTCGTAACTCCCCAGCCCTCCCTCATAACTCCCCAGCCCTCCCTCATAACTCCCCAGCCCTCCCTCGTAACTCCCCAGCCCTCCCTCGTAACTCCCCAGCCGTCCCTCATAACTCCCCAGCCCTCCCTCATAACTCCCCAGCCCTCCCTCGTAACTCCCCAGCCCTCCCTCGTAACTCCCCAGCCGTCCCTCATAACTCCCCAGCACTCCCCAGCCCTCCCTCATAACTCCCCAGCCCTCCCTCATAACTCCCCAGCCCTCCCTCGTAACTCCCCAGCCCTCCCTCATAACTCCCTAGCCCTCCCTCATAACTCCCCAGCCCTCCCTCGTAACTCCCCAGCCCTCCCTCGTAACTCCCCTGCCCCCCTCACACCTCCCTCCCTCACTCCTCCAAATCATAGAGTTTGTGGCAGACGCCACCCCCTCCCCCACACCCTTACACTAGAGCTGCAGCGTCTCCCACTCACTTACACTAGAGCTGCAGCGTCCCCCACTCCCTTACACTAGAGCTGCAGCGTCCCCCACTCCCTTACACTAGAGCTGCAGCGTCCCCCACTCCCTTACACTAGAGCTGCAGCGTCCCCCACTCCCTTACACTAGAGCTGCAGCGTCCCCCACTCTCTTACTCTAGAGCTGCAGCGTCCCCCACTCCCTTACACTAGGGCTGCATCGTCTCCCACTCCCCTACAGTAGAGCTGCAGCGTCTCCCACTCCCCTACATTAGAGCTGCAGCGTCTCCCACTCCCCTACAGTAGAGCTGCATCGTCTCCCACTCCCTTACCCTAGAGCTGCAGCGTCTCCCACTCCCCTACAGTAGAGCTGCATCGTCTCCCACTCCCTTACACTAGAGCTGCAGCGTCTCCCACTCACTTACTCTAGAGCTGCAGCGTCTCCCACTCACTTACTCTAGAGCTGCAGCGTCTCCCACTCCCCTACAGTAGAGCTGCATCGTCTCCCACTCCCCTACAGTAGAGCTGCAGCGTCTCCCACTCCCCTACAGTAGAGCTGCATCGTCTCCCACTCCCCTACACTAGAGCTGCAGCGTCTCCCACTCCCTTACACTAGAGCTGCAGCGTCTCCCACTCACCTACACTAGAGCTGCAGCGTCTCCCACTCACTTACGCTAGAGCTGCAGCGTCTCCCACTCACCTACACTAGAGCTGCAGCATCTCCCACTCACCTACACTAGAGCTGCAGCGTCCCCCACTCTCTTACTCTAGAGCTGCAGCGTCCCCCACTCCCTTACACTAGGGCTGCATCGTCTCCCACTCCCCTACAGTAGAGCTGCAGCGTCTCCCACTCCCCTACATTAGAGCTGCAGCGTCTCCCACTCCCCTACAGTAGAGCTGCATCGTCTCCCACTCCCTTACCCTAGAGCTGCAGCGTCTCCCACTCCCCTACAGTAGAGCTGCATCGTCTCCCACTCCCTTACACTAGAGCTGCAGCGTCTCCCACTCACTTACTCTAGAGCTGCAGCGTCTCCCACTCACTTACTCTAGAGCTGCAGCGTCTCCCACTCCCCTACAGTAGAGCTGCAGCGTCTCCCACTCACTTACACTAGAGCTGCAGCGTCTCCCACTCCCTTACACTAGAGCTGCAGCGTCTCCCACTCACTTACGCTAGAGCTGCAGCGTCCCCCACTCCCTTACACTAGGGCTGCATCGTCTCCCACTCCCCTACAGTAGAGCTGCAGCGTCTCCCACTCCCCTACATTAGAGCTGCAGCGTCTCCCACTCCCCTACAGTAGAGCTGCATCGTCTCCCACTCCCTTACCCTAGAGCTGCAGCGTCTCCCACTCCCCTACAGTAGAGCTGCATCGTCTCCCACTCCCTTACACTAGAGCTGCAGCGTCTCCCACTCACTTACTCTAGAGCTGCAGCGTCTCCCACTCACTTACTCTAGAGCTGCAGCGTCTCCCACTCCCCTACAGTAGAGCTGCAGCGTCTCCCACTCACTTACACTAGAGCTGCAGCGTCTCCCACTCCCTTACACTAGAGCTGCAGCGTCTCCCACTCACTTACGCTAGAGCTGCAGCGTCTCCCACTCACTTACACTAGAGCTGCAGCATCTCCCACTCACCTACACTAGAGCTGCAGCGTCTCCTACTCACTTACACTAGAGCTGCAGCGTCTCCCACTCCCCTACACCAGAGCTGCAGCATCTCCTACTCTCTTACACTAGAGCTGCAGCGTCTCCCACTCCCCTACAGTAGAGCTGCAGCGTCTCCCACTCCCCCACACTAGAGCTCCAGCGTCTTCCAATCTTTTACATTAGAGTTGCAGCGTCTCTCACTCCCCTACACTAGAGCTACAGCGTCTCCCACTCCCCTCCAGTAGAGCTGCAGGGGTCTCCCACTCCCCTCCAGTAGAGCTGCAGCGTCTCCCACTCATTTACTCTAGAGCTGCAGCCCCTCCCACTCACTTACACTAGAGCTGCAGGGTCTCCCACTCCCCTACAGTAGAGCTGCAGGGGTCTCCCACTCCCCTCCAGTAGAGCTGCAGCGTCTCCCACTCATTTACTCTAGAGCTGCAGCCCCTCCCACTCTCTTACACTAGAGCTGCAGCGTCTCCCACTCATTTACACTAGAGCCGCTGTGTATCCCACTCCCCTTACAGTAGAGCTGCAGTGTCTCCAACTTACTTACACTAGACCTGCAGCATCTCGCACTCTCTTACACTAGAGCCGCTGCGTCTCCCACTCCCCTTACAGTAGAGCTACAGCATCTTCCACTCCCCAACAGTAGAGCTGCAGTGTCTCCCACTCCGTTACAGTTGAGCTGCAGCGTCTCACACAACCTTACACTAGAGCTGCAGCTACTCCCACTCTCTTACACTAGAGCCGCCGCGTCTCCCACTCCACTATAGTAGAGCTGCAAAGTCTCCCACTCCCCTACAGTAGAGCTGCAGCGTCTTTCCCTCCCCTACAGTAGAGCTGCAGCGTCTCCCACTCGCTTACACTAGAGCTGCATCGTCTCCCACTCCCTTACATTAGAGCTGCAGTTTCCTCCACTCTCTAACACTTCAGCTGCATCGTCATCCACTCACTTATACTAGAGGTCCAGCGTCTCCCACTCTTTTACATTAGAGTTTCAGCGTCTCCCACTCTCCTACAGTAGAGCTGCAGCGTCTCCCACTCGCTTACACTAGAGCTGCAGCGTCTCCCACTCCTCTACACTAAAGCTGCAGCGTCTCCCACTCTTTTACATTAGAGTTGCAGCGCCTCCCACTCCCCAACAGTAGAGCTGCAGCGTCTCCCACTCCCCAACAGTAGAGCTGCAGCGTCTCCTACTCCCCAATACTAGAGTTGCAGCGTCTCCCACTCCCTCACACTAGAGCTGCAGCGTCTCCCACTCACATAAACTAGAGTTGCAGCGTCTCCCACTCACTTACATTAGATCTGCAGTCTCCCACTCCCCAACACTAGAGTTGCAGCTTCTCCCACTCTCTTACCCTAGAGCTGCAGCGTCTCCCACTCCCTTCCACTAGAGCTGCAGCTTCTTCCACTCTCTTACACTTAAGCTCCAGCGTCTCCCACTCCTTTGCATTAGAGCTGCAGCTTTTCCCACTCTCTTACACTAGAGTTGCAGGGTCTCTAACTCCCTTACACTAGAGCTGCAGCGTCTCCCACTCATTAACACTAGAGCTGCAGCATCTCCCACTCCCCTACAGTAGAGCTGCAGAGTGTCCCACTCCCCTACAGTAGAGGTGCAGCGTCTCCAACTCAGTTACACTAGAGCTGCAGCGTCTCTCACTCACTTGCTCTAGAGCTGTAGCATCTCCCACTCCCCTACAGTAGAGCTGCAGAGTCTCCCACTCCCTTACACTAGAGCTGCAGCGTCTCCCACTCTCTTACACTAGAGCTGCAGCGTCTCCAACTCCCTTACAATAGAGCTGCAGCGTCTCCATCTCCCTTACAATAGAGCTGCAGCGTCTCCCACTCCCCTACACTAGAGCTGCAGCGTCTCCCACTCTCTTACACTTGAGCTGCAGCGTCTCGCACTCTCTTACACTAGAGCTGCAGCGTCTCCAACTCCCTTACAATAGAGCTGCAGGGTCTCCAACTCCCTTACAATAGAGCTGCATCGTCTCCCACTCCCCTACACTAGAGCTGCAGCCTCTCCCACTCTCTTACACTAGAGCTGCAGCGTCTCCAACTCCCTTACAATAAAGCTGCAGCGTCTCCAACTCCCTTACAATAGAGCTGCAGCGTCTCCAACTCCCTTACAATAGAGCTGCAGCGTCTCCCACTCCCTTACACTAGAGCTGCAGCGTCTCCTACTCCCCTACACTAGAGCTGCAGCGTCTCCCACTCCCCTCCAGTAGAGCTGCAGGGACTTCCACTCCCCTACAGTAGAGCTGCAGCGTCTCCCACTCTTGTACACTAGAGCTCCAGCGTCTCCCACTCTTTTACATTAGAGTTGCAGTGTCTCCCACTCTCCTACAGTAGAGCTCCAGCGTCTCCCATTCGCTTACACTAGAGCTGCAGCGTCTCCCACTCCCCTCCAGTAGAGCTGCAGGGTCTCCCACTCGCCTATAGTAGAGCTTCAGCGTCTCCCACTCCCCTACAGTAGAGCTGCAGCGTCTCCCACTCACTTACACTAGAGCTGCAGGGTCTCCCACTCCCCAACAGTAGAGCTGCAGGGTCTCCCACTCCCCTACAGTAGAGCTGCAGCGTCTCCCACTCCCCTACAGTAGAGCTGCAGCGTCTCCCACTCCCCTACACTAGAGCTGCAGCGTCTCCCACTCCCCTACACTAGAGCTGCAGCGTCTCCCACTCCCCTACACTAGAGCTGCAGCGTCTCCCACTCCCCTACATTAGAGCTGCAGCGTCTCCCACTCTCTAACACTAGAGATGTAGCTTCTCCCACTCTCTTACACTAGAGCTGCAGCGTCTCCCACTCCCCTACATTTCTCTCAATGTTTGCGGACGATGCTAAAATTATGAGAAGGATTAAAACAGAAGAGGACTGTTTGAGGCTTCAAGAAGACCTAGACAAGCTGAAGGAATGGTCGAACAAATGGTTGTTAGAGTTTAACCCAACCAAATGTAATGTAATGAAGATAGGTGTAGGGAGCAGGAGGCCAGATACAAGGTATCATCTGGGAGAGGAAATTCTTCAGGAGTCAGAGAAGGAAAAAGACTTGGGGTTGATATCACGCCAGACCTGTCTCCTGCAGCACATATCAAGCGGATAACATCAGCGGCATATGCCAGGCTGGCCAACATACGAACGGCATTCAGAAACTTGTGTAAAGAATCATTCAGAACTTTGTATACCACATATGTCAGGCCAATCCTGGAGTATGCAGCCTCAGCATGGAGTCCATATCTAGTCAAGGATAAGATTAAACTGGAAAAGGTTCAAAGGTTTGCCACCAGACTAGTACCCGAGCTGAGAGGTATGAGCTACGAGGAGAGACTACGGGAATTAAACCTCACTTCGCTGGAAGACAGAAGAGTTAGGGGGGACATGATCACCACATTCAAGATTCTGAAGGGGATTGATAGGGTAGATAAAGACAGTCTATTTAACACAAGGGGAACACGCACAAGGGGACACAGGTGGAAACTGAGTGCCCAAATGAGCCACAGAGATATTAGAAAGAACTTTTTTAGTGTCAGAGTGGTTGACAAATGGAATGCATTAGGGGGTGATGTGGTGGAGGCTGACTCCATACACAGTTTCAAGTGTAGATATGACAGAGCCCGATAGGCTCAAGAATCTGTACACCTGTTGATTGACGGTTGAGAGGCGGGACCAAAGAGCCAGAGCTCAACCCCCGCAAACACAACTAGGTGAGTAACTAGGTGAGTACTAGAGCTGCAGCGTCTCCCACTCCCCTACACTAGAGCTGCAGCGTCTCTCACTCCCCTACACTAGAGCTGCAGCGTCTCCCACTCCCCTACACTAGAGCTGCAGCGTCTCCCACTCCCCTCCACTAGAGCTGCAGCATCTCCCACTCCCCTACACTAGAGCTGCAGCGTCTCCCACTCCCCTCCACTAGAGCTGCAGCGTCTCCCACTCCCTTACACTAGAGCTGCAGCGTCTCCCACTCTCTTACACTAGACATGTAGCTTCTCCCACTCTCTTACACTAGAGCTGCAGCGTCTCCCACTCTCTTACACTAGAGCTGCAGCGTCTCCAACTCCCTTACACTAGAGCTGCAGAGTCTCCCACTCACTTACACTAGAGCTGCAGCGTCTCCCACTCCCTTACACTAGAGCTGCAGCGTCTCCAACTCCCTTACACTAGATTTGCAGAGTCTCCAACTCCCTTACACTAGAGCTGCAGCGTCTCCCACTCTCTTACACTTGAGCTGCAGCGTCTCCCACTCCCTTACACTAGAGCTGCAGCGTCTCCAACTCCCTTACACTAGAGCTGCAGCGTCTCCAACTCCCTTACACTAGAGCTGCAGCGTCTCCCACTCTCTTACACTAGAGCTGCAGAGTCTCCCACTCCCTTACACTAGAGCTGCAGCGTCTCCCACTCTCTTACACTTGAGCTGCAGCGTCTCCCACTTCCCTACACCAGAGCTGCAGCGTCTCCCACTCTCTTACACTAGAGCTGCAGAGTTTCCCACTCCCTTACACTAGAGCTGCAGAGTCTCCCACTCACTTACACTAGAGCTGCAGCGTCTCCCACTCTCTTACACTAGAGCTGCAGAGTCTCCCACTCCCTTACACTAGAGCTGCAGAGTCTCCCACTCACTTACACTAGAGCTGCAGCGTCTCTCACTCTCTTACACTTGAGCTGCAGCGTCTCCCACTCCCTTACAATAGAGCTGCAGCGTCTCGCACTCCCCTACAATAGAGCTGCAGCGTCTCCCACTCCTGACACTTGAGCTGCAGCGTCTCCCACTCCCCTACACTAGAGCTGCAGCGTCTCCCACTCACACTTGAGCTGCAGCATCTCCCACTCCCCTACACTAGAGCTGCAGTGTCTCCCACTCACACTAGAGCTGCAGCATCTCCCACTCCCCTACACTAGAGCTGCAGCGTCTCCCACTCCCCTACATTAGAGCTGCAGCGTCTCCCACTCTCTAACACTAGAGATGTAGCTTCTCCCACTCTCTTACACTAGAGCTGCAGCGTCTCCCACTCTCTAACACTAGAGATGTAGCTTCTCCCACTCTCTTACACTAGAGCTGCAGCGTCTCCCACTCCCCTACATTTCTCTCAATGTTTGCGGACGATGCTAAAATTATGAGAAGGATTAAAACAGAAGAGGACTGTTTGAGGCTTCAAGAAGACCTAGACAAGCTGAAGGAATGGTCGAACAAATGGTTGTTAGAGTTTAACCCAACCAAATGTAATGTAATGAAGATAGGTGTAGGGAGCAGGAGGCCAGATACAAGGTATCATCTGGGAGAGGAAATTCTTCAGGAGTCAGAGAAGGAAAAAGACTTGGGGGTTGATATATCTTGCCAGACCTGTCTCCTGCAGCACATATCAAGCGGATAACATCAGCGGCATATGCCAGGCTGGCCAACATACGAACGGCATTCAGAAACTTGTGTAAAGAATCATTCAGAACTTTGTATACCACATATGTCAGGCCAATCCTGGAGTATGCAGCCCCAGCATGGAGTTCATATCTAGTCAAGGATAAGATTAAACTGGAAAAGGTTCAAAGGTTTACCACCAGACTAGTACCCGAGCTGAGAGGTATGAGCTACGAGGAGAGACTACGGGAATTAAACCTCACTTCGCTGGAAGACAGAAGAGTTAGGGGGGACATAATCACCACATTCAAGATTCTGAAGGGGATTGATAGGGTAGATAAAGACAGTCTATTTAACACAAGGGGAACACGCACAAGGGGACACAGGTGGAAACTGAGTGCCCAAATGAGCCACAGAGATATTAGAAAGAACTTTTTTAGTGTCAGAGTGGTTGACAAATGGAATGCATTAGGGGGTGATGTGGTGGAGGCTGACTCCATACACAGTTTCAAGTGTAGATATGACAGAGCCCGATAGGCTCAGGAATCTGTACACCTGTTGATTGACGGTTGAGAGGCGGGACCAAAGAGCCAGAGCTCAACCCCCGCAAACACAACTAGGTGAGTAACTAGGTGAGTACTAGAGCTGCAGCGTCTCCCACTCCCCTACACTAGAGCTGCAGCGTCTCCCACTCCCCTACACTAGAGCTGCAGCGTCTCCCACTCCCCTACACTAGAGCTGCAGCGTCTCCCACTCCCCTCCACTAGAGCTGCAGCATCTCCCACTCCCCTACACTAGAGCTGCAGCGTCTCCCACTCCCCTCCACTAGAGCTGCAGCGTCTCCCACTCCCTTACACTAGAGCTGCAGCGTCTCCCACTCTCTTACACTAGACATGTAGCTTCTCCCACTCTCTTACACTAGAGCTGCAGCGTCTCCCACTCTCTTACACTAGAGCTGCAGCGTCTCCAACTCCCTTACACTAGAGCTGCAGAGTCTCCCACTCACTTACACTAGAGCTGCAGCGTCTCCCACTCCCTTACACTAGAGCTGCAGCGTCTCCAACTCCCTTACACTAGATTTGCAGAGTCTCCAACTCCCTTACACTAGAGCTGCAGCGTCTCCCACTCTCTTACACTAGAGCTGCAGCGTCTCCAACTCCCTTACACTAGAGCTGCAGCGTCTCCAACTCCCTTACACTAGAGCTGCAGCGTCTCCCACTCTCTTACACTAGAGCTGCAGAGTCTCCCACTCCCTTACACTAGAGCTGCAGCGTCTCCCACTCTCTTACACTTGAGCTGCAGCGTCTCCCACTTCCCTACACCAGAGCTGCAGCGTCTCCCACTCTCTTACACTAGAGCTGCAGAGTTTCCCACTCCCTTACACTAGAGCTGCAGAGTCTCCCACTCACTTACACTAGAGCTGCAGCGTCTCCCACTCTCTTACACTAGAGCTGCAGAGTCTCCCACTCCCTTACACTAGAGCTGCAGAGTCTCCCACTCACTTACACTAGAGCTGCAGCGTCTCTCACTCTCTTACACTTGAGCTGCAGCGTCTCCCACTCCCTTACAATAGAGCTGCAGCGTCTCGCACTCCCCTACAATAGAGCTGCAGCGTCTCCCACTCCTGACACTTGAGCTGCAGCGTCTCCCACTCCCCTACACTAGAGCTGCAGCGTCTCCCACTCACACTTGAGCTGCAGCATCTCCCACTCCCCTACACTAGAGCTGCAGTGTCTCCCACTCACACTAGAGCTGCAGCATCTCCCACTCCCCTACACTAGAGCTGCAGTGTCTCCCACTCCCTAACACTAGTCTTGGGTCAGCTTTGATCGTGAGCAGACGTGTAGGGTCAGCGGTCCGCGTTAACCGAGGGAACAATAGGGTTCAAGGGAGCGGGTGTACTGTGCAGTGAGAATCGAGACAGTGTAAATTGAACAGTGGCATTGTAATGCAACACATTGATCACATCTCGTGGTGAATTATTTTAGTGAATGTAGAGAAGATAGCTAGTGAAGATCGACTTCTTGAGGAAGCATCAGTCGCATCAGCTGGGACCCACGTTCAGACCTGAAGACCTCACAGGATTACTGACGACACGCCGTGTATTCACCTAGAGTGCTTGTGGGGGGCTGGCTGGTAAGTGTCTCTCATAAGTCTCCAACAGTGTACTAGGTTTATATAATATCATATCATAGACACTGTTGCATTCCATTCAATAATACAATCGTAATAATGCAATCGTGGTAGACAGGTAATAGGGACAGCAACTGTGAGCTCACTGGGAACCCAGATAAGCCGCTAATCCTCCCCCACCCGCCGTAATCTGAAGACTACACCTCACCCATCTCTTAACCCCCCATCTCACTCTCCCAACACACTCCCCCCCCCCACCACCACTCCCAATCACTCAAAACACTCCCCCCCCCCCCACCACCACACCCACTCACACTAGGACTATTCTTGCTCTCTCTTGACAAGGGCAAAATGGCAGGTGGACGCAACAGGGACACAGGGAACAGCCAAATTGATCAAACGAGGGACATGTTAACCCAAGTTCTGGAGGAATTCAGGAAGGAGATGCAGGAAATGAGGATTACAATTAACAACCTGCAAAGTGAGCTGACATCAGCAAGGGAGGAGATCAAATCCCTCACAGAAAAAAATAAAGAGACCGAGCATCAGATTATCATCCAAAGGGAAGGTGGGAATGTTACATTGGAAGGAAATGCCTCTGTACCTGAAACATTTGCAGACATACTGAAAAAGAGCTCAGAAGCTATGGACACAGTGAGGGAGGTAGCGATGCAAGCAGCCACCTCACAGGAAGCAGCAAGGTGCACCACTCAGCTGCTGGAGAGAAAAAGATCAGTGGTAGTTGTAGGCATCAAAGAACAGGAAGGATCCAACAGGCAAGAATGGAATAGCAAGGATAGAGAGGCAGTACAGGGGCTACTGAAGGGGTTACAGATGGAAGGGGCTGAACGAAACATTGAGAAGGTTTTCAGGTTGGGCTGGTACAACAAGGACAGAAACCGACTTGTAAAGGTGGTGTTTACAAACGAAACCACGTAGGAGGATATTCTCGAAAGGAAGAGTCGACTGCAGCATGTGAAGGGATACAAGAAAGCATTCCTGTAGAGGGACAGGTCGAAGGAGGAGAGAGCCAGGGCAGCAGAGGCAAGGAGGAAGCACAGGGAGGGAGAAGCAAACCAGGAAATCACAGCCCCAACACAACAGTCCTAGAGACAAGAGGCGAACCCAAAACCAGCATCCCAGCAACATCAGAGGGGAGGGCAACCCCACCACCCCCCTCTGCATAGAAACCCTCCCTTCCCCTCACCCTACCTGCCCCCACCCAAATCTCCCTCCCCCCCCACCCCATTCTTACCCTGTCATCCCTTCCCCATTCCCATCATGTCCCCCCTCCCACCTTTCCCCCCCTGTCCCCCCTCCCCCCATACCCTCCCTATCCCTCCTCCCCCCTCACCCCGTATCCTCCATGCCCCCCTTATCTCCTTAACCCACACCCTACCTGTCCCCCCTTCCATGAAACCCCCACCCCTCACCCCAAACTCCCCTGAAACCCTGCAAACCACCTCACAGATCATCTTACCCACTGAAAAGCTTCCCACACCAGCAGAATGCTCGCCAAGAAAGGAACAAGAAAATGAACTGAAGAAAGTGAGCTTTAAGGCAATGTACACTAACATAGATGGAATTACTAATAAAACAAGTGAACTCGGAGAATGGGCACTAGAAGAAAACCCAGACATAATAGCACTCACAGAAACAAAGCTAACAAACACCATAACAAACGCAGTGTTTCCACAGGGCTACTATGGAGTGAGGAAAGAGAGAGAAGGGAGAGGAGGAGGTGGTGTAGCTCTGCTACTAAGAGAAGGTTGGAGTTTCGAAGATATGGTAATTCAGAACTGTGAAGGTTTCAGTGACTACATATCAGGCACCATAGCAACTGGAGGACAGAAAATTATAGTAGTAGTCATATACAACCCCTCACCGAATGTCAGAAGACCCAGACAGGAATATGATAGAAACAACTTGGCCACCATCAATATAATAGAGAGAGCAGCTTCTGTGGCTAGCAGGAACGGATCCAGGCTACTAATCATGGGAGACTTCAACCATGGAAAGATAGATTGGGGGAACAGAGACCCACATGGTGGCCCAGACACATGGAGAGATAAGCTGCTGGATGTGGCAACAAGAAACTTTCTAAGTCAACACGTCAAGGGACCGACAAGAACAAGAGGAGGGGATGAACCAGCCTTGCTTGATCTGATATTTACCCTAAATGTGTTGGATATAAGGGAAGTTAAGTTGGAAGCCCCCTTGGGAATGAGTGATCATAGTGTATTGAGCTTTGAGTACCTGGTTGAGCTAGGAATTATCACCCCCCAAAAAAATCTGGGAAACAAAGGGCTGGCGTACCGAAAGGGAAACTATGAGGAGATGAATAAATTCCTATGGGATATACATTGGGACACAGAACTCGGAACCAAGTCCGTACAAGACATGATGGACTATGTCACCCAAAAATGTCAGGAGGCTGTAAGCAGGTTTGTCCCAGCCCAACAGGAAAAAACAGAGAAGCAAAGGAAGAATCCGTGGTTTAATAGGGAATGTATGAAAGCAAAGGAGCTGAACAAAAGGGCATGGAGGAACTTCCGTAATAACAGAACACCAGAAAGTAGAGAGAGATACCAGAGAACCAGGAACTAGTATGTTAGTGTGAGAAGAGCAGCTGAGAAAAGGTATGAAAAGGATATAGCTAATAAAGCCAAGACCGAACCAAAGCTACTACACAGTCACATCAGGAGGAAGACAACAGTGAAGGAACAGGTGATGAAACTTAGGGTGGGCGAGGACAGTTACACAGAGAATGACAAAGAGGTGTGTGAAGCACTCAACAAAAGGTTCCAGGAAGTCACGGCGCTAGGAGAGGTGGCAGCAAACCAGGTGACCTTGGAAAGGTTCGAAATTACAAGAGATGAGGTCAAGAAGCACCTATTGGAGCTGGATGTGAAAAAAACTGTTGGGCCGGATGGAATCTCACCATGGGTATTGAAAGAGTGTGCAGAAGCACTTTGCTTGCCACTCTCCATAGTGTATAGTAGGTCACTGGAAACGGGAGACCTACCAGAAGTATGGAAGACTGCTAATGTAGTACCAATATTTAAAAAGGGTGACAGACAAGAGGCACTTAACTGCAGGCCAGTGTCCTTAACTTGTATACCATGCAAGGTGATGGAGAAGATTGTGAGAAAAAACCTAGTAACACATCTGGAGAGAAGAGACTTCGTGACAACCCATCAACATGGGTTCAGGGAGGGTAAATCTTGCCTTACAGGCTTGATAGAATTCTATGATCAGGTGACAAAGATTAAACAAGAAAGAAAAGGATGGGCGGACTGCATTTTTTTGGACTGTCGGAAAGCCTTTGACACAGTACCCCATAAAAGGTTGATGCATAAGCTGGAGAAACAGGCAGGAGTAACTGGTAGGGCGCTCCAGTGGATAAGGGAGTACCTAAGCAATAGGAAGCAGAGAGTTATAGTGAGGGGTGAGACCTCAGAATGGCGTGAAGTCACTAGTGGAGTCCCACTGGGCTCTGTGCTTGGACCTATCCTGTTTCTGATATACGTAAATGATCTCCCAGAGGGTATAGACTCATTCCTCTCAATGTTTGCTGACGACGCCAAAATTATGAGAAGGATTAAAACAGAGGAGGACAGCTTGAGGCTTCAAGAAGACCTGGACAAACTGCAGGAATAGTCGAACAAATGGATGTTAGAGTTTAACCCAAGCAAATGTAATGTAATAAAGATAGGGGTAGGAAGCAGGAGACCAGATACAAGGTATCACTTGGGAGATGAAATACTTCAAGAGTCAGAGAGAGAGAAAGACCTGGGAGTTGATATCACGCCAGACCTGTCCCCTGAAGCTCATATCAAGAGGATAACATCAGCAGCATATGCCAGGTTGGCTAACATAAGAACGGCCTTTAGAAACTTGTGTAAGGAATCTTTCAGAACATTGTATACCACATATGTCAGACCATTCCAGGAGTATGCGGCTCCAGCATGGAGTCCATATCTAGTCAAGCATAAGACTAAACTAGAAAAGGTTCAAAGGTTTGCCACCAGACTAGTACCCGAGCTGAGAGGTATGAGCTATGAGGAGAGACTATGGGAATTGAACCTCACTTCGCTGGAAGAGAGAAGAGTTAGGGGGGACATGATCACCACATTCAAGATTCTCAAGGGAATCGACAGGGTTGATAAAGACAGGCTATTTAACACACGGGGCACACGCACTAGGGGACACAGGTGGAAACTGAGTGCCCAAATGAGCCACAGAGATATTAGAAAGAACTTTTTTAGTGTCAGAGTGGTTGACAAATGGAATGCATTAGGAAGTAATGTGGTGGAGGCTGACTCCATACACAGTTTCAAGTGTAGATATGATAGAGCCCAATAGACTCAGGAACCTGTACACCAGTTGATTGACGGTTGAGAGGCGGGACCAAAGAGCCAGAGCTCAACCCCCGAAAGCACAACTAGGTGAGTACTAGAGCTGCAGCGTCTCCTACTCACTTACACTAGAGCTGCAGCGTCTCCCACTCCCCTACAGTGGAGCTGCAGCGTCTCCCACTCCCCTACAGTAGAGCTGCAGCGTCTCCCACTCCCCTACAGTAGAGCTGCAGCGTCTCCCACTCCCCTACAGTAGAGCTGCAGTGTCTCCCACTCCCCTACAGTAGAGCTGCAGTGTCTGCCTCTCACTTACGCCAGAGCTGCAGCGTCTCTCACTCGCTTACACTAGAGCTGCAGCGTCTCCCACTCCCCAACAGTAGAGCTGCAGCGTCTCCCACTCACATAAACTAGAGTTGCAGCGTCTCCCACTCACTTACATTAGATCTGCAGTCTCCCACTCCCCAACACTAGAGTTGCAGCTTCTCCCACTCTCTTACCCTAGAGCTGCAGCGTCTCCCACTCCCCAACACTAGAGTTGCAGCTTCTCCCACTCTCTTACCCTAGAGCTGCAGCGTCTCCCACTCCCTTCCACTAGAGCTGCAGCTTCTTCCACTCTCTTACACTTAAGCTCCAGCGTCTCCCACTCCTTTGCATTAGAGCTGCAGCTTCTCCCACTCTCTTACACTAGAGCTGCAGCGTCTCCAACTCCCTTACAATAGAGCTGCATCGTCTCCCACTCACTTACACTAGAGCTGCAGCGTCTCCCACTCTCTTACACTAGAGCTGCAGCGTCTCCCACTCCTCTACATTAGAGCTGCAGCATCTCCCACTCTCTTACACTTGAGCTGCAGCGTCTCCCACTCTCTTACACTAGAGCTGCAGCGTCTCCCACTCCTCTACATTAGAGCTGCAGCATCTCCCACTCTCTTACACTTGAGCTGCAGCGTCTCCCACTTCCCTACAGTAGAGCTGCACCGTCTCCCACTCACTTACACTAGAGCTGCAGCGTCTCCCACTCTTCTACAGTAGAGCTGCAGCGTCTCCCACTCCATGACACTAGAGCTGCAGCGTCTCTCACTCCCCTACACTAGAGCTGCAGCGTCTCTCACTCCCCTACACTAGAGCTGCAGCGTCTCCCACTCACACTAGAGCTGCAGCATCTCCCACTCACTTACTCTAGAGTTGCAGCGTCTTCCACTCCCTTACACTAGAGCTGCAGCGTCTCCCACTCACACTAGAGCTGCAGCATCTCCCACTCACTTACTCTAGAGTTGCAGCGTCTTCCACTCCCTTACACTAGAGCTGCAGCGTCTCCCACTTACACTAGAGCTGCAGCGTCTCCCACTCGCTTACACTAAAGCTCCAGCGTCTCCCACTCCTTTGCACTAGAGCTGCAGCTTCTCCCACTCCCCTACAGTAGAGCTGCAGCGTCTCCCACTCGCTTACATTAGAGCTGCAGCGTCTCCTACTTCCCTACAGTAGAGCTGCAGAGTCTCCCACTCACCAACACTAGAGCTGCAGAGTCGCAGAATCTCCCACTCTCTTACACTTAAGCTCCAGCGTCTCCCACTCCTCCACACTAGAGCTGCAGTGTCTCCCACTCTTGTACATTATAGTTGCATCGTCTCTCACTCGCTTACACTAGAGCTGCAGCCTCACCCACTCACTTACATTAGAGCTGTAGAATCTCCCACTCTCTTACACTAGAACTGCAGCTTCTTCCACTCTCTTACACTAGAGCTCCAGCGTCTCCTACTCCCTTGCACTAGAGCTGCAGCTTCTCCCACCCTCTTACACTAGAGACGCAGCGTCTCCCACTCCCTTACACTAGAGCTGCAGCTTCTTCCACTCTCTTACACTAGAGATGCAGCGTCTCCCACTCCCTTACACTAGAGCTGCAGCTTCTCCCATCCTCTTACACTAGAGACGCAGCGTCTCCCACTCACTTACACAAGAGCTGCAGCGTCTCCCACTCGCTTACACTAGAGCTGCTACACCTCCCACTCCCTTACACTAGAGCTGCAGCTTCTTCCACTCTCTTACACTAGAGCTCCAGCGTCTCCCACTCGCTTACACTAAAGCTGCAGCGTCTCTCACTCGCTTACACTAGAGCTGCAGCGTCTCCCACTCCCCAACAGTAGAGCTGCAGCGTCTCCCACTCACGTACACTAGAGCTGCAGCATCTCTCACTCGCTTAAACTAGAGCTGCAGCGTCTCTAACTCTTTTACACTAGAGCTGCAGCGTCTCCCACTACCCTACAGTAGAGTTGCAGCGTCTCCCACTCCCCTACAGTAGAGCTGCAGCGTCTCCCACTCCCCTACAGTAGAGCTGCAGCGTCTCCCACTCACTTACTCTAGAGCTGCAGCGTCTCCACACTCACATTAGAGCTGCATCGTCTCCCACTCACTTGCACTTGAGCTGCAGCGTCTCCTAGTCCCCTACAGTAGAGCTGTAGAGTCTCTCAATCCTCTACACTAGAGCTGCAGTGTCTCCCACTCACTTGCACTAGAGTTGCAGCGTCTCCCACTGACACTAGAGCTGCAGAGTCTCACGCTTTCTTACACTAGAGCTGCAGCGTGATCACATCTCCCCAAACTCTTCTGTGTTCCAGAGGGTGGTGTGGTGCATATTTCACAATACCTTTTCTTTCCTCCTAAGTCAGCCTCTTATTTTGTGGACTGGTGGTGTTTGATGTGTTGAATTGCTTAAAGGAACCTTATTTGCTAGAAAAAAAGCCTGTGAAATAATGCGTGATATATGTTTTGACTATCTAGCTAATAGCGTATTGCTACTTTTTGTTTTTGTTATGTATTTGGACATGTATATGAGTGGGATTGGGGGGTTATAGATAGGAGCTGCCTCGTATTGGCCAATAGGCCTTCTGCAGTTACCTTTGTTCTTATGTTCTTATGTTCTTAAATGATTTAGATTCAGGTTTGAGTAGCAACATTTGCAAATTTGCCGATGATACGAAAATCGGTAGGGAAATTAATTCGGAGGAGGACTCACTATCACTTCAAGTTGATCTAGATAGGGTTTTGAAATGGTCAAATGATTGGCAAATGCAGTTTAATGCTGATAAATGTAAAGTTCTGAGGCTAGGTAATGATGATAGAGTTACAAGATACGAGCTAGATGGTGTTGAGATTGCGAAGTCGGATTGCGAAGGGGATCTGGGAGTTATGATTAGTAAGAATTTAAAACAAAAGGATCAATGCATAAATGTTCGTAATAAGGCAAATCGGACACTTGGATTTATTAATAGAAGCGTTAGTAACAAGACACCTGGTGTGGTTCTCAAGCTATATCTTGCTCTAGTTAGGCCCCATTTAGATTATGCAGTTCAGTTTTGGTCGCCATATTATAGAATGGATATAAATTCACTTCAACGTGTCCAGCGTAGGATGACTAAGTTAATTCCCCAAATTAGAAATCTTTCATATGAAGAAAGATTAACAAAGCTTAAGTTGCATTCACTGGAAAGGCGAAGAGTTAGGGGTGACATAATAGAGGTTTACAAGTGGGGTGAATGGACATAACAAAGGGGATATTAATAGGGTATTAAAAGTATCAACACAAGACAGAACACGAAGCAATGGGTATAAATTGGATAAGTTTAGATTTAGGAAAGACTTGGGTAAATACTGGTTCAGTAACAGGGTTGTTGATTTGTGGAACCAATTGCCGCGTAACATTGTGGAGGTGGGGTCCCTCGATTGTTTCAAGCATGGGTTGGACATGTATATGAGTGGGATTGGGTGGTTATAAATAGGAGCTGCCTCGTATGGGCCAATAGGCCTTCTGCAGTTGACTTTGTTCTTATGTATTGCCTTGCTAATAGCGCAATGCCACATTTTGTCTGGCTCACTTAGCACAAGTGAAGAGAAAAAATTGAAAAACTTGCAAAGGTTAAAACTCTGTGAAATCATATCTATAATATTAAGTTTTGACTAGCCGGCTAAAAGCGTACTACATTATTGTCTTTTTTTTGTTATGTTTACCTCGATAGCATTGTAATGCTTGGAAATTGTATGTATGGATCCCGTTTCCCTCTTACTGCTCATAAATAATGGTTGCTGTAAAGTATTTTTTTATGGAACATGACTCTTCTTATTCAAACCCCTTTTTAAAACTAGATGCAATAACCAAATATATGTTTGCCTTCTCTCTCAATATGGATGTAGGATGGTGAAGTATTTTTTTAAACTAAAAAAAAACTCTGAGAATAACTTTGATGACACGAATAGTAATTGGTGACTTTGTGCATATTCTCAAAACTTAGTTTCTGCAAAAAAATAACAGTAAATTAGATGTGAGCTATGATTTGAAAACAGAAGTTGGGTGATGTGAGGGTTATTTGTGCGGACTCGGGGGATATGATCACCACATATAAGTTTCTCAGAAAATGATAAGCTAGAGGGAGGGAGCCGGTCGGCCGAGCGGACAGCACGCTGGACTTGTGATCCTGTGGTTCCGGGTTCGATCCCGGGCGCCGGCGAGAAACAATGGGCAGAGTTTCTTTCACCCTATGCCCCTGTTACCTAGCAGTAAAATAGGTACCTGGGTGTTAGTCAACTGTCACGGGCTGCTTCCTGGGGGGTGGAGGCCTGGTCGAGGACCGGGCAGCAGGGACACTAAAAAGCCCTGAAATCATCTCAAGATAGGTATGGACAGTTTATTTAACACACAAGACATCCATGCAGTAGTGAGGTTCCCTTTGATGGTTGTGCACGTGTCAATGAAAAATTAAAATGAGCAGAGATGTTTCGGAGTGCTATTCTAGTCAAGAAATTATACAAAAATTTTGTTTATTGACTAGTGAGAGGCAGGAGCAGGTATGGTGTGGGATATTGTGGTCATTAACCTAGTCATGCGATAGACAGATACCAAGAGGTACACCGTGTTACAACCCTCGAGACTTAGTAAGGTTCTTTCCCCACAGTGATCAAGTATAGGAAAATCGGCCTTGCCAAAAAGTGTCTAGGGTATGAACAAAACACTGCATAAACGGGAAAACAATATAACTATGCTAAGGGTGACACAATATAACATAAAATGGTAAAAATATAGCAACCAGAATTATTCATTAGCATGCAATATCAATGAAAATCCTTAGTAAACACAGACCATCACTTAATTTAAAACACATGAATGAATAAATGGTGTAGCACAATTAGTCATACCAAGAGAATTAAGTAAGTAATCAGCTAAAATAACAATAACCACAGAGTTAACTCAAATACATGTCTCCACTCGACCAGCTCAGCCACACTTCTGAGTAAATCCTGGCTCGCAGGGCAGGCGTCCTACCAACACATCACCTAAGTATCCACATTAACTCTTGTGAAATTCTAACAAAAGTATAGTACTAATAACCATTAATTCCATAATCTTAAGAGTATATAATACTGTTACATTACTCTCAAGAATTTAATGGCAAACAATAATAAGAATTAATCAAGGTTGAAATATAAACTCTAGCTTGACAACCAGCCGCACACCGACACTTCCAAATATGGTCATCCCGCCACGCGGAAGAAACCACACTCCCTCCAACAGGAAACAACTTGCACTCAAGCCTCATACAAATATAATGCAACTTAGGCACACTACAGCATGTTACAATATACATCATACAAGTCTAATATCATACAATATCAATCGGATACACAACTGGGTACTATACTAATTATAGAATAGAACAATAATTATTAATAAGCATCATGATAATGTTAGAATCCATGTAGGATTTGTAACACACCGCTCGAATGCTCGCTCCCGCAGTCATGCGGTAGTGGTCCTCGTGCCTATTTGATTTGATAGAAGAAAAATTGAAGACTAGTAGTCCCCTTTTTTTAAGATGAAAAAACTTTAAACTATAAAAATGTTTGACTGACTGACTGACTGCTTTTCTGGTCAGGTCTGCAGGTCTGCAAGAAATAATAGAAATGTAGGTAGTGAACATGTCTCCTCAGCTCTTCTATCTTCCGCAAAGCCTTTCCTCCTATCTCAACCCTATTAGTTCATGTTTTCGTGTTTCACTTTTTGTTAAAACTAAATCTACACACACAATATGAAATGTGAAAAAAAATCTTACATCATGCTATGTTATCAGTGCTTGAATAAAAATATTAAGAGTGCTGAACATTCTGTGTCATTATCTTACTATGATATTAAAAGTCTATGTTTTCGCTGGGCTACTGTTGCGCACAGTCATCTTGCTAAGACGGGTCGGTGTCAGAATTGTCAAAATGATGTACCATGCATACATCAGATCTTTAGTGGATTATGCTGCACCTCTGCTTGTTTTGATGCCTGAAAGAAAGCTTGGAGGGCTTGAAAAATTGCAGAACGTAGCCTTGAGGATTATTCTTGGGTGGCCTCGTAACACAAAGATAGAGAAAAGAACTTAATATTCCGAGCGTTGTTGATCGTGTTACTGAAATTGACTGTCAAATTGGTATAAAAATGCTTAGGCTAACTCATCCTAACCCTTGCACAGAAGCCCTCCAGAATTTCTTTATTGAAGATCTGCATTGTTCCAAATGGATAACAAAAACTGGAGCTCAACTCAAGAATGTATCAGGTTCATGATTTGTACCAAGAGAAACAACAACGGCACTTTCCAGCACCGTGGGAGGTTACACCCTTTCCAGTTTTAATCCCTCCCTTTCCACCCAAGAAGCAAATTAGAGATCAGCCCAGGCTTTGTCTTGAGGCAAAGCTCAATACCTCAAGCCATATTGATGCTCTGTCCACAGAGCATTCTCTCTCTCAAATCATATTCACTGATGGTTCCCTACACCGCACCACGGGTGCAGCTGGAAGTGCAGTTGTTCTGACAATGGGCGATGGCTTGTACTTTGAGTGGAGAGTCCGTATAAATAACTGGGCCTCTACCCTTCAGACCGAACTATTTTCCTTGCTCCTTGCACTGAAATGTGTATGTTACGAATCAGATTCCATCGTCAGAGCACGGAGCAGCGACGTCAACGCCATCTGCGAGTACGCTCCCGAAACCCCCACAACTTGGATGACACCATCTAGTGGTGACAGGATTATACCAGCAACAGGCGCTAGATTCCTGTCTTAGTCAGCTCGAGAGGTAGCTGGTGCTGACCTCTGGTGAGGTGGCGACTAGAAAATCAGCGCCATCTGTTATAGGAGGAGTTGTATGTCTATGTCAGAGTACGTAAGTGTTGTTTCCTAGTGTCCCATGTACTGACCAGTGTACTGATGACGTGTCTGTATCCACAGAGTCGATGTAGGGCTGCTGTGGTACGAGGACAGTCAGTCCAGCCAATAGCTCTCTACTCCATTCTGCTTTACAGAAGCAGTGAGCCACCGCCGGTGGCTCACTGCTTCCCACCGCCTGCTCCCCTCTCCCTCTTTCCCCTCCTTCTCCCCCCATACCCATCTTAAGAGCCTGGTCTCCCACCCTCTCGGGTAGGGGGGGCCCTCCCTCCTCAACATATCCATGTCAGGTAGGTGGGGGGCCCTCTCTCCTCTACATAACCTACATACACGCATCTATCGATCTATTTTTTTTATTAATACATGAGGTACATCTGCATTAGTGCAGCTACCCTAGACTATGTGAAGTGGAGTACAGTGTGTCAAAAAAGCTAGCTAGGTAATGCTAAAAAATCCCCATCACACAAGATGGTTAGTCATACAGAGGCATGTGATAAGCAGTCTGCACTGGCAGACTCCTGATGCATTTTGAGGATATCATCAACACAAGATTGAATAAGGTAGCAGTGGTAATAAGTCCCCATCTCGCAGGATGGTTAGTCATACAGGGCCATATGTTTAGTAGCCTGCAATGGCAAATTTTGGGTATACTGTGAGGATATCTTCAAGAATATGAGCTATATATCCTCACACAGGATTAACTCTACAGCACATACTCATACATATTCATCTACTACTATTCCTCTCCTTTACTCTCCCTACATAGCCCACATACCACCACATACCCTCTCCCCTCACTCTAACATGACCCTCTTTCAAGTGCCGCGCAGCCGGACGCAACGCGCCCGGCACGCGCCACTCACCCGGGGAACCCCCCAGAACACTGTTTGACTAGACACCTGTGCACCATCTGACAAGGGGGGGGGAGCCTAATGGGCTCACCTGCTCAGGTGCTGCGTGCGGTTCTAGGCGTACTTTACACTACTCCCTTACACTAGAGCTGCAGCGTCTCCCACTCCCCTACACTAGAGCTGCAGCGTCTCCCACTCCCCTACACTAGAGCTGCAGCGTCTCCCACTCCCCTACACTAGAGCTGCAACGTCTCCCACTCCCCTACACTAGAGCTGCAGCGTCTCCCACTCCCCTACACTAGAGCTGCAGCGTCTCCCACTCCCCTACACTAGAGCTGCAGCGTCTCCCACTCCCCTACACTAGAGCTGCAGCGTCTCCCACTCCCCTACACTAGAGCTGCAGCGTCTCCCACTCCCCTACACTAGAGCTGCAGCGTCTCCCACTCCCTTACACTAGAGCTGCAGCGTCTCCCACTCCCCTACACTAGAGCTGCAGCGTCTCCCACTCCCCTACACTAGAGCTGCAGCGTCTCCCACTCCCCTACACTAGAGCTGCAGCGTCTCCCACTCCCCTACACTAGAGCTGCAGCGTCTCCCACTCCCCTACACTAGAGCTGCAGCGTCTCCCACTCCCCTACACTAGAGCTGCAGCGTCTCCCACTCTCCTACACTAGAGCTGCAGCGTCTCCCACTCCCCTACACTAGAGCTGCAGCGTCTCCCACTCCCCTACAGTAGAGGTGCAGCGTCTCCCACTCCCCTACAGTAGAGGTGCATCACCTCTCACTCCCCTACAGTAGAGGTGCATCACCTCTCACTCCCCTACAGTAGAGGTGCATCACCTCTCACTCCCCTACAATAGAGGTGCAGGGCCTCCCATACTCCCTCTACACTAGAGTGTGGAACACATCAGGAGCAAGAGAGAGACCACTCTCACATATGGTTCTAATACACAGTGTATTCTTGACCCTTCGTGTCAGGATCTGTTGTCAGACGTTTATATATATTATGTCCCGTGTTTACCTGTTAAAATATATGTAACCTTTCCTGTTTCAGGGAAAATATTATTGTGTGATTATATAACTTGTATTTCTACTGCAAATATCAACTGTTATTTGCTTTATCTCAAGCTGTTGACTTGATCCACAATCTGGCCGCCAGATGTTGACCGTAGCCATAAACAAATTGATCCGGAGCTGGTGGAATTATTAGCTGTGTTTCTTGAAGCTGGCGTCGTGTTGTGGGTTGTTTCTTGAAGCTGGCGTCGTGTTGTGTGTTGTTTCTTGAAGCTGGCGTCGTGTTGTGTGTTGTTTCTTAAAGCTGGCGTCATGTTGTGTGTTGTTTCTTGAAGCTGGCGTCATGTTGTGTGTTGTTTCTTGAAGCTGGCGTCGTGTTGTGGGTTGTTTCTTGAAGCTGGCGTCGTGTTGTGTTGTTTCTTGAAGCTGGCGTCATGTTGTGGGTTGTTTCTTGAAGCTGGCGTCGTGTTGTGGGTTGTTTCTTGAAGCTGGCGTCGTGTTGTGGGTTGTTTCTTGAAGCTGGCGTCGTGTTGTGTTGTTTCTTGAAGCTGGCGTCGTGTTGTGTTGTTTCTTGAAGCTGGCGTCATGTTGTGGGTTGTTTCTTGAAGCTGGCGTCGTGTTGTGGGTTGTTTCTTGAAGCTGGCGTCGTGTTGTGGGTTGTTTCTTGAAGCTGACGTCGTGTTGTGTTGTTTCTTGAAGCTGGCGTCGTGTTGTGGGTTGTGTATTCACCTAGTTGTGCTTCCGGGGGTTGAGCTCGGGCTCTTTCGGCCCGCCTCTCAACTGTCAATCAATCACTGGATTTTTTTATACACACACATATGGCTGAGTGGACAGCTCGCTGGATACGTAGTCCTGTGATCCGGGGTTCGATTCTCGGCGCCGATGGAAACAGATGGGCAAGGTTTCTTTCACCCCTGATGCCCTCTGTTACTAAGCAGTAAATAGGCACCTGGGAATTAGACAGCTGTTACGGGCTGTTTCCTCCGTGTGTGTGTGTGTGTGTGTGTGTGTGTGTGCGTGAAAAAAAATCTTCTTAGTTAGTAGTTAGTAAGAGTTGATTGATTGACAGTTGAGAGGTGGGCCGAAAGAGCAGAGCTGAACCCCCGCAAGCACAACTATGTGAATACACACACACAGGAAGCAGCCCGTAATAGCTGTCTAACTCTCAGGTACCTGTTTACTGCTAGGTAACAGGGGCATCAGGGTGAAAGAAACTGCCCATTTGTTTCCGCTATCGTTGGGGATCGATCCTCGGTCCACAGGACTACAGACCACGTGTGCTGTCCACTCAGCCACCAGGCGCCCTGTATTAATGCACACGAGATTATGTATACAGATTTTATTTAAATGAGTTATTTAGCATGTTATTTACCAGGAAAAAAACAGTGTAAAGACAACGTGGAAATAATTACTGTACCGCAATTTCGTATCTTGAGCAGTAGCTAAAGGCAAAGGATTCAACATCACCTTAAACTGGATCCCATCCCATGTTGGAATCCCATTAAATGAGAAAGCCGATTATACTGCTAAATTGGCCACTCGTCATCCAGTGATACATAAAACAATCCAACCCAGCCTAGAGTACATAAAAAAAACCATCACCAAAATCCTCGCACACCTCAATAAAGCCCATCTACACCAGAGAGTAGCTGAAGGTTCGCCCTCTGCAATATGGTATCTTCAG
This sequence comes from Procambarus clarkii, assembly GCF_040958095.1. Classification (NCBI taxonomy): domain Eukaryota; kingdom Metazoa; phylum Arthropoda; class Malacostraca; order Decapoda; family Cambaridae; genus Procambarus; species Procambarus clarkii. The sequence goes on from NC_091196.1 coordinate 31,270,201, forward strand.
GCCACCAAGGTAGACAAGTTAAATATCCCGAAGGAATCAACAGAGAAATAGGAGTTCTGTTGTATGGACTACGTCTAGGCTACAGATGCAACTGGGAAATTGGTGAATGCAGAGAGTGGGGGAATGAGTCATTTATCACTTATTCACTATTTCCTGGAATGTGAAGCGACCAACGACCTTAGAAGAGCTTTAAGAGTCCCTGAATCTTGCAGTAACCACCCTGAAGCCATCAACACTGCCACTCTTCTGGTCGTGAAAGGTGTCCAGCAGCGGGACGCCCTCATAAATACTGTCAAGCAGTATCCTCCCCCCGCGATAGCCGCCACATACTAAGGACTGACAGTCTAAATGCGAGCACAGCGCTCAGTATGTCCCTCCACGACCAAAGATCACAATTACTCCAAGCATCTACCACTTACAAGCTAAATCATGTCCGCGCCACCACTTGTGGTGGCGTAATCTTCATCCATCAATCTATCTGGTTCTCAGGAGAGGTGACGGTTATCGTGGCGTCTGATTAAACAAATGACTGTTGAGGGCTGTCTCCTTCAACACCAGTGGGCCATCCTGCCTCTTAAACCCCATGTTTAGTTGTATTATGGCATCAAGTTGCTAGGATCCGGCAATACCCATAACGACACGGGCGGCGGCACTGCTGACACGGGCGGATATATTGCTCCATGGTAGCAGCAGTGTGTGTGGAGAGGTGGCGAGTAGTGAGGGCTGGACGTCCCCGTGTTGACTCACGCCGCACAGTTTGCGTGTAGGTCAACACATCTGGGCGTTCAGGGGCGGCAGCATCTTGTGTGTGTTATGTGATGTTGTCTGGTCAAGACTACAGACGAAGCACCCGCTGACTGCTGTGTTATATTGAGGCCTTTCAGCGTCTCAAGGTGGTGAATGTCGTCCAAGAGAACTCTGTGGCCTGACCTGATGTCGCAACTGTCATAGACTCACTTGTCACTGCCTCACCTGTCACTGTCGCACCTGGCACGGCCTCACCTGTCACTGTCGCTCATGGCACTGCCTCACCTGTCACTGTCACTCATGGCACTGCCTCACCTGTCAATGTCGCATATGGCACTGCCTGTGGGAACCAACCTGTGAGATTTATATTTATTTAATTTATATGAATTTATATTTATGTTAATGTGTATACTTCGATAGCAATTTGTATGATGATAAGTGGACTGCATTTCTGCAATAATCTCACAAATCGATTCTCTACACATTAGGAGGGTTTATATTAAATTTATATATATGCAGCCAATCAAACTACAGTATTAACTACATATTGTTAAACATTGAAGACGTTCCTTATCTTATTGTACAGCAGGCCTTAGTCCACCAGGTATAACCAGGATGTAGACACCAAATTATCCTCTTTGAGGTAGCATCCATCACCCAGTAACTGGTACACAAAGCATGCTTCCTCGTCTTGACCTGTCAAAAGGGCACTAGCTGAAGCCAGAATCCTAATATATGACAGCTATATCAGAGAAAACACTGTACAAGGAACCATAAAGACCTAGGCTTAATTACCTTTAGTATGAGGCGATCTCGTATTCTAACCGGCTCACCCTTTATATCTACCTAATATTCATGGCCACAAATAATTAGATAAACGGGTTTCGGCAGAACACTTAACTTGTATTTGTTGACAGCGTGTTGATGATGGTACACCTTTGGTTTCCATAACACTTCGTCCAAGTAAAATTAACAGGAGCCGAATTGCTCCTGTGCCTCTGGTCTAAGTACAATAACAATGGCTGACCACTCCTTCCTCACTGACGCTACTGGTCTACATTGTCCAGATGACAGTAAGTGATAGAAGGGTCACATTTACTCTATTTTAATTCTGATAATTAAGTTAATTTATATGAGATCTTTTTATGATGGTAAAGTCCAAAGACTAATGTATTTAAGAATAATTCCCACCATAATAGGTGGTGAATTTATAATAGTATGTGGTAATGATATCCCGTTTTCTATAGACGGAAATTCCACTACAAGTTACATTTTCTATGGGTTAACTTGTTTATACAACACAGCAATATTATCTGTCTGTATGATATTATTAAATGGTGTCGGATTTTCCAACATAATTCCCCGGGGGGCTGCTCACGGGTCGAAGTCCTATTTAGAACAAACGAACACCGATACTCCTCCTTCGAATTATTAGATTAATTTGATGTTAGTAGTAATCACACATTTGTGCGTCTGTTCGTACAGGACGGATGTCCCGTACTAGAGTTGCAGGGGTTAGAAGTCTAATGCGATTTCATTTCCCTGTTAACTCTTGAAAGGCTAAAATTCAAGCCTAAATACATATTATTTAACCCAGAAGACTGAATGTGATCAAGTACTACTGTCAAGTATGATTCAGGGACTGCAGTGAGATCAGTGACATTAGATATAACTTGAAGTTTGTTCAGGTAACTGGTCACTGATATAAACACTGAGGCCCATGGAATACATCTTGATTAAATAATAAATGTATCAAATCAGTCATCAGATTTATTGGGGTTTAATTTAGTTAATTGATTCAGAAGATTGAATAGCTCATCATTAAAGTAAAGTATGGTTCTGAGACTGCAGTGGGTTCAGTGACATTGGTCGCAGTGACTTGTAGCTGTTTAGGCTACTGTTCACTGATTTGCCACTGAGGCCTCATGAACTCATCTTCAGCTTTAAATGATGATACTAACATCAACCTCTGTTACTATAGTCAGCTGTAATCTCCTTAGTATAATGCTACTAAAGAAATATAATCAGCTGACATATTTAGATTTCTATTGGTATTGTTTATCTGCAGCCATAGGTCTCCTCAGGCTTGATACTGGGCCTGAGAGTAATTTACCTCCTGCAGAACTTAAAATTAACATGGTTATGCCCTGATATTTAGTAGGGCTACCAGTGAATTGATGGTAATAGTCTGTCCCCACAAGGAGAGCTATTTGGCATTTAATTTGCTCAAATTTACCTGCAGCTGCTTGATAATAGCTTTCCAGGTCAGCATAATCAACTTGAGATTGTTGTGACAAATCTTCACATTTCTTGATCTGTCTTGTTAAGTGGCCTTTAAGACCTGCAAGGGTTCTTTTCATTCTCCCTGCATTATCCATACTGGCTAGTTGGTGAAGCCTTGTGGGGCTTGTACTTGGGTCGCTCAGAATACTGAACAAGTACTGATCGTAGCCTAGGGTAAAATTTCTGCACTCGCTAGGCTGTAATCCTACCTCTACTAGAGGTTAGCACTTAAAATTAATACACATTATATATATACAATCATACACACTAATGATTTGAGTGATAAACCAGTGTCACTGGAAGTACCTTTAGGTTAGCTCTTCTATATCACCCTAGGATGGTATAGACACTAATTAATCACTCAAAGGTGTAATGATCATAAGTAAATTATTATATATACACAACTCAAATCGAGTTGATAAAATTTACACCCAAAATAGGGTCTGAACCATTCATTAATGGTGCTAGTACCACTAGACTATGGTAATAATGGGACTAGGATGAACAATAAATAGTTCAACTAGTCAATGGTAATATCCTACCCTGTTGTGGGTTGGCAATTAGTAAATATTATATTGTGAACACTAGGCAATATATTAAATAATTCTCTATTTTGGAGAAATAATATACACAATTATTGATAATAGCCTCTTAATTGCCTCTATGAAACTTCTAATATTATCTAGAAGTATTAAATATTATTAGTGACCTCGCGAAATTAATTCCACAAATTTCGTCGATAATCTCTCGCGAAATTTAACACAACGAAATCTGTGAACAATCTCGCGAAGACACAGCCACTAATTTGGCTGGCTTCAATATTAGCGCTGTCATTCCACAGAAATAACACGCCACCAAATTTGTGGGTGACCATATGAAACTGCTGACTGAGGCTGGACTGAGCTGGGGGCTCGTGAACTCACTCGAGGCAACGCCGCCGTCTTTGACTGCTGGCTTTGAATAAATCACACTGCACTAGTATATTTAATGAATCCACTGGTTAACTGGTTCATCCGGTACTAAGATGACCAAATAATCTGTCATCCGACTCGCAGATGACCAATAATGTGGGTTCATAGGACCAATTGTTCCGGTTCCGAAGGACCAAATAATTTGGGAACCAACTTGTGAGATTTATATTTATTTAATTTATATGAATTTATATTTACGTTAATGTGTATACTTCGATAGCAATTGTATGATGATAAGTGGACTGTATTTCTGCAATAATCTCACAAATCGATTCTCTACACATTAGGGGGGTTTATATAAAATTTATATATATATGCAGCCAATCAAACTACAGTATTAACTACACATTGTTAAACATTGAAGAGGTTCCTTATCTTATTGTACAGCAGGCCTTAGTCCACCAGGTATAACCAGGATGTAGACACCAAATTATCCTCTTTGAGGTAGCATCCATCACCCAGTAACTGGTACACAAAGCATGCTTCCTCGTCTTGACCTGTCAAAAGGGCGCTAGCTGAAGCCAGAATCCTAATATATGACAGCTATATCAGAGAAAACACTGTACAAGGAACCATAAAGACCTAGGCTTAATTACCTTTAGTATGAGACGATCTCGTATTCTAACCTGCTCACCCTTTATATCTACCTAATATTCATGGCCACAAATAATTAGATAAACGGGTTTCGGCAGAACACTTAACTTGTATTTGTTGACAGCGTGTTGATGATGGTACACCTTTGGTTTCCATAACACTTCGTCCAAGTAAAATTAACAGGAGCCGAATTGCTCCCGTGCCTCTGGTCTAAGTACAATAACAATGGCTGACCACTCCTTCCTCACTGACGCTACTGGTCTACATTGTCCAGATGACAGTAAGTGATAGAAGGGTCACATTTACTCTATTTTAATTCTGATAATTAAGTTAATTTATATGAGATGTTTTTATGATGGTAAAGTCCAAAGACTAATGTATTTAAGAATAATTCCCACCATAATAGGTGGTGAATTTATAATAGTATGTGGTAATGATATCCCGTTTTCTATAGACGGAAATTCCACTACAAGTTACATTTTCTATGGGTTAACTTGTTTATACAACACAGCAATATTATCTGTCTGTATGATATTATTAAATGGTGTCGGATTTTCCGACACTGCCTCACCTGTCAATGTCACTCAAGGCACTTCCTCACCTGTCAATGTCGCACATGACACTGCCTCACCTGTCAATGTCGCACCTTGCACTGCCTCACCTGTCACTGTTGCACCTGGCACTGCCTCACCTGTCACTGTTGCACCTGGCACTGCCTCATCTGTCACTGTCACACCTGGCACTGACTCACCTGTCACTATCGCACCTGGTTCTGCCTCACCTGTGACTCATATCTGGCACTGTCTCACCTGTCATTGTCGCACCTGGCACTGCCTCACCTGTCACTGTTGCACCTGGCACTGCCTCACATGTCACTGTCACACCTGGCACTGCCTTATCTGTCACTGTCCCACCTGGCACTGACTCACCTGTCACTGTTGCACATGGCACTGCCTCACCTGACTCTGTCACTCATGGCACTGCCTAACCTGTCACTGTCGCACCTGGCACTGACTCACCTGTCACTGTCACACCTGGTACTGCCTCACCTGTCACTGTCACACCTGGTACTGCCTAACCTGTCACTGTCCCACCTGGCACTGACTCACCTGTCACTGTTGCACATGGCGCTGCCTCACCTGACTCTGTCACTCATGGCACTGCCTAACCTGTCACTGTCGGACCTGACACTGCCTCACCTGTCACTGTCGGACCTGGCACTGCCTCACCTGTTAATGTCACTCATGACACTGCCTCACCTGTCACTGTCGGACCTGGCACTGCCTCACCTGTCACTGTCGCACCTGACACTGCCTCACCTGTCACTGTCGGACCTGACACTGCCTCACCTGTGTTATGATCTCAGCCTACAGGAGAAACGAGTCTCCCTCCTTGAGAGTTATTCGTCAAGCCTGACCTGATTAGAAGGTCTAGCAAATATTGAGGTGATAACGCATATGTAAAATAGTTGCTTGAAGATGTATAACAGTTTGAGATTACGGGCAATGCAGAAGAAAATTGATAAATGATTGGCGAGGAGATGTGGACATTTTGCTGGAGGCGTGAGGCTCGCTTCCGGAGGACCTTGACCTCACTTGAGTGCCAGACATCGCAGGGGGAAGCCGCGCTCCGTTTGAGCTCCCGCCAGAAGGGAACCCCTAGTGATATATCTCCAAGAGAAGAGAAGTGTGCAGACGTGCCAGCTGTGGAATTGAGCTGAGAACGTTGTGGTGTCAAGTCTTGGACGGCGAGGAGAGTTTAATAAGCTGCTCAGAGGCATTTTCGTGGGCTGTGTGGAGCGCCCTGACCAGACGCCGTCAGAGGGAAAGCGCCCTCGATCAGTTAATCTGTGGTAAGCACGATATACGCCCGTTCATAGTGATTGCTTGTAGTTGGTCGTGTGCCCAGCGACAGTAGCAATGTTTATTTATAAGTTAGACATGTTTTAATAAGGCAGAAAGCCTGAAATAGGAGAGTGAAGAGGGAGGAGCACGGAGCGACGTCCGTCCCCTCTGAGCTCTGACGGACGACTGAGGAAGCCCGGCTCCTGATGGAGGAAGACCCTCCCAGCGAGTGAGGACCGCTGCCAGGCGAGGTGGAGTATGGACCCGCCCAAAGCGGGGGAGTCCACTCTCACTGTATGTAGAGGACAGATAGAGGTTTGAGGCAAGCATATTGTGTGGTTATTTTTGTTTATGTGTTGAAGGGGAACATTTTATTGGAGTGTCGATGGGTTGCAGGTTTGTCTTTTGGGGAAGAAGTTGCTGAGAACTTCGAAGCCAGCCTAGATGAAGTAATTGATGAGACTCCAAGGTAGTGAAGCAGAGGACCTCGAGCTGTGAGGAGAAGCAGTGAAGAAGAGTGTCACGTGCTTCTGTAGAGGTGGTGTAGCAGCCAAGAGAGCTGTGGAGGAACCTAGCAGAAGGGTGAAGCACCATAGTTGCTCGAGGAAACTTCATGGTGTAGCAGTCAAGAGAGCTGTGGAGGAACCTAACAGAAGGGTGAAGCACCGTAGTTGCACAAGGAAACTTCATGATAGCAGCCTGGAGGAGCTGCAGAGGATCCTGGTAGTGAAGCCCGGAAGAAACTAAGGATATTAGGGTAGTGAACTTCCAGAGGTGGAAGGGGGAAGTTCTGGTGGATTGCTTATAGGGAGTTGGTAGTGTTTGGTTGTCATTAGCGTGCAAGATGCAGTGAGAGGTGAGTGACTGTTTGCATTCTTATGTCAAGGAGTGATTTATTCTGAAGCTTAGAGTTGCAGTCGTAGGCTTGATTACCTACAGATGTATGTGCTCGAGGACTGACAGTGATCGATTAATCATTGTTGTGTATCAATGAACATTTATACTGATATATGTTATTGCATTCAAATGCTGGTTTTCTATATATACATTATCTTGCTGATAGTGCAACAGTGTATGTAGGCTTGATCAACTTGAGGAGGTTAATAGTATCAGGTGGTGAACCAGGAGATAAGATACCACTTGATAAGCTGATAATAGAGTTCTGATGGTGTTGGAGTGCAACCTGATTGTGATATTATAGAGTATAGGATTCATTATTATTATATGTGTGTATGTATCGTGTATGTGCTTTGTCCAGTAAATGTGTCACAATTTGCTGGTGTTTGCCCTTGTCCTAGTGAGGCTTCCCAGGAGGTAGTAAAGAAGGAGAGAGAGAGAGAAAGAACCAAGAACCACTGCTGTGGACAGGGTAGGAGGTAATATTAATAAGTCAAAGGGGGATCGAGGAGATCATATCACCCAAGGAGAGAGTGGGGAGTCACAGCGGCTCGAGTGGGTGTGTGCACGTGACAACGAGGCTAAGTGTTGGAGCCGCATCCCCTAAATGTGTGACGTGGAGCCCCTCTCCAAGAGCCAGAAGTGCCTAGTGTGATCTCCTAGTGAAGTGTAAGCACTCTACCGAGTTGTGGGTTGGGTTGTCCGTAGAGAAGGATCAACGACGACAACACCAACCAACCCACAGTCTATAATACCTGTCACTGTCGGACCTGGCACTGCCTCACCTGTCACTGTCGCACCTGACACTGCCTCACCTGTCACTGTCGGATCTGGCACTGCCTCACTTGTCACTGTCGCACCTGGCACTGCCTCACCTGTCACTGTCGCACCTGACACTGCCTCACCTGTCACTGTCGCACCAGACACTGCCTCACTTGTCACTGTCGCACCTGGCACCAATCAATCATCACTCATCAGACCACTCATCACTCATCAGACCACTCATCACTCATCAATCATCAGACATCAATCAGTTGTTACTGTCACTCATAGCACTGCCTCACCTGTCAATGTCGCACATGACACTGCCTCACCTGTCACTGTCGCAATTTGCACTACCTCACCTGTCACTGTCGCAATTTGCACTACCTCATCTGTCACTGTCGCACGTGGCACTGTCTCACCTGTCACTGTCGCACCTGACTCTGCCTCACCTGTCACTGTCGCACCTGACTCTGCCTCACCTGTCACTTTCGCACCTGACTCTGCCTCACCTGTCACTGTCGCACCTGACTCTGCCTCACCTGTCACTGTCGCACCTGACTCTGCCTCACCTGTCACTGTCGCACCTGACTCTGCCTCACCTGTCACTGTCGCACCTGACTCTGCCTCACCTGTCACTGTCACACCTGGCACTGCCTCACCTGTCACTGCCGCACCTGTCACTGCCGCATATGGCACTGCCTCAGCTGTCACTGTCGCATTTGGCAATGCCTCACCTGTCACTGTTTCACCTGACACTGCCTCACCTGTCACTGTCGGACCTTGCATTGCCTCACCTATCACTGTTGCACCTGGCACTGCATTTTTGTGGGCGGCCTTTGTGAGCACCATGTTTGAGCTCCAGTGAATGAGCATCATCATGTCAGAGATTTCAGTAGTAAGCCTGCTAATTCAGTTGTTAATTTAGCCACTACTGTTTAATCGTGTACCCGGCGATCATAGTGAACATATGTGTATGTACAATAAATATTCTATTAAGACAGTGAGCTAAAATAAGGGGTTAAAGTTGGGTGGACATGCTAGAGGGAGCAGTGGTACGTCCGCCCTCGCCGAGGTCAGTGGATGACTGGGGTGGGGAAGCACCCCAGCGTTGGGATGGAGGCGGCGACGCGTCAAGACATGTTTCCAGGTGGACCCGCCCTGGATGGGGGAGGACGCATATCGGCGGAGCCGTAGTGCCGGCATCAGGATGTCAGGTGGAGGAGTTTATTTTCTGTGAATACATTTGATTATGTTTTGTTAGGAAAACATTTTTATTGACATGGTAATGGAATTGCCGGTTTGTTTGGGAAGAAGTTCATGGAGAACCTTCGAGGTTAGAGAAGAAGTTGATGGAGGAACTTCGAGGCTGGATAAGAAGTGTATGCTGAACTCTGTGGTAGAGCAGAACTCCATAGTGAGGAGTTGATTTCAAGCAGCGTAGAGGAGCTACACGTGTCTCTGTGGAATCAGTGGTGAAGCGTCACTGATGTCGGACTAGGACTTCGTTATGCAGCAGATTGGGAGACCTGCAGAAGTGCCTTTCCTGATATTTTGGAGGACCTAAAGATATGTATTGGCGGTGAGCCTCTAGGAGCAGAACAGAGGTTCATGGTGGACACACATAATTGTATAAAGGGAGTGCTTGAATGATTATTGGTATACATGATACAGTGTAAGGTGAGAGATTGATTTCTTCTTTTGTTGGGGTATACATATGTAGATGTTTCTGCTGTTTCAGCCCCGAGCTGAGTTCCATATACTTTTTGGGCTGAGGATACAGTATTGTCGTGACAGGATTTCAGCCCCATTTAGTGAGGGAGTAGTAAGTGGTAAGCCAAGAGTTGAGCAGCCACTTGATATGGACAGTTGGTGAAGCCAGGATATGATAATGGAATGCTACCAGGTTGTAGTAGTTTAGAGTGTTGTTTGATAATGTTCTGTTTTATATGTCATGCATTATGTATGTTTTGTTTGTATATTAAATATATATGTTAGCTGGCTTTTGCTCTTGTCCTGGTGAGATTTCCCAGAAAGCGAGAGAGAGAGAGAGAGAGAGAGAGAGAGAGAGAGAGAGAGAGAGAGAGAGAGAGAGAGACAGAGGGTCATGGCTGCGGACAGGATGGCAGAAGATACTAATTCACGATAGGGGGTTTTAGGAGATCATTCCTAACAAGGAGAGAGTGGGGAGTCATGGCGGCTCAAGTAGGGTGTGTGCACAACACAACGAGGCAAGCGTTGGAGCCGCACCCCTAAATATGTGATGCTAAACCCCTCTCCAAGATCAAGAGGCGTACTGGGTGATCACCTAGGTAAATTACAAGCACTCCAGTGTCCGTTGCTGGTCGACCGACGGTAGTGGGAGTGTGTCTGTCGAGGTTGGTTGTTTGTTCCGTCAGGGAGTGGTTGGGGACGATGTCAGCCTGTACGCAAGTATCGGTCTGGTGCAATAACCAGAGCTCTCTTTTGGAGGTTTAAGTCCCAAAATCCCCAACCCCCTCAGGGCAGAACACCTCTCAGCAGTATAAATCCGGTATGTTCTCTACTGTCTCTTCACTTGAGAATGAACCTCTCTGGCAGCTATCCTGAGTCTCTGTACCTGTCCTCAGCCAACTCCTCAGATATTATATATATTATCATCTCACTTAAAATTAAGTCCAGTAACCCTTCTGAAAAACCAATCCTAATCTACTAAAATGCATCAAGGTTTTCCCCTCCAGCCACAGCGTTGCTCTACAAAAAATCCTTTGAGCTCAGAGCCTTCACAGATACTCCTAAAATGGCTGAATTCAGGGGGCAATAGCTTGGATTATTAAAAGTTATTCTAGTACAATCAAAATTTATTGACGTTTTACATGTAAAAAGGGCTGCAACTCTTCCAAGTTTCAGCATCGCAGCCTAAATAGAGAGGGAGAGAGAAAAAAAAAGCATATTTTACACAATTTTTGAACATTTTCAACGTTGAATAACAAACACAAGAGTCAACCGAAATCATTTTTATGATACTCAGCTATCACATTACTATATAATAAAGGTTTGGGAGTTATATTTCTATCCCAACTGTATATAGTGCAATAATACAAATTTTCAAAGTTCACCCAAAAAATTATGCAATAAAATGATGTTTATAAATATTTATACAAACAATAAATGAACGTATGAAAAAAATAAGTAGGGTTTTTAGAGGCATAAACTCTACATATAATGTGCAAGTTTCATGTAAATTAAATAATAAATGAAAAAGTTATTCAACCATGTAGTTGCTAATTACCTACCTGTAAAAAATAAAGGTCAAAGTTCAGCCACCTGTGGCTGAGGTTGATGTCGACCAATTTCATTCAGAATTGGCACCCTTGTAGATAGGCATGCCTTCAGTAAGGTGTGTAAATTCCATGAAGATCGCCTGATAACAAAAGAAAAAATTATTAAAAAAAAAATATGTCCAGCAGTTTTATATTTACAATTATTTATGATGTAATATCAAAACATAACACTAAAACATACTAACCTAATATAATTGGTCTGAAATATGGGTCCTCAAGGTGGCACTGCATTGGCACTAGTAGGCACCTGCCCCATAGCCAGGGTCAGTTTCCTCAGAGGCCTTTCTTGGCATGGTAGTGCGTCTCGTTGGTTTCTGCATCACCTTGTCCTTCATGTTGAAGTACCAGTCGGTCATGTCATTCTGTGGTAGACCAAGGAGGTTGGTCAGAGATCCCACCATATACCCAGCATTGTAGTTGTCAGCTGTCAACTTGCATCAAGGCCACCTCTATCTTCACTCAACAGGATGCAGTTCTGCATCAATCTGGCTCTCTGTTCCTTCTTTACTTGGCTAGCGTATATACCTTTTGCTTTTTGAGCTTTCGCCTTCTTCGACAATAAACCCATTGTGCAGTAGATACTACAAAAAGCGATTCACAGGAAGATTTGTGTGAGCGCGTCAACGATAGAACCACCCACACAGGGTCACAGTGCATGACTGAGTCAGCTCAACCTCCCTACATCCACACGAGCCTGTTGCCAATGAGTGCGTTTATAATCTGTATATGCATAGCAAGTTTTTTTTAGACTATTACGAAATATTAGACGTTTACAACATATGACGCATCACCCTATGATGCACCCGAGCTGCGAGGACCGGATTTGGAACAATTGTGGCTGAAAAATTTACTCTAATTACGTTATGTTTCATCATAACATAAAATGGTTTGCACCACGGTGTTCCTAGAACCTTGTAGTATTTTTAGAAAATTTTCAGAAATATTCGATTTTGGTCGAATTTTTCAAGCTCATGCCTCCTTGTCAATCCAGCCCATAAGAGTGGAGATCTCATTGAAATCAACAATTTTAAATCCATATCAATCCTGCCCACCCTGTCCAAAAGCTCACAGGAACTCATGTACAAACAGCTATACTCCTTCCTAGATAACCACAATATATTTAGTTCTAACCAGTATGGCTTCAGGCCCCATAAAAGCACCAACGATGTTCTTATTAATATGCTTAACCTAAAACGTGCAGCTCTTGCCAAAAATGAGTTCCCCCATAGCTTTGTCTGTTGACCTATGTAACGCTTTTGACACTATTAACCACAATAACCTTCTTCTCAAACTCCAACACTATGGAATCAGAGGTCACTCCCTTCAGTACTTGCAATCTTACTTCAGTGACAGGCCGCAGTGTGTTTCAGTGACCGATGCTTTTTCTCCCACTCTTCCAATTAACATTGGCATCCCGCAGGGTAGTACACTTGATCCACTTCTCTTTCTTGTATACATCAATGATCTTTCAATCACCAAGCAACACTTTAAGCCAATTCTATTAGCTGACGACTCAACTTTCATTATCACCCATGCTAACCCGCTTAGTTTAAAAGACACAGTGAATAATGAACTAAATAAAGTCCATTTGTGGTTGACTGCTAACAAACTTATCCTTACCATCGATAAAATGTTTTACATTTTGCTTGGTAACAAGTCCAACAATCAAATTAACCTAAGAATTAACAATAACCAAACTATGAGCAGAGTAGAGCATTACTAATAGCAGAGTATTATTAGTGTTCACATTGACAACATACTAAATTCCCATTGCCATATACAGTTGGCATTGTCTTCAAAGTCAGATACTACATACATTGCCATGCCTTAGTAATTATGTATTATTCAATAATTTATCCATATCTCAACTTTGTAATCTGTGCTTCAAGGTCTACCACCCTTAATTACCTCCGACCCTTAATTACTGAACGAAAATCAGCAGTTAAGACAATAACAAACTCCAGTCCCAGACACTACCCTAACTGAAATCTTTGAACATGTTAAATATCAAGTCTCGGCACACACTCTCAGGCTTTCTCTATATCTATAAAACTTAGAAATGCAATGCCAATCCTGACCTTAAGTGCTACCTAGAGGGATGCAATAGTAACGGTCACACACGAGAAACAAATATATCTGATATTCCTAGACTGAGATTCAACCAAAGCAGAAATGCTATGCAAATCAAGGATCCCAAATTGTGGAATGACCTCCCATATGTAATTAAAAAGAGACTAAGAAATATTTACCTAAAATCATGTAACTATTTTCACTCACAGTCTCCACATAATAAAATATTTTTATGTTACTCTTATCATAGATTTTATTTACTAATAATTAGGTTCTCTCTTCATTTAGTGTCATCTAATAAGTGCATCTACATTTAAACAATTGCTTGCTCATATCCTCTATGATCTTATTGTTTATCTTTAAGTGTTTGCCCCATTAAAGTTAACTTTTACTATATTCTCTGTTATGTGTCAGTAGCTTTATTCAATTACATTTTTGGATTTCCTTTCTATTATAAATGCTAATGTTACAATGTAATGTAGTTACAATGTCTATAATTACATTGAGAGGCAAAGACTAATACGGTGTAATAGTCAATGCCTGTCGTCATTATCACCTTTTTATTGTATTCACTTGTAATTTTTCTTGAGTATTCTCAATTCTGTTAGCTTACTTCTCTTTTACTATTAAGTGTTTACACCGTCACACCTCAGAATAATTGTTTTTATCTAAATTATTCAAAGTTTTAGCCAAAACACTTTGCGTAATAGTGGCTTCATTAGAATGTGTAATTCCAGTCCCTACAATTGTACATTATAATATGTTCTTCGTACACACATTCTTTTGAATAACAAATATTACTATTATTTAAGCTGCTGGCAAAGGGTGAGTCTCACACAGGTATCAAGGAACCTCATATATTTAATCAACACTTGAAAATTTCCTAATCCTTTCAGCGGAGCATTAATTAAACAATCATCTGGAGGTTTATAAGTTGATTCTGTAAAGATTCTCTAGCTTTCTTTTAATGAATGTCATATCTTTTTTATATTAACATAAGTGGCTTTAGGGTAATATCATGCGTACAGAGTCCACAGATCATCATCTCTTCCCAGATGCGCAATCCATTCCTGTAATGAAGTGCACACATTATCACTCACCCCCATGAAATTACAAAAAAAAAAAAATCCCCCATTAGTACTATAGACTTCCCAACTAGAGCAGACATCACACGCTAATTTAGCACAAAAATATATTTATTTAATATGTGCAATGACAATATTTACCGCAAGAGAACAATTGTGCTTCGGCCAACTCCTGGGGTGACGCTTCCCGGCCATGTTATGACATGTCAGGATGTGCAAGAGTTGTGCAGCGTATCAGCCCAATATCCAGGAAATCATCATTCTCCCATGTTCTTCCACAGCAAAATAGAAATCCTTAAAAGACACAAACCAGGATAAAGACAGGAGTAGTAAGAAAATTCCTAAAAATTATTATCAATCTCGAAATTACTATTAGCATATACTTATAACAACTCAACATGCTGTCACCATTTATAACACCATAACACCACAAACCGCAGCTACAACTTATGACTCTTCTTTAAAAACTAACTTAAGACCTTCCTAATATTGCCACCACATACATTTACCTCTGATGAAAAATCATACTTTTTACAGTAACCAACAGCAAAGAATTCCGATCATGGAAGAAAGTTACAGCTGTTAATTTCCCCTAGGTGGTGGTGAACTCTTTATCTGAACAGTCACCTACTGTGACCTGGTCCAGAATAATCTACGCTGGCACAGGGGGGAAGAAGTAGTGGATGCTCACCATTTACTGACATTCAAGCAATCATTACCTCTCTATAAAATTCAGTACTTTCGATAATTGTGTCTTACTAGTGGGAGTAAGATACTTTAACATGTAATAATATAAACCACAATCTAGGGAGATGCTCAAAAGATATCTGGGTCTGGCAACTCTCTCTGAGTGAATGGCAGGCACGAATGGATACAGCAGATGGATAGTTTAGTATTATGCATTTATTTAATTCATTTGAGTATTAAGGTCCTATGCTATCTTCCCTAATAAGTCAATTGGAATTTTTAACACTTATGATGCTAGAATATAAGAGACTTGTGCTCATTCAATTTATAGCTGTTATGAAATTGTTAGGAGATGCCAGATCGTCAGTCTCCCTCTCCTTGTAATGCCACCAATGGACCCAGACACTGTCCAGTCTGAAGCCACAGCACACCCTGTTTCAATCCATTGATTAATTGATGAATATTAAGCCACCTTAGAGGTGGCACGGGCATGAATTTTTGCCGTAGAGTTTCAATCAACTTGTCTCCTGGCTTTTATGTCAGCGGAGCCCTGCTCTTTTCGTTCATCAGACCTTAAGCTGGTAACGCCTCGGAAAAGGGATTAGCCCGCCAACTGTTGAAAGTATCATCGGTGGGGTTTACACGACCCAACCTCACCTCCCTGGATCAGAGTGGTAGGTTGGGTCATCATACAGGGCTCCACTCAGGTCACATCCACAACTCTTATATATTTATAAGGACTGGTGAAGGATTCATCATGTGCCCACAGTGTCAGTTTCAGCAAGAAAAAAAAACAAAGTCGTACCTGAACTCCAAAAATATACTCTCTTTAGGGAACAATAACCTGCTGATCTTCTCTAACGAAGGGGCATGCTTGGAAAGCGTTCTCATGACGAGTAAATGGGATGTCTCCCTCATTCCAAGCACAAACAGTTCTCTATTAAAAGGTGCAAGCGAAATAATCCGCGGCTCTTAGGTCGTAAAATTCAACCTCCACCAGGTATAGAGGATTCAGATGCCCAACAGGCCAGTCGATGAAAGTGTCCATGTGTATTTGAGCACATATGAGACTTTCCCCACTGAAAAACTTTGTACAATTCTGTTCCATCGTGTATGGACCCAACCACGTGGGCTGGACGGTAGAACGACGGTCTCGCTTCATGCAGGTCGGCGTTCAATCCCCGACCATCCAAGTGGTTGGGCACCATTCCTTCCTCCAGTCCCATCCCACATCCTTATCCTGATCCATTCCCAGTGCTATATAATAGTAATGGCTTGGCGCTTTCCACCGATAATTCCTTCCCTTCCTCCATCGTGTATGGGACGGTACCCATAAACGAAGAAGGGAGAATGGAATGTCACACAAAGCTACATATTTCATGTTTACTCATTTCTATCAGCATATAGACTTCAGTTACATGATTTATTTTTTTTATAGGAATATATTTTAAGAAAGTAGGGGTGAAAATAATAGGGGGAGTCAAGTATTTGTCAGTATATATAGCTATATGATCCCATTCCTCAGTAACGTCATTAGCAGCACGACCATGGAAAAGTTTAAAATTACCATCTTGAGATGATTTCGGGGCTTTAGTATCCCCGCGGCCCGGTCCTCGACCAGGCCTCCACCCCCAGGAAGCAGCCCGTGACAGCTGACTAACACCCAGGTGCCTATTTACTGCTAGGTAACAGGGGCATAGGGTGAAAGAAACTCTGCCCATTGTTTCTCGCCGGCGCCTGGGATCGAACCCAGGACCACAGGATCACAAGTCCAGCGTGCTGTCCGCTCGGCCGACCGGCTCGGCCGACCATTGCGATATTCTCTGATAAACTTTATTGTTTGGTTTCCAAATCAATTGCATTTCTTACTGAACATATTGATTACTTGAAGATATGTTCAAAGCATATCCTTATGCAGACATTTACGGTAAACGATGAAGATTTCAGGATAGAGGACGCTGCATTATTAAGGATCGACCCGCATTAGGGAATACTAGCGAGGAGGGGGGGGGGGGGAGGAGTTTATCAGGGGAAAGCGCTAAGCCATTACGAATATTTTGCACCTGGAAGGGGTCAGGATCAGGATTTGGGATGGGACAGGAGGAGGGGGAAGGATTGGTGCCCAACCACTTGGACAGTCAGGGATTGAACGCCGACCTGCATGAAGTGAGACCGAAGTTCCACTAACGAATGTAGACCTGATAAACTCAATCTTAACCACCCTCACATTTATGCATTAGTTACAAAATAGAAAATTGAACCACCTATTGATCGAAATAGTTTCACGACTATCTACGCTGTGCTGTCGAAAGAAGCCAATCTACACAAAGAATTGGATTTAGAAACACGCTAATAGACTGAAATACTTTAATACAGCTGTAGATAATGTAGTATTAAAAATTACTTGTAACCCAGAGATAGAGTGCGTAATATTTCCCGGTGCTTATCGTCCAGCCACTTGGTCTGGACGGTAGAGTGACGGTCTCGCTTCCTGCAGGTCGGCGTTCAATTCCCGCCCTTCCAAGTGGTTGGGCGCCATTCCTATCCCCCGGTCCTATCCCAAATCATTATCCTGACTCCCTTCCCAGTGCTATATAGTTATAATGGTTTGGTGCTTTCCTCCTGATAGTTCCCTTCCATCTCTGGTGCTGTTGGATGACAGTGATGTGAAGAGCAGTGATGAAGCTTGGCATAACGAGTATAAGGTTATACTCGAAGAGATGGCATTTCATCTAGAATCTTTCAACAATACTGTTTTAGTATTGGAAAATCAAGCAGTACCCGCACTAAACCCTTTTGTTATTCCCACCTAGTAAGCTCTTTTTATAAAAATATAAACTGCATTCATATTAAAGAATCATTAAACACCTATCAAGAATATCACTTCTTGCCTAGAGGGGAAATACATTTCCTTTCTAGCAAAAATGTTAAATCCTGTTACCTTGAGAGAAAAATATCCCTACATGGAAACTTTGGCGAGTGGCATGTGAGCGAGGATAAAAGAACGCAGTTAATAGTTAACGAGTTAATTTCATTCGTGCTCCTCTGTCCTCATCGGTTTATCATGCAGTGGAAAAAATTGAGACATGATATGAAACTCACAGTGGATATTTGACGGATGATGTCTTTTGTGATTATGAAACCTGAATCGTTTACCCCACAAACTGCATATTCCTGCATTTCACGAAGAATGGCATAAGACTTAGCAGAAGCATATCCACAAGCAATAAGTGCATATGACAAGAGAAGACAATTATATAATCACAAAAGATGCATTCCACAGGATCGACCAGTCCCAGGAACAATTCACATCACAAGTCGATGTAGAGAAAATTGGCCATGCACTGTAGTGCTAGCAGTTTAATATGGGATAGGAGCACCTATTGAGAAGAATGATATAGCCAAATCCGTTATAAAAAAATCGGGACTCAAAGGATTAAAGGAAGATACAGCTAAAAATCGACTTTTATACATTAACAAATGAACTGAAGATTTAACTGACTTTATCAAGAGAGGCCTGAAACTGCCCACATTATATTTTATTTCCATGAGTGATTGGTAGATTTGGCCACCTGAGGTCGTTGGGTGTGGGTGTGCTTTCTGCGCCATCTTCACTGTTGACCCGGTTCTTGGTGTGTCCAGACCAGGGGCGCAGCCCTCCGGCTGTTTGTTTGGCGTCATGGGAACCCCACCTTTTCCCTATTCGCCGTTCGGAGACGACTGGCCTGAAGTTCTCTGGCAGAGCATCGTACCTAGCCATGGAAGTGGTTCTTTTAGATATGTTATGAGTTCAGGTAGCTGATGTGTTTGGTGTGCAGCTCCTCACGAACTACCGGCCGCTCAATAAGTTCCATTCTCCGGCTGTTTATAAAGACCGTGGCCTTTATGATGGGCGTTTGATTACCCTCCCTGTTGATGGTGGTATCGTCTCTGTCTCTGACAGATGCTGCTCCCTTACATATGTGGCACTGCATGGGGTCCCTTGTGAGTTGTCACAAGACCTACTTCGGTGACATTTTGGAAATTATGGGACCATGGTGTCACTCCGGTTGAATTCTATCTCTTCTGGTAGGTGGAGGGGGGGGGGGGGTCTCAAGCGGTACCAGGACACTCGCTCTGGGTCTCAAGTCGCCGGTTCCATCAACTCTCACGTTGATGGGCTACACCATGCACGCCTTCTACAAGGGGCAGCCCAAGACATATTTTCGGTGTGGACTTGAGGGGCACCAGGTGGCAGCCTGCACTGGTCTGGTGGCTGCGCCAGTGAATTTGTTTCGGGAGGAGGATTTTCCTCTGTTGGTGGCTCCAGACCTGTCGCTTTGTGATGGTGTGGTGGGGAGGCTTCCCTGCCATCTACTGCCCCTGTGGTGTTACCGAGTTCCTCGGGTTGTGTGCTTATGCATACAGTTGGTGGTGTGAGTGTAGGGGTGGTGGTGCGTGAGGTCCCGCCCTCACATTTGGCTTCCTCACCTCGGCCGGCTCCTTCCCCTCCACAGGCTCTCTTGCCTCTGCAGGTCCCCTCATCTCAGCAGGCTTCTTCGCCTCTGCAGGCTCCTTCTCCTCTGCTGGTTCCCGCGTCTCCACAGGCTCCCTTATCTGTGCTGGCCCCTTCGCTTCCGCCGGCTCTGCCTGCCCTTTCTCCTGTTCCTGTGCCACCTGTGGGGTGTGGTCTTATGCCCCCCTGTCGTCAAGGATGCTGTGCTTCGGGGTCGTGCTTTCCCCGCCGTGGGGTGGCCGGCCGAGGGCTCTTCTTGGGTGCCTCCTGCTGGTGGCGACAGTTCCGACGATCAGCGACCTGTATCAAAACGTTCTCGGATGGCTAGGAGTGTGTCGCCACCTTGTGAGTGGGCTGCAGAATGTGCTGTTGAATTCTTTGCGGGCTCTTCCTCTGTGGAGTGCAAGATTGGTGTGCAGGGAGCTGGTATGGTTCTGGCAGATGGCAAGGACCTTGCTGTAGACCCTGTTGTAGGGGTGGAGGCCGGTGCGGGGACCTTGGTTCCTGCTTCGGGTGCCTCGCCCACGTCCGTTTGTTCCGGTTCCTTGTGGTGGCTGGTTCCCCCTGCCGAGGATTTTGTTGAGCATGGTGGGTTGGTTTTGACCCTGAAGAAGGTTGGTTGCCCGGTGGATTCCGTGCCCACGCTCCTTGATTTTGCTGCCTTTCCAGTCTCCGCCCCCATCTTCGGTGTCTCCTGTTTCGTCGGCGGCGGTCTTGCCGCCTCTCCAGTCTCCACCTTCGTCTTTGGTGTCTCTTGTTTCATCGGCGGCGGTCTTGCCGCCTCTCCTGTTTCTGCCCTCTACTTTGGTGCCTCCTGTTTCGTCAGTGGCAGTTGTGCCGCCTCTTCAGCCTCAGCCTTCGTCTTCGCTCTACTCTGCTCGGGGGCAACCGCCTCCACCCGGGTTTCCGCCTAATATAGTAGTTCCAGGGTTCATGTTGCTCCCACGCCGTTGTGGCAATGTTTGCCCTACCGAACGTGAGTGGTTGACTTGGGATGTGTATATTTAAACGTATCTGAGGGCTGCTTACCCTGAGAAGCATGAGAATTCTTTTTATGATTGACTTTGTTCCTGTTGCACCCGTTTCCTGTGTGTTACAGTGATGTTTCTGGGTTTGTATGTAAGGTTGTGGGGGTTGGTAGTTGCCTGTGTGTGGTTGGGGATTTTTGTCCCCGGTTCCTGCTTGTTCCAGTGTTTCTGCTTGTGGGTTTAGATGTGTGGGTTTGTTTTTCCGGTTCCTGCGAGTTCCAGTGTTTGTTCTGGTGTGTTTCCATGTGTGGCTGTAGGGTTTTCTTCTTTACTGCGTCATGCATTTTCTCATTGTATTTCTTGTGGTTCCCTTTAATGTATAAAGTTCAGTTTTTCCGCCTCCCGGTTCCTGTGTGTTCTGGTTTTGTGTTTGTGTGCATTGGTTTTTGTGTGGCATATCTGGCTTGTTTTATTTTATGTTTCCTTTCTCATTGTTTTTTTCTGTACTTATTGTTTTATTTCCATTTGTGTTTCTGTTCTGTATACTGTACTAGGTTCTAGGTTATGTGTGTTATGTGTTTTTCGAATTCGTGTCAGAGTCACTGTTTGATGCAATTTGTTTTCCTGTCTTTTTTGTACTAAATTGTGTTTATTTTATAAATAAATAAATGAGCGATTGGTCGCACATGTGTATTCAGAGGCTCACGTCTAATACGTGTTTTTGTTTATTGTGATAGTCTGGTACCCGTTTCTGTCACAGTCTTTTATAAGTTGTTGCTGATGTTTAACTCTGTCACGGCCTCTGTCATGGCCTGGCCCTCATAATCCAATCATAAGTTTGGCGGTATCCTTAAGCTACTTCTTGGGTCATATAGTTACTCTTAATGGATTTATTTGTCTAGGGAAGTATGATTGCTGTTATCCTTCTAGATAAGACAACGGAAACTCCAACAGGAGTATTGAAACGTCTGTCTAGAGTAACAAAAATATATTTTTAAAAACTACAAATAATATTGTACAATATTCAGGAGAAAACTTTCCCTATCTTATAAAACATCAAGCATCGGTATATTAATAATATCTCACCAATATGGTTTAACCTTTCTCCAAGAACACATGCAATATGTTAAACCTTAATACTCTAGTCTAACAATCGTAAGTTTAAAGTACAGCCACACATACCAACATAGTTACCTGATACATATAGATATATTAGGAAACCTGGACTCTATTTATCCCACTTGGTAGTACCGCAAAAGACCCTAGGATCTCCTGCAATTTGACTAAATACAAAATGATGGCTTATCTGAATGTGTAACCCTCAACACTCAAGCGGACAGTAAACACACCTTCTCCCTGTCAAGTCTATATGGCGTCCAACTCATATAGCCACGTCACCCGCCCCTTGATACCAGATCTCTCATCATTCCTGATCAAGCTCTATAAATTCCCAATTAACCGTACTCCATTAGTGGGTTATATAAATGAGTCCATTTTTCCTTTGCAAAAGATTTATATAGAATGTAGAATTACTCCAAAATAAGCCTCCGACTTTCGGTACTAGTTTCCTTGGAGGAGTCATATCAGCGACACACGTCCTCCCAGCTCCCAGGACTGCTACCTTCAGGAATCAAATTTTACTTAAGTACTTTTATGAAACTTTCTCTCTGTTAGTCAAATTGTTACGTAATTTGTAACAATATCTCTACAGGAGATAAGGTTCGTAACACAGAGTTGAAGTCTAGGAGTCATCGTATCTCCCAATTATTGAAAACATGTACAAGAACTTAAAAAACTACGGTGCAAGTGATACTGTGGGGAGTAAAACCATGCCCACGCAAAAAAACAAAGTGATCAATACTCGTGCAGAGGTGATATATAGCTCGCCCTCTTCCAGCCTCTCTACCCTCATGACCACCATGGATCTTCCCAGTCTCACCAGAGACTTACTCTCCCTCTCCATCTACACCAACCATAATAGCATTTTTTAGGACCTGGAAGCAACAAGTGTACTGATGCGAGACTATGATGCAAGCATTATGATCCCAGTTTTCACAAGTTGACCATGAAAACCAACCATACAAGAATCGGGCAGCAAGACGCGACTGCGGAGTTTCTGGCAAGATAGTCGATGGAGAAGCACCTGAATTGAAGAGGCGGATGGATGAGGACCTGGATCTACCCCCATCTAATAGGATTAATAACTCAGTTTGCCAAACGGGCTCCCATTATTACTGGTCATAAGATATCTGAGCATGAAGCATGAGCACTTTTACGACGGTCTCGAGCAAGATAGGGATTACCTGAGACTACCAGAGACGAAGATGATTTGCCAAAGTTCTGCAGAAAGCTCTTGAACTCCTTCTTAAGGTGAGAGGACAATTAAAACAAAATATCTATATTTCCTGATTCAAACTTAAACAACTTTACTGTGTTTATCTCTCCTCCTCTTAATAAATGGCTATATATTTCCACTACGAATATTTGCATGTACTTCGACAATAATATCAAAATGAGTACATGGCACCACTTTAAAACTCATGACAACAGTACTACTTAAAATCATCAAAATAAAAATAAGATCACTACATAAAAATAAAAAAAAGAGTATAAGGCATCATTTTGAAATTAATGATGTGTTAAGATGTTGATAAATATGATTATGACATTTAATATCAGGGCACACATGCTGAGTACCGGGTATTATTCAGGATCAGATTTGCCAAGATGTATTCGAGGTTATGTACTTAATATATTGTGAGAACTCAGAGATGTTATTAAACAGTCCCTGTGAAGTGGTAAAACACTCGCCTGGCATTTCGCTAGCGTTTTGGCCTGGGTTCGTATCCTGGCCGGGGAGGATTTATTGGGCGCCAATCCTTAACTGTAGCTTCTGTTTACCCAACAGTAAAATGGGTACCTGGTTGTTAAATGATTTGGCGGGTCATATTCCGGGGAATATTAGGATTCTGACTTGCCCGAAATGCTATATGTGCTAGTGGCTGTACAAGAATGTAAGAACTCTTGTACATATAAATAAATTAATAAATTAAAAATACATTATAGAAGACGACTTTGATAACGAAGAAGATTACAAACCCAGGGATTGTATCGAGAATGATCTACCTACACATGTTCTATGAAGGATTTTCTTGTAACTTATGAGAAAAATACAGCTATAGCCGAGTTCAGAGGGAGATAAGCTCCAAAACCTGGGGCTCCAACACCCATGATGTTCCCACGCTTGATCACACTTTATGTACCACTACGGTGTAGGTCCACCCACTGAAAAATAATAGTGCTAGCCAAAAAATTATTGAACGTAGCAAAGAAACGGATTTCGTAGGAGTAGTGCAGAGAGATACTGTCCTTAACAGATGCTGGGGTTTCAAATCGTGTTTAAATCGCTTTTTGTGCTCTACTAACCATCATAATTCTAGAGAACGAGTAAAAATGCCATATGGGATAGGGAGTAATTACAGAGTCGGGTGGAGTTGTGTTGAAGATAAGGAATGGGAAACGACATGTTATCCTCCTGTGGTTCATTTAGTCTCCATTCTAAGAGAGCACAAGAAGAAACTAGTGCTACTCTAAGATGGAGACTAATAAATTAAGTTCCTAAACATCGATGTGTGGGTTATTTAAATAAAATCTTACTGCGAGTACACTGAAATTTTGGTGTACACTGTAACATTTGCTTAAGGAAATATGAGTCCATTTTTAAATGCATAATTTAAATTAAATAATTTTCAAAATAAATAATTTTTGTTTAAATGAGGAGCTATAAGGAAATAACTGT
Organism: Procambarus clarkii; assembly: GCF_040958095.1. Classification (NCBI taxonomy): domain Eukaryota; kingdom Metazoa; phylum Arthropoda; class Malacostraca; order Decapoda; family Cambaridae; genus Procambarus; species Procambarus clarkii. The sequence goes on from NC_091196.1 coordinate 31,294,726, forward strand.
GAGTAATAAAATAACAGGATGAAGTAGCAGCGCATCCTGAGTGTGGAGTGAAGATGTGATGGGGGTGACCTGATGGGGTGACCTGATGGGGTGGCTGCCACACTCGCTGTCTTAGTGAGAATACGCCAAGCGACAATGGACCATGTGAATAGTGAGAATTTCTGGACTCTAATACAGATCTAAGTGTATTAATCATTGCTAAGAACTTTGATAATACCAGAAAGGGTTTAAGAGGATGTATATAGTTGTGAAGGTATTGATTGATACTTCCTGTAATAACTTGCATGTACCAACAACATCAACAACACTAGTGGTGGTCACTCTGCAAGAGGTCAATTGACAGGTCGCATTATGCAAGAGCAACCGCCAAGGTCCACTGTACCTCAGGCGGAGAGGAAGGGTCAGGTGACAGGTTGAGAGGGAGGATCAGGTAACAGGTGGAGAGGGAGGGTCAGGTACTCACCTAACTAGTTGAGTACATATGTACTGACCTAGTTAGGTGAGTACATGTACTTACTATTCATCAGGTGCACCTAATTAGGTGACTAACTTAGATGAGTGCATGTGCCTGATGGAGCGTAGGTTTGCTATGAATAATGTGCCTATCTCCCAAACACTGACAATGTTCCAAAAAACCTAGATGTTCACATATATATTTTTGAATAAAAATGTGTAAATAATGATTTATATATTTTTTCATTCCTTAAAATTGAAAGCGTAAGTCCCTCTGAATACTCGCAAAAGGTAATCTCCCTATGGAAAAAACCCAGCGTTGAATGTAATAAAACGCCATTTTCTGGGTGAGACCCAGAGGCTTCCCGGAGCTTTACCAGGCTGATATGCTAATGTCAGACTTTGGCATCAGTCATGTGTATGGAGTTCTAGGGCCTACTGGGGACCATGGCCAGAACCTGGCCCCCTCAGAGAGGCAAGGGGAGCAATGGCTTATAGAAACCCCCGTGTGGTTGGAAGCATTCAATGTCTGCTATCGACCGGGTCAAGCATCCAGAAAGGTAAGCATTCCAAAACAAACCCCTATTCTGGTTAAAATTGCTACCAAAAGCCGAACTTACTTTTTTTTTTTTTTTTTTTTTTTTTACATGCAAGCATGCAAGGGAAAAACAATAAATACAATAAAACAATAAAGGAAACAGTACACAACAAACAAAAAACCGCCGGCCAGAAAGACCGACAGCCCAGCACAACAATTTCCAAAACCGGAGAAGGTAACAATGGAGGCATGAGATACACACATCAAGACAAAACAGTAAATAATGTACAAACAGGCAAGCACGGCAAAGAAAACAATAAAACATAGTAACATTATAAAGCATTTAGCAAGAAAAACAAAACAAGATAATCACACCGGCCGGAAGGACCGACAACAATGCACAACATTATAAACAACATGTAAATACCCAAAAAATCACAATATATAACAAACAAACACAACACTTTAAGCATGAATATAACACATAGGGCAAAGAAATAACACAATAAATGAATACACGAAGAAAAACTCACACCAAACTACCTGCTACGCCCCCAAAAAAAGGGGGAGGTACGGGCACAAACTACACAAGGGCAAACAAGTAGCCATAAGGGCACACAGGACAAGAGGAAACACAGAAGTCAGGAAATCAGGAGACATACTTGTCCGGAAATAAACTTCTAGGGAACCGGACATGAAATGCCTCCCAGAGCAACCACCGCCAAGGGTCGAGACCATCCATCGGGGACGCCATCTGATCCGGAACCCCGGCAACAAATATCTGCAAACAGGGGATCCAAATGGTATTACGCCGGAGGCGAGTGATTGGCACACACTCCCACACGAAGACAGGCTCGTCACTAAAGTTCCGTGGCTCCTCGTACAATGGTAACGTAGCAATCCTCCTCCAGTGACTCTGCGGCAACGCAGACTCTGGCAACACCTCCCCCAGGTGCCCAATGCACATTTTCCGAGCACAGACCCGCACAGAGGGCACCACCACAGGGGCATCAGCAGCTACGGGCACACCGTCGGACGACAGCCGGGAATTCGATCGGCGTGGATCCTTCCGCAAAGTCACCACCAGGCCACGCCCAGCACCAGCATCCCCACCATCCCTGGCAGCGGAAGCCACCACTCCCCACCACGGAGAGCATTCTGGTGGAGGAGCGGAAGGGGCACGTGCGACACAGCCACCGTCACCAGCAGGCACATGGACCTCCACCTCCACTAACCGTGGAGCCAACTGCACATTCGGACCCACCCCGTCCACATCCGAGGATCCACAGTCACTAAAATCTCCAACATCGGCCCAGGCAGACGACGAACACCTGGAACGTTTGGGCTCCGGCCGAATATCGTCAGAGCCGGAAGCAGACCCAGAAACATGGGCACCATCAGCCGGACGAACCGACGCCCGATGCAGATCGGCAGCAGCTTCTACCACAGGGGGAACCGGACCACACACAGTAGGAGGCTCCGCAGCCACCCCAGCACCCAGCACAGGAGGGACCCGAGGGGAGGACGCAGGGCCAGGTCCCACAGCCGAAGACGAGGAAGCAGACGGCGACGCTAAACAGGGATCACCAGGAAGGTCCACGGGAACGGCAGGGCCAGAGACATAGTCAGGAGGAACATCCGGCGGCACCGCAACACCCGGAGGAGGGTCTGCGACAACCGAGGAAACGTCGGGTGACGCTGGGAGAGCCTCAGCAGCAAACGGGACACTCACCTCCTCACCCCCGGAGTCCTCCTCCAGAGGGAGCGGCAGGAAATCCTCCTCACAGAACAAGTTCACAGGAGTAACCGGATCAGCAGTACACCCGGCAGCCTGATGCCCCAACAATCCACACCAGAAGCAAGTGCAGGGTTGCGGGGCATAGAACACCTGCACATAGTTCCCCAACAGCCGGATAGAGGACGGAATGTCCGACCTCAGCCGCATCCCGAGGGTCCGAATGTTGGTCTTCACACCGGAATATGTGCCAGACGATAGCGAGTTCATCCGCACATTGACGACGGAGCAGTACCTCTGAAAGAATCGCTGCAGGAGATCCTCAGGAAACTCCATGGGGGCGCCATGTACACTAACATAAGTTACAGCTCCACTACGGTCCGAAATAGTCACAGACCCTGCACCGTCATGCAGCTGCAAAGTACGTCCCTCGTACTTCCGGAGAAACACACAGTACACTGTCTCCCCCACAAACTTAATGACGACACAGCGAGCAGTTACCAGCTCTACACCATACACATCCTGTACCGGGACGCGAAGCATGTCACTCAAGACTAAGTCCACCAACGGGTAACCAGCACAGCAAGTAAACTCCAATCCTACGGAGTTTAGCCGCACGACAGCCGGAATAGGGCAGCCCATCGTAAACACCACCACCAGGAACAGCAGGGAGGGCAGAGACACCCACACCCCCTGCTGGCGAAAACAGCATCCACCCCAAAACTGCCGGAGCGGGCAAACGACGCGTCCACACTGCTCGGCAGCCCCAGTGGAACTCAATATGAATAATGTGCCTATGTCCCAAACACTGACAATGTTCCAAAAAACCTAGATGTTCACATATATATTTCTGAATAAAAATGAGTAAATAATGATTTATATATTTTTTCATTCCTTAAAATTGAAAGCGTAAGTCCCTCTGAATACTCGCAAAAGGTAATCTCCCTATGGAAAAAACCCAGCGTTGAATGTAATAAAACGCCATTTTCTGGGTGAGACCCAGAGGCTTCCCGGAGCTTCACCAGGCTGATATGCTAATGTCAGACTTTGGCATCAGTCATGTGTATGGAGTTCTAGGGCCTACTGGGGACCATGGCCAGAACCTGGCCCCCTCAGAGAGGCAAGGGGAGCAATGGCCTATAGAAACCCCTGTGTGGTTGGAAGTATTCTATGTCTGCTATCGACCGGGTCAAGGATCCAGAAAAGTAAGCATTCCAAAACAAACTCCTATTCTGATTAAAATTGCTACCAAAAGCCGAACTAGTGGATAGAACTCCCCAACAGAAAACAAGCAAACTGGTATGACGTCACACGTCACCGCGCCGCTGTCTGCGCAGCTCCCCCCTCCCCGGGAGGGGGAAGGGGGAGCCCCAGAAATCTCACGCTGGCCATCCACCCATCAGTTCTGAGGCTGGATGTCAAAACACGCAAAACACCACCGACTGGAGGGAGGAAGAGATGCCTAGGAACCTACGGGTCTCACCCAGAAAATGACGTTTCATTACATTCAACACTGGTTTTCTGGGGGGAGCCCCGTCGGCTCCCCGGAGATAACTACCCACAGAGGAAGGTCAAAGGGACGGAACCGGGAGGCGGACACCACGCACCCCTCAACGGAAGCGAGACAACCGCAGGAGATGCCAACCCAAAGCGACACAGCCCCAAAAGAGCCTGGGAACAACACGAAACAACAAGCAGCAAGGACCCTGTACAAACACCAAAAGATCCGTGCCCGAATGACAGCAAGGACATGCCGCCCAGACGGCGGGAAGAGCAGCGAAGCCACGAACGTCACGGGCATGGGGAAAGAACACAGACAGGCTAGCAGCAATAACATGGCGGACAACCTAGGACACCGTCACCTGTGAACAGGGAAGAACAGAACAGGATCAACTCAAAGCGCACCCTGGACATAGAGGCCGTGGCACGCAAACAACAGCGGAGGGCTGCCACTGAACACAAAACATGACACACCTCCGGCCCAACTAACCAAGCACCATCAAACCAAGGATCCCTCCGGAACGCAGCAGCCCCATCCCGTGCCAGAAAAGATGGAAACTGATGCCACCGAACAACCAAAACGCCAAAACCGAAGGAGCAGAAAACCCCTGCGGAGGAGAACAAGAAGCCCAGCGACCCGACCCCCAGAGGCAAATGCCAGCAGGAAAATGAGCCGACAAAAAACAAATCGGAATTGAAGGGGCACCACCAACCAAGAAGAAGACAGAGCATGCTGACCAGAGGCCAGGACGGTGCAAGCGGTGCATGAACAGGTCAGAGGTGAAACAACGCACGAGACAGCTTACTAACTGTGCAGAAGCAACATCAAGACCGAAAGCAAGCCGAAGCGGCTCCGCCAGTGCTGCACGAAACGAGGCGACAGTATGTGGCAAGACAACGGCCCCTAACCCCCACCAGAAAAACCAAGCCAACGCTAACAACCGTATGCAACTTAAGAAGGGACAAGAGGAAAGGGAAGGACCGCCAAAATACCCCATACTGCCGCCAAGAAGAAGCACACAGGTGGGACACCAACAATGAAGCCACCAGACCACCAACTGGAGGCGAGACACGCGAGGCAGAACGTAATCAGCCCCGACAAGGCTCATCCGAGCCCAGGAAGAGGCGGAGCTGCAGGAAGATCTCGGGCGCGACCACCAAAGCCCAGGCCGGCAAAGGAGATGGAATGTCTGCCGAACAGAAAACTCCCCAATGTGAGGAAGCTCGCCAGGAGATCAGAAACGACGGGTCCGACACGAGACATCGCAAGACCCTGAAAAACCAACAGGCAGGGCAAGCCAGGAAAATTGAAGAAGGCGTAAGGGTTGCCACTAGAAAAGTATCCGAACCAAGGGGTACGAGCAACGAAAACAGGCCAAAACACATAAGCGCACCATATGACACAGGATGAAAGAACGCCCAAGAAGCCAAGGAACTTACGAAGAAAACCCCTGCAGCAGAGGAGAAAACAAAGGGAATGCACAAGGAAGGGAAGCGGCAGAAACCGACCCCGCCCCATACAACAGCAAGTGCAGGCAAAACCGAGCAAAGGAGATGCCAGGGGAGAGGCAGAACGAAAGAGCCAAAGCTCAAACCACAGGAAACACAACCAGGGGTGGACAATCAGGCGTGGATAGAACCCCCACACACATGGAAGGCCAAGCCAGGGACCTGAAGACCTCGAAAATAACACAAGCAAACCCCCATACGCAAACCCCAGGCACAAAACAACAGCAAAGACCCACACCACAACCTGACACAGGAACAAGGATACGCCACTGCGAAACACGTTACCAATGCAGACGTGCCACAGCAACATGCACCACATGCCACATGTATGGAGAAACATGCCTCTGCAAAGGCAGAAAACGGTACAGGCAGACTCCAGGCCAACCCCAGACAGGGCCAACAGAGACGACAGAAACCCAGCAGGCCCAGGAACCTGCACACCAGGCGACCGACGGCGAAGATACCTGCTTGATGGGGTTCCGGGAGTTCATTGACTCCCCAAGCCCGGCCCGAGGCTAGGCTTGACTTTTGAGAGATTGGTCCACCAGGCTGTTGCTGGGAGCGGCCCGCAGGCCCCCGTACCCACCACAGCCAGGATGGGCCGGAACCTCTATTAGAAAACAGGCTAGTGTTCTCATGAAGAAGTCCACGGATGTACCAGCAATATGACGTATGCTCGCAGATAGGACGTTTAACAACTGCAGACCTCTGATGTGTACAGTGTTTCCTGATTGTGCCAATGGCACCACTGCTCTCCACTGGTACTATACTGCATGTTCTACCAATATAGGCGGGACGAAAGAGCCAGAGCTCAAACCCCGCAAGCACAACCAGGTGAGCCCTACCAGGTGAGTACATAACCAGCACCACAACCCACACACCTCATAACACGGAAGAGCAACAGGTCCCCTGAGTCCCCTGAATGACTCTAGCATGGGTTGGACATGCCTATGAGTGGGACTGGAAGGGTTGAAAAGGGACAGTCACCGGTGTGCGAACGGTCTCTTTTGTACATAAATATACCTAAATAAAGACAGGTATATAAACATTTCCGCATCCAGCGCCCGGCTGAAAGACGCCAGACCGCAGAAACTCACCTGTCGAATGGAGACACGAACATGACATGAACCAACAGTGCCAAAAAAATCCCGGGAGCACCGCCAGGTGAAGAAGCCAGAGCCGGACATGCAGGAGAGCAGGGTAGAGGCGAAGGAGGAGGCCCCACACCCATGACACAGGGAAAACCTCGGCGTCCTCCTCACAGCTGTAATCCAGAACACCCCCAGAGCGGCGGGGCACATACCGGAGAAGGGAGAAGAGCGAGAGGCGAAGCACCCAAGAAAAAAAGAGTGCAAAACACCAGCACTGAAACACACAGCCCAGACCAAAACAAACTCCCACGGCGCATGCGCAGGACACGCTGGCCGAACTGCACAACCCGCTCTGTGGGTAGTCGCCAACTAGGACTACAGCACAAGAAAAGTAGCCAAACAGAATGCAACCCTAGGGAACCGCTAATAAGAAAAACAACCCATCACACGTGACAGGAGCCAAAAGAGGAAGCAGCGACATAATCGGCCAACGAAGCGAAGACAAGGAGCCCAATGGGAACTCAACCGGGCCACGAGTAGCCCAACAGGGCTACAAGTAGCCCAAAACGGCGACCCGGACCAGGAGCCGACAGACGTTCCAATAATACGGGAGTAGCGAAAACCTTCCCGAACACCCGAGAACACAGAAGCAAACACCAGTCCCGAAGGCACACAAAGGCACAGTCGCACCCGAGACCAAAAGTCACATTGAACCCCAAGAACGGAGAACATGACGAAGACACCGTCCCAAAAAAAGGGGGAAGCAACGGAGAAAAGCACCCACCTACAGGACGGAACCAACTGACTCAAAAGACAAGGAACCGAGCCCGGGGAGGGGCTGATGCCCAACAACTCGTACGGCGAGGGGGGGAGGAAAAACCCCACTCCGCGTAACCACAAGCCCCACCTAGAGGGGAGAAAAAAAAACGCGGGGTCCTACGGGGCCTAGCTAAGCCCCCAAGTCAGCCCCGGGAACCCACACGACAGGCCCCGGGGCCCAACCGTCCTCCCAAAGCCCCGGCCGTACCAGAAAAACCGGGACAGTCGCGAAAATACTAAGGAAGGGAGCCCACTTGCAGAATCTTACAACACGGCTGGAGGAACAGGCTACCCCGGAAGGGGAATTCCCTGAGACCGCCCGAGTCTCAAAACCATCAAAACTCGTCCTGAACCTACAGACGGTAAGGAACCGGATGTAGGCAGGAATGGGGGAATCCAGGGGAAAAGACAAGGGGGCGTGGAAGAAACCGAAGCAACCAACACTCCCAAGTCCCAACACTAAGCAAAACAGGGCAGCCCCAAAGCTGCTGGGGAGCAAACAAACGAGAGCGTTGCCACCACCAAGGCTCAACAGGCAACGCCCCTGCAACCCGCACCCGCTTAGTCAGCACAACTGCGTAACCGAGCCATAACGAGCAACAAAAGTCGCAGGACTCTGGGTCGAAGGTGTCACCGACCCCACAGGCAGCAGACGGAGGCAAAACAGAGAGTTACGCTAAGACAAGGGGTGAGAGCAACCCTCAAACTCGCTGGAAGCGAGGGGGGACTCCCGGGTCACATCCATCGAACCTGCGCGCCCCCAGGGGTTTCCCAGGGTCCCGAACGTTTACTATAAGAGGACTCGGGCTCAGGTAATCCCAGGCAGGGTACTGCTAACTGGCGCCCAAAGCTACCAAACAACTTTCTAAGAACTGAACCCCCGGGACGTGTTCACTCACGGGGACCTAGCAAGGGAAACCACCAGAATAATCTCAGAACACAAGGGACACAGGGGGCAAGAATGAAGGCAAACCCCCCCCCCACCAGGTAGATAAACAAAAATAAAAAAAAAATCCCACAAGAGGACAGCGTACCCAAGCGGAACAGAGCCAATTACCATGATTGGTGAAAACAAGCTGCACAGTACCCTGCGCCCCACCAGTGCAAAACTGCCCCTTACCCTAAAGCGAACAAGGGAGACAGAACACCCGAGCACACAAAGAGAGGCTGAAAACCAAGCAGTAAACGGCCTAGCAGGGGTAGAACCCAAGGAACTTGTGGAAGGTGGCCCCAAGCCCCAAGGGCAGTACTTACAGGGCACCTAGGGAAGGAAACCCTAGGCGCATGCAGCCTGAGTACTGGAGACTCACTCCCAGCTCACGCACCACCTAGAAGACAGACACCACACTCTAGGTACAGTGCTGAAACAATTAATGGAGCCGGAGAACACAACCGGTGCCTATAGCATCAGCCAAAGAACTGATGGGTGGATAGCCAGCGTGAGTGGTCTGGGGCTCCCCCTTCCCCCTCCCGGGGAGGGGGCACCTGTGCAGACAGCGGCGCAGTGACGAGTGACGTCATACCAGTTTACTTGTTTTCTGTTGGGGAGTTCTATCCACTAGTTCGGCTTTTAGTAGCAATTTTAACCAGAATAGGGGTTTGTTTTTGAATGCTTACCTTTCTGGATGCTGTGGGACATTTGGGGCTTGAGTCTAATTATTTAAATATTAATGTAGTAAATTAAATTACGAAGGACCACCCGCTTTCATGGTAAAGAGGGAAACTGAGAAATTATGATCATTTGATACTTCCTAGATGAACCAGTAACTATGGATAAAATACTAGAGAATAAGATCATAGAAATAATTAATGGGCTGTATAATTAAATGAATCAAACCTCAAACACCTACATTGGGGGGTTATTACTGGAACTCAGTACGTCCAGGAACTAGTGTGGTTCGTTCATTAATCCAAAATATAATAATCTAATCCTATGAATAATTGAGAAATCATTGTCATTATCATTAATGAGAACATTTGGACTCTTGGACGATTGGACTCTTCATTGACCTAAGAAAAGCCTTTGATACTGTTAATCACAACTACCTCTTACTTAAACTCCAGCATTATGGAATCCGAGGCCTTGCCCTTGACTACATCCGATCCTATCTTAGTGACAGACACCAATATGTAACCATCAATGATACAACTTCTTCCACTCTACCAATTACCGTTGGAGTGCCACAGGGCAGCATCTTAGGACCTCTTCTATTTCTTATATATATAAACGATCTGCCTAATGTCTCTAATATTCTCAAACCTATATTGTTTGCTGACGATACTATCCTTATCTACTCAAACCTCAACCCACATACACTAAATAATGTTGTGAATAATGAATTAAAAAAAGTCCACTTATGGATGTCAACGAACAAACTAACATTAAACATCGAAAAGACTTACTACATCTTATTTGGAAGCAAATCATCAAATGCAATTCAGCTACAGATAGACAACATTAACATCAGTAATAAAAATGATGGCAAGTTTCTTGGCCTATTCCTAGACAAGAGACTCAACTTCAGCACCCACATTCAACACATAACTAAGAAAGTCTCTAAGACAGTTGGTATACTCTCCAAAATCAGATATTATGTTCCTAACTCTGCTCTCCTCTCACTATATTATGCACTAATCTACCCCTATCTTAATTATGGTATCTGTGCATGGGGGTCTACCACTGCAAACCACCTTAAGCCCATCATCACACAGCAAAAATCTGCTATCAGAATAATAACTAACTCTGCTTTCAGACAACACTCAGCTCCCTTGTTTAAATCCCTAAACTTGCTAAATATTAACTCCCTCCACGCATTCTCTTGTGTCAACTACATTTACAAAACCCTGTTCTTAAATGCAAACCATGCTCTGAAACTCTCCCTGGACAGATGTAATAGGACCCATTATCACCACACCAGAAATAAATATCTCTTTGATATCCCCAGGGTCAAACTTAATCTGTGTAAACACTCTATGCAAATTAAGGGACCTAGTCTATGGAACTCACTCCCTAGTGAATTGAAAAACTGTAAAACTTTTGCCTTATTTAAAAGCAAAACCAAAAAGTACCTAACTTCATCTATTTAGTTTCCTACACTGAGCTTTAAATTTGCTCTGTACCTAGTGTTACCCAATCTCCTAATTTTTATGTAATATCAAACAACCTTATCATTGTGTTCATTGCTGTCTTCTTTTATGTGCTAGCCATATGCTGTATTGTGACTACCAATTTTTGTCAACTACCATTCAAGCTGTCATTGCAATCAATCTTATATTGTTTCTGCTGTATTGTGCCTACCAATTTGTTGTCAACTACCATTTTAAGCTGTCATTGCAATCAATCATAGCTACCTATGTGCTTTAATATACTGTACCTATAATTTTCTCTCATCTTCTTTTTTTTTCATTCCATGTAATCTGTTTTCATTTTTTTGTCTATAAACTTTGCAAGTATTTACCTCCTTAAAATTTTCTTAGATTAAGGACCTGCCCGAAACGCTGCGCGTGCTAGTGGCTTTACAAGACTGTAATTACCATATTTGTATCCTCACATTCCTTATGTACATTCTTGTATATGCATAAATAAATAAATAAATAAATAAACATAGATTATGAATATAATAATAGTAATCATAATAAACACATGTCAATCCAAAAACAGAGTTCTGCATGTAAATAATTCCCGATAATATATTAGAGGAATACAAAAGAATCTTAGCTGAATGACGATTCCTTAAAGTAAGTCACGACGCTCCCTCTGATTCTCCTGGGCTCGGCTGGATGACGAGTGGAATGGATTAACATGGGAGAGGGCAGCTAGGAGAATTCTTCTCACAGGCTGCAAAATGAATATTTACAGTAGCAACTAATTAGACTACTGGATTTCTATATCCAATAAATTATTATTAATAATGGTTAAGAGATAATGACCTGTGCTTTGGTGTTGGTATACGTCGTCACGACAAACTACCCAGCTATAATTCTACACCCTATCAGATGCATCAAATAAGGATAAGATACTTAGCTAATATGGGCACTGTGTAAGTTTAAGTTTGCCGAAATTCGCGTCCCAGGCTCTGGCTTCGCCTATCCTGGATAATGACGCGCTTCACTGGCCGGTCACGTGGAGGCACAAAGAACCAGATTTGATAGGTTCCTTGTATGACACTGACACCAGGCGAAGATATTGTCTGCAAGGCTCTTCACACCTCACAGTGGCGACTTTCTTCGGGAGAATGAATAGCGTTTACCCGGATGGATGGGTAATGGCGTCTCCTCGTGAGCACTACGTAAGCAGGTCCGCTCGGGAGCGTGTCAACACGTGCACTCTGGCGTCTCCTCCTCTCCGCCCGCGTCCCGCATTTGTTACTCAAATTATTTTATTGTGAATATTATCATTTCTCACAGTTGTGATTGAAACGTACGGGTTAGGACGAGTTTATTATTCGGAAGAGTTAAATATTATTATTTGCCAGCTCTATAATAGGAAACGTACAATGGAGAAGAATTAATATCTCTCCAGGGCATTCACGCGTGACGTTAATTTTATTACTAGATAACTGTTATGACTTTAACGCTCTATTCGGCTTTAATTGGAGGTCAATTTATCTGTAATTAATTATCACACAGAACGCTGTTGTTTATAGAGAATCGAATTCAATTCTCAAGCACATTGGATATAAATGTGTTTATTACAATAAAATCTGACGCAATACTGGCGTCGGGTGACGTGAGAATTCTAGCCTATTGTACAGATGAAATTATTAGTACATGTGAATTCTACTTTGTGTTAATTTTACTTACTACAATGATTAGTAGAATTAGTAATAATTAATGAGAATACAACAGTGTTGTATTCGGTGTTGGAAATTTCCAACATAACTCTGGGGGGAGGACTCTAGGGTCGTAGTGTACTGTGGAGTACTGACCTATCCCGAAGTTGAGATTAACATTAGTATGTTAGTAGGTTTATATGTTAGTATGTTAGTACACACATAACGAACGTCCCGTATTTATCGAGGACTTACAAGAACTCAAGTCTTGCTATTTACATGTCAAATGAAACATATTATTTATAGCCTACACAATAATTAAAGATTTTAAATCACACAATTTAAACAACAGAATCCACTACGATGGGAATGTCCTGGGTCATAGTGACTTGTAATGGTTTGTTACTCGACATCCCACCGTAGTATCATCATAGTTATCTAAATGGGATGTGAAAGGAATTACTCTTGTTCAGAGTTGTAATAGGCTTGCAAATTCCGCCTACATTGTTGAGCAGCAGCTCTAGTGGGGCAGTTGCTTGGAGGATCAGAGTTATTGCTCTCGGGAATTACTGGGGAAACTGGATCTGGCTGATATTCTTGCTCAGTCAATTCAAGGGGAACCAGCTTCTCTAAAGTTTTTAGAGTAGTGTTGCCTCTGCATAAAACTTTAACTACTCTCAGGACACCTTGATGATCTGGATGAATGGCAACAATTTTGCCTATAGGCCACTCTGACCTTGGTCCATCACTGTCGACTAGTACTAGGTCCCCTGGTTTTAATTGCACTTTATTGTAAGGACTCGAAGCTCCGTAGTGGTACTCTCGTAGAGCTGTGAGGTACTCTCGAGTCCACACCTCATTCCACCTGTTAATAACTCTGGAGAGATGCTGGTAGCTTTCCACCAAGTCTCCTCTGGTCACATGTGACGGGTCTACAGGGTCCTCTTCGGCTAAAGGGATGAGAGGGCTCAGTAGACCTCCATGGATCAAGTGTGAGGGACTCAGAGGTTCTCTCTGGGTGAAATCATCAGACAGGTAGGTTATTGGGCGGTTATTGACTCGCGCCTCGATTTCCACAACAATAGTTTGGAGTTCTGAGTAACTGACCTTTTGTCGGTGTAAAGTTTACCTTAGACACTTCTTGACTGTGCTTACCATTCGCTCATAGAACCCACCTTGCCAAGGGGCTCTCGGTGCTATGAATTTCCAGTGACATTGTCGTCTCTGTAGGACTGACTGTACTTCTGGGTGGTTCCAGACTTCTCACAAACAACTTTCTCCTGCCACGAAATTGGAACCATTGTCCGATATCATTAATTTGGGACACGATCGGCGGGCAGCAAATCTGCGGAAAGCTTGGATGAAGGCTTCAGCACTCATGTCTGGAGTGACTTCTAAATGTACGCCTCTGGTTGTAGCACATGTAAAGAGACAAATGTACGCTTTCACTGGTATATTATCTGGGTTACCAGTGAGAAGTAAGGCTCCTGTGTAATCAACACCAGTGGTTTCGAAAGGACGAAGATGAACCACTCTCTCTTCTGGGAGTGGTGGAGGTCCTGGGTAAGGACATACTCTAGCGTCGTATCTCTTACAGATTACACAAGATTTAATAATTGACTTAACTGTCTGACGACCTTGAGGAAGCCAGTACTTTTGTCTAAGGTCGGTGAGAGTATCTAAAACTCCACCATGTAAGGTACCATATTGATGGTGATGTAAGACAAGAAGTTTAGTGATGATGTGGTGACGAGGTAGAAGAATTGGATTCTTTGTGTCCAAGTCAATTTTTGCATGAAGCAAACGTCCTCCACATCGTAGTATGTTATGAGTGTTGGCATTATACCAGATACCTAGAGACTTAGTTAATTTATCTGGAAGATTTTCATATTCGCTTCCATATGTCTCTTGTTGTGCACGTTTGATCCAGTAGAGGATAGGATTGGGAAACTTATGTCGAATTCCTACCTTAGCAAGAAAATCAAACACATGTGCAGTCACTCGTAATAATTTGCTTAAATTAGAATAATGGTGAGGATCAATGGCTAATATTCGTTGAGGTTCTGGTTCTTTCATGGGAGTGGTGATATTGGTCACTATGACTTGTGGCTTTTGTTTGGGCCACTGACCACCAACAAGCCATGAAGGTCCATTGAACCACAGCGAAGACTTGACAAGTTGTTTTAATGTTAACCCTCGAGATAAATAATCTGCAGGATTGTCCTTAGTAGGAACATGTCTAAATTTATATCCAGCAGATAAATCATGAATCTCCCTGACGCGATTACTGACGTAGGGAGTTTTGTTGTTATTGTTTCTTACCCATTGTAAGACTGCCTCGTTGTCTGACCACACTACAATCTCACCAAAGTGGATATTATTGAGTGTCTTTGCCAGGCAACGAGCCAATCTTACTCCCACCAGCAATGCAGTTAACTCCACCTGAGGTAAAGATCTCTTCTTAATGGGAGCAACTCTTGCTTTAGATGAGAGCAAATTTGATTGTGCACTATTAACTAAATAGGTTACTTCGCCATATGCTTTGCCAGAGGCATCGCAAAAAACGTGCAAATCGGTGGGTAAGTTTGGTCCTGAAGCATTACGAGGAAATTTCAAAACGTCTAACTGATTAAAATCCGTTGAGAGTATTTGCCATTTAGCTTGTAACTCACTTGGTAACGGATCATCCCATCCCATATGTTTCTGCCAGCACTCCTGCATTAGGAGTTTGCCCCTTATTAACATAGGACTAAGTAGGCCTAAAGGGTCAAATGGTTGACTGACAAACGAGAGCAGTGTTCTCATGGTAAGGGTTGAAGTATCAGTTTGTACTGACTTGACATTCATCTCGTCAGTACGGGTGTTCCATTCCACGCCTAGAACCTTTAATTGACTGGGTACCTGATAATCGGGAAATTCTTTCTCAATTACCTGGTTAAGCAGTTTATTATTTGAGGCCCATGACTGTAGTGGCATATTGGCTCCTAATAGTTCACGGTTAGCCTCATGGTAGATTTCTACCAGATCAGCTTGATCATTAGTTGTCCCCTGGAAATTGTCGACATACAAGTTGTCGCTAATGTCTGCTATAGGGGCTGTTTGAGTTCCTCAAATGTGTGTCTAATGTTGCTTGCAAAAGAAACGGTGAGGACGTAGCTCCAAATAATACTGAGGCAAAACGATAGGTGATTACTTCACTGTTAGGATCCAGTGGATCCTTAATCCAGAGGAATTTTGTGTAGTTACGATCTTCCTCCTGTAACCCTACTCGGAGAAAGGCTTTGCTGATATCAGCTGTATAGGCAAAAATGCCTGTGCGAAATCGTAACAGCACATCATGTAGCCTTTGTGTTAGGCTAGGTCCCGTTTGGAGACCTTCATTTAAAGACACACTGCTTGGCTTTACTTTAGCACTGCAGTTAAAGACAATACGAATAGGTGTTGTCAATGAGTCTTTCACCACGGCGTGATGAGGTAAATAATGACCTGTTTTTCGGTCATCGTGTTCAACAACTTCAATGAATTTACTGTTAAGTTGTTGTTGGATAAGTTGATGATACATGTTCAGTTTGTCTGGCTGCTTCTGTAGTCGTGTTAATTGAGACTGCAATTGTGAGGCTGCCATAAAATAATTAACTGGAAGTTGTGGATGATCCAACTTCCATGGGAGTCTTACCCAGTATTGTTTATTTGAGTAGACAACTGTATCCAGGTATTGCTGGTAAGTCCACGTATCATCAGGACTTGGTTGCTCAGGGATAATGCCTAAAGTGTCTAAATCCCACAAACGATGTATTGGTGGGTCAGACTCAATATCCTCAGATATTTCCCTGAAACGTAGGGGGTGACTGTTCCAAGCCTAGTCACGCCACGATTACGTTATTGGATTGTTGGTTGGTGGACGCTGGACCTTGTCTGAAAAGCACCGGTCCCGTAAGCAATTTGCCTCCTGCGGACGACAACAAATTCATTCCATGTTGCCTAGTGCATCCAGTTATAAACTTGTAATAATAATCCGCGCCTATAAGTATTCCAACATCTGTGAGGCAGTCAGAATTTATTTTATAATCTGCTAGCCTCATGCGGTTTCGTTTAAGGTGTCTCGCAGTGCGAGCTAACCCGGTGACCTGCAGGTCTGTAGGAAGTTTATCCATTACTACCGCTTGTATTGGACTAGTAGAAGATCCGAGTCTTACTAATACTTTAACTACCTTGTAGTCACGAGGTCCACTATTTGACAAGAAACCAGAAATATTTAACCTCACACTTTTGGCAGGTTTTAAATTTAACTCATCTACCAACTGTTGTGTAATGAAGGTTTTCTGTGAACCTTGGTCAAAAAGACCTCTAGTGTTAATTCTAGATCTTCGGTTTATTAGTTTAAGTTGAGCTGTAGGCAGAGTATTATTATTACCTGACTCAGTAGCAAGTACATTTACTTCTTGATGCACTTTGCAATATTGCACTGCGGTAGAATTCGTAGAATTCTCCCCAGTGGTCATGGTTGGTGTAGAAGATTTTCTACATAAGGCGTAGTGGTGTACATCTTGGTTACAACGGTTGCAGGAACGTAGCTGTACTGCACATTTCTTGGGATCATGAGAGCCCATGCACTTGGTGCACTTGTGCAATTCTTGTAACCTTTTAACCCTAACATTATAAGTAGGATAAACAGAGCATTGATAAGTGGTGTGTCCCTGATTGCAGAACAGACACCTTCTCTGGTTAATAGACTTAGTCTCTTTAGTAGACAAGTCATTGGTTATCTCAGAAGGAGACACCGAATATGTACCTACATCTCCACTTCTTTTCCCAGTGGATTGAGTAGTTTTGGATTTATATTTATTAGACTTACTCTGAGTCTGTTTAGGTTTGACTGAAATATCAGTACTAGTTGGTTTGGACTCAGGTTTAATTTTATCATGAGTCTTCAACCTGTTAACCGTGATCCTCAATCCCTCGAAAATTTGGTCAAGAGTGAGAAACTCGGTATTATAATGTGAGCAGAGCTCTGTCAAGACATTTCGAGGTAATTTCCTCTGTAATAGTAACTTGATAGACCATTCTGAAGCAGGTATATTAACTTTAGTACCTAAGGCCTTTACTAGAGACTCTACTTCTAGTCTGAAGCTTTGAAGTGACTCTGGTCTACTATTTGGTGCATTCAGATCTAGCAATTGATAATAGAGGGTAGCTATACTTAACTCTTTGTTGCAATAGTTCAACTTCAGAAGTTTTATAGCTTCCTCATAATTACTCTCATCAAGAGTAAGGTTATGTATGACCTTTTTAGCCTCTCCTTTGAGAAGACTAAGTAGGTATGAAAATTTAGAAACCTTGTCTAGAGACGGCTTCTTATGGATGTGAACTTCAAAGGAAGTCCAAAAATTGTCCCAATTTTCTGTATCTAATCCTGAAAATGTAGGTAAGTCTAAAGTAGGTAAACGAACCTCTGGTAGTGGATTATTGAAGTGAGACCCTGTGTTACTGGTATTGGATCCAGATTGTTTTGCTAATTTAGATAATTATATCTTGAGCCTGATAATTATATCTTGAGTCTCATCTTCATACTGGGAGATGTCGTCTACAATTTGACTTACTTCCTCAGGATCGGTTTCTACAGTATTTAGTAGATCAAGGTAAGATTGACCTGCAGATTTGACTTGATCAAATTTCAGATCAGCCACTCGAACTGATGTCTCTAAGTGATAAGAGTCAATGGGAGTATCTTTAGTTAAGCCCTCAGCCTTATTAATTAATCTGGTCAAATGACCTTTAAGGCCAATGTAGGTTCTCCTCAATTGCTCAGGAGTAGCCATGTTGGGCTTAGGTTCAAACTTCACAGTGTTAGTATATGTATTACTAATGAAGCTTGGGTACTTGTTCATTAGTGGACAAGTAACATTAAATGTAGCCTAATTTAAGGTGGCTACTTTATATTTTACCTCACTTGAGGTTGAATGTACCTACCTACCTAACAACAAATAGCTAGATATTTTGTGCACTGTCTGAACTTCACCATTAGTTCTCGTCCGGTTAGCTCATCTATATCACCATCAGAGTTAATGGAGATTATCCAGCAATACACAAAATAGATACACAAAATAATGCATACAAGAGAAATATTATGGAGATACTCCAATCAGAGTTATCTCAAAAATTAATCCCACCCTGTTTAGGGTCAGCACAAATAGTATAATACATACACTACTGACTAGCTTAGGACTAGTCGTGATAATTCCTAACTAAGAACAATAAAGTTATTTAGTCTGGGCTTGTACCAAATTCAGCACAATCTCAGCCTAAATTCTACCTAATAACATTGGTAAAGATTATTGTGGTGCAGTAAGGTGAATATGGTTGTGCTGTATTTTTGTTTTTTTTTGTTTTATAAGAGTGCTCTTGCACACACAAGTGAAACAATTATGTACAGTTAAGTTTGGCTTGCTAGCCACAGCCGTTTGTGATGGTTGATGGTGTTAATTAACTTGTCAACCACATGCAACCTAGATTCTCCTGACAAGTGTACACCATCTCTGGTCAGGTTCTGTCTATAAGGTCTGGCTGTAAATTGGATATATGTGGCATCCAATCTCACTCGTGTTTTCAGCCTGAAATTTATGTACTTAGCAGCTCTCTGGTAGTATTTTGGGGTTACTCCCCAACGATTATCTTGACTTGGTTGGCGAGGTTCCACTAATGTGAATACTACCGATTCACTAATGAGCTTGAAAGAAGAAATTATGGTTTTGAGGTGTTTGATCACCTCAGCTGAATGACGAGTGGGATGGATGTCATTACCACCTAAGTATATAATGGTTAGATGGTGAGGCCACTCTAACGCAGGTGTTAGTGTGGGGTTATTATAAAGTTATGAGCTGTTGCTCCTGGTGACCTAAAGATTCTCACCTCTGTGTGAGGTATAGGTCTAAGTGTTGTGGGTAATTGACTATGACCCACTAAAGCTACCTTATACATGAGGTGAAAGTAGCAATATGTTAGTGTGATCTAGACTAACTGATGTGTTACACTGTTAGTTGACACAAATAATTAAATAGTTAGTCTAGCTTATGTCACACAAGGATTAGTTATTAATGATTAATAATTGTAATTATAAATTTAATGCCTATCCGGTTCGATAAGGACCATAATGTGGGACATTTGGGGCTTGAGTCTAATTATTTAAATATTAATGTAGTAAATTAAATTACGAAGGACCACCCGCTTTCATGGTAAAGAGGGAAACTGAGAAATTATGATCATTTGATAATTCCTAGATGAACCAGTAACTATGGATAAAATACTAGAGAATAAGATCATAGAAATAATTAATGGGCTGTATAATTAAATGAATCAAACCTCAAACACCTACATTGGGGGGTTATTACTGGAACTCAGTACGTCCAGGAACTAGTGTGGTTCGTTCACTAATCCAAAATATAATAATCTAATCCTATGAATAATTGTGAAATCATTGTCATTATCATTAATGAGAACATAGATTATGAATATAATAATAGTAATCATAATAAACACATGTCAATCCAAAAACAGAGTTCTGCATGTAAATAATTCCCGATAATATATTAGAGGAATACAAAAGAATCTTAGCTTAATGACGATTCCTTAAAGTAAGTCACGACGCTCCCTCTGATTCTCCTGGGCTCGGCTGGATGACGAGTGGAATGGATTAACATGGGAGAGGGCAGCTAGGAGAATTCTTCTCACAGGCTGCAAAATGAATATTTACAGTAGCAACTAATTAGACTACTGGATTTCTATATCCAATAAATTATTATTAATAATGGTTAAGAGATAATGACCTGTGCTTTGGTGTTGGTATACGTCGTCACGACAAACTACCCAGCTATAATTCTACACCCTATCAGATGCATCAAATAAGGATAAGATACTTAGCTAATATGGGCACTGTGTAAGTTTAAGTTTGCCGAAATTCGCGTCCCAGGCTCTGGCTTCGCCTATCCTGGATAATGACGCGCTTCACTGGCCGGTCACGTGGAGGCACAAAGAACCAGATTTGATAGGTTCCTTGTATGACACTGACACCAGGCGAAGATATTGTCTGCAAGGCTCTTCACACCT
The DNA here is from genome assembly GCF_040958095.1 of Procambarus clarkii. Lineage (NCBI taxonomy): Eukaryota > Metazoa > Arthropoda > Malacostraca > Decapoda > Cambaridae > Procambarus > Procambarus clarkii. The sequence continues at coordinate 31,315,246 of NC_091196.1, forward strand.
CACAGTGGCGACTTTCTTCGGGAGAATGAATAGCGTTTACCCGGATGGATGGGTAATGGCGTCTCCTCGTGAGCACTACGTAAGCAGGTCCGCTCGGGAGCGTGTCAACACGTGCACTCTGGCGTCTCCTCCTCTCCGCCCCGCGTCCCGCATTTGTTACTCAAATTATTTTATTGTGAATATTATCATTTCTCACAGTTGTGATTGAAACGTACGGGTTAGGACGAGTTTATTATTCGGAAGAGTTAAATATTATTATTTGCCAGCTCTATAATAGGAAACGTACAATGGAGAAGAATTAATATCTCTCCAGGGCATTCACGCGTGACGTTAATTTTATTACTAGATAACTGTTATGACTTTAACGCTCTATTCGGCTTTAATTGGAGGTCAATTTATCTGTAATTAATTATCACACAGAACGCTGTTGTTTATAGAGAATCGAATTCAATTCTCAAGCACATTGGATATAAATGTGTTTATTACAATAAAATCTGACGCAATACTGGCGTCGGGTGACGTGAGAATTCTAGCCTATTGTACAGATGAAATTATTAGTACATGTGAATTCTACTTTGTGTTAATTTTACTTACTACAATGATTAGTAAGAATTATTAGTATTAGTAGATAAGTATTAGTAATAATACTTATTAGTAATAAGTATTAGTAGAATTAGTAATAATTAATGAGAATACAACAGTGTTGTATTCGGTGTTGGAAATTTCCAACAGATGCTTGACCCGGTCGATGGCGGACATACAATGCTTCCAACCGCACGGGGGTTTCTATAGGCCATTGCTCCCCTTGCCTCTCTGAGGGGGCCAGGTTCTGGCTGTGGTCCCCGGTAGGGCCTAGAATTCCATACACATGACTGATGCCAAAGTCTGACATGCCTTTACCAGGCATATCAGCTTGGTAAAGCTCCGGGGAGCCGACGGGACTTCCCCCAGAAAACTCTTGATTTGTACACATGCTATGGAAAATCGTGATATGTAAACTTAGAAGTTTCTGAATAGGAAAAGGGTTGGGTTGCAAGGGGGAGGAGATGATGGCGGGGAGGGGAATTGTTGTTGCTAGGGCGGTGTAGGAGTTTGTGGGAGATGAAACGAATATGAAAGGGGAGGGAGGGTAAGGGAGAGAATGCAGGAGGTTGCAAGTGCCTTGGAGGGGTAGGGTAGGGGAGTAAATGAGAGAGGTAACAGTGGTAGGGGGCTTTAGGAAAATAAACAATGGGTTTAATTACCATCCAAAATCTTATCTCTCCTTGTACTTAACTGAGTGAATATTAAGGGTAATTGATCTTCCATGTAATATCCTTAGTTGAAAAGTTTTTGCAATGCAAGTCTAAGCTGTGCAAAACCATCATTTCATCACACTCTCTATTGCAATTGACGTACCATATTCATCTATGTACATTTTACTGAGCGAACTAGCCTCAGCCTTACTGAGTGAAATAAAATGGAATAAATAATTTTCCTAGACGTTTGCTTCACACTGAAAAACCCACAAAGATGTGTGCTGCCATCCCTCGTATTTTTTACCTGTGACCACATGCCTTACATGCAACCCAGTTCCTCTTAAGCCTATTGCAACCTGACCTTGCAATGTTGTTTTGTAACATTACAATATTACAAATGTTGACGTTTATACCTTGCAATGGTATAATGCAATATTATAAAGTCTAATGGAAGGGTCGGTCATAGTCATCATTTCCTCTACTGCCGTCCGTGCCCGTCTCCACGACCAGAAGATGGTGGCGTCCAGGTCTATCTTGAGATGATTTCCTGGCTTAGCGTCCCCTCGGCCCGGTCCTCGACCAGGCCTCCTTTTTGTTACACACACCCCAGGAAGCAGCCCGTAGCAGCTGTCTAACTCCCAGATACCTATTTACTGCTAGGTAACAGAGACATCAGGGTGAAAGAAACATTTTGCCCATTTGTTTCCGCCTCCAGCGGGGATCGAACCCGAGACCTCAGGACTATGAATCCGAAGCGCTTTCCACCCGTCTGTCAGGCGCGCAGGCATATATTTTGTATTTCATTCATAGATCCTTTATTCTTTAGTGCAATTAGAATTTATTAATCTTTAAGAAATTTAACTATGGGGGCATCTGCATGTCAAGCAGTTTCATTTTCTAAGTCATTCCTTCGTTGCTGGTGTTGTCACTGCTAGTGAACCACAGTCATTGTTAGAGAACAACAGTTACTACTAGTGAACCACAGTCACTGTTAGAGAACAACAGTTACTACTAGTGAACCACAGTCACAGCTAGTGAACCACAGTTACTACTAGTGAACCACAGTCACTGCTAGAGAACCACAGTCACTGCTAGAGAACCACAGTCATAAGTAGTGAACCAGTCACATAGTCACAGCTAGTGAACCCTAATCACTGCTAGTGAACCACAGTCATATAGTCACAGCAAGTGAACCAGTCACTGCTAGTGAACCACAGTCACTGCTAGTGAACCATAGTCACAGCTAGTGAACCACAGTCACTGCTAGTGAACCACAGTCACTGCTAGTGAACCACAGTCACAGCTAGTGAACCACAGTCACTGCTAGTGAACCACAGTCACTGCTAGTGAACCACAGTCACAGCTAGTGAACCAGTCTGCTAGTGAACCACAGTCACAGATAGTGAGCCCCAGTCACAGCTAGTGAGCCCCAGTCACAGCTAGTGAGCCCCAGTCACAGCTAGTGAACCACAGTCACAGCTAGTGAACCATAGTCACAGCTAGTGAACCACAGTCACTGCTAGTGAACCACAGTCACTGCTAGTAAACCACAGTCACTGCTAGTGAACCACAGTCACTGCTAGTGAACCACAGTCACAGCTAGTGAACCACAGTCACTGCTAGTGAACCACAGCCACTGCTAGTAAACCACAGCCACTGCTAGTGAACCACAGTCACTGCTAGTGAACCACAGCCACTGCTAGTAAACCACAGCCACTGCTAGTGAACCACAGCCACTGCTAGTGAACCACAGTCACTGCTAGTAAACCACAGTCACAGCTAGTGAACCACAGTCACAGCTAGTGAACTACAGTCACTGCTAGTAAACCACAGTCACTGCTAGTGAACCACAGTCACAGCTAGTGAACCACAGTCACAGCTAGTGAACCACAGTCACAGCTAGTGAACCACAAAAAAAGAGAAAAATAAAGAGATCGAGCATCAGATTATCATCCAAAGGGAAGGTGGGAATGTTACATTGGAAGGAAATGCCTCTGTACCTGAAACATTTGCGAAATGACTGAAAAAGAGCTCAGAAGCAATGGACACAGTGAGGGAGGTAGCGATGCAAACAGCAACCTCACAGGTAGTAGCAAGGTGCACCACTCAGCTGCTGGAGAGAAAAAGATCAGTGGTAGTTGTAGGCATCAAAGAACAGGAAGGATCCAACAGGCAAGAATGGAATAGCAAGGATAGAGAGGCAGTACATGGGCTACTGAAGGGGTTACAGATGGAAGGGGCTGAACAAAACATTGAGAAGGTTTTCAGGTTGGGCTGGTACAACAAGGACAGAAACCGACTTGTAAAGGTGGTGTTTACAAACGAAACCATGAAGGAGGATATTCTCGAAAGGAAGAGTCGTCTGCAGCATGTGGAGGGATACAAAAAAGTATTCCTGCAGAGGGACAGGACGAAGGAGGAGAGAGCCAGGGCAGCAGAGGCAAGGAGGAAGCGCAGGGAGAGAGGAGCAAACCAGGAAATCACAGACCCCAATGCAACAGTCCCAGAGACAAGAGGGGAACCCAAAACCAGCATCCCAGCAACACCAGAGGGGAGGGCAACACCACCACCCCCTCTGCATAGAAACCCTCCCTTCCCCTCACCCTACCTGCCCCCACCCAACCCTCCCTCCCCCCCCCACCCCATTCAGACCCTGTCACCCCTTCCCCATTCCCATCATGTTCCCCCTCCCTCCTTTCACCCCCCCCCCTGTCCTCCCTCCCCCTTCATCCCATACCATCCCTATCCCTCCTCCCCCCCCTCACCCCATATCCTCCATGTTCCCCCTATCTCCTTAACCCACACCCTACCTGTCCCCCCTTCCGTTAAACCCCCCCCCCCCCCAACCCAAAATTCTCTGAGACCCTGCAAGTCACCTCACAGATCTTCTCACCCACGGAACAGCTTCCCACACCAGCAGAATGCTCGCCAAGAAAGGGACAAGAAAATGAACAGAAGAAAGTGAGCTTCAAGGCAATGTACACTAACATAGATGGGTTTACAAATAAAACAAGTGAACTCGGAGAATGGGCACTAGAAGAAAACCCAGACATAATAGCACTCACAAAAACAAAGCTAACGAAAATCATAACAAATGCAGTGTTTCCACAGGGCTACTATGTAGTGAGGAAAGAGAGAGAAGGGAGTGGAGGAGATGGTGTAGCTTTGCTACTAAGAGAAGGTTGGAGTTTCGAAGATATGGTAATTCAGAACTGTGAAGGTTTCAGTGACTACTTATCAGGCACCATAGCAACTGGAGGACAGAAAATTATAGTAGTAGTCATATATAACCCCCCACTGAATGACAGAAAACCCAGACAGGAATATGACAGAAACAACTTGGCCACCATCAATATAATAGAGAGAGGAGCTTCTGTGGCTAGCAGGAATGGATCCAGACTACTAATCATGGGAGACTTCAACCATGGGAAGATAGATTGGGGGAACAGAGACCCACATGGAGGCCCAGACACATGGAGAGCTAAGCTGCTGGATGTGGCAACAAGAAACTTTCTAAGTCAACACGTCAAGGGACCGACAAGAATGAAAGGAGGGGATGAACCAGCCTTGCTTGATCTGATATTTACCCTAAATGAGTCAGATATAAGGGAAGTTAAGTTGGAAGCCCCCTTGGGAATGAGTGATCATAGTGTATTGAGCTTTGAGTACCTGGTTAAGCTAGGAATTATCACCCCCCAAAAAGAACTGGGAAACAAAGGGCTGGCGTACCGAAAGGGAAACTATGAAGAGATGAATAAATTCCTATGGGATATACATTGGGACACAGAACTCGGAACCAAGTCCGTACAAGACATGATGGACTATGTCACCCAAAAATGTCAGGAGGCTGTAAGCAGGTTTGTCCCAGCCCGACAGGAAAAACAGAGAAGCAAAGGAAGACTCCGTGGTTTAATAGGGAATGTATGAAAGCAAAGGAGCTGAACAAAAGGGCATGGAGGAACTTCCGTAATAACAGAACACCAGAAAGTAGAGAGAGATACCAGAGAACCAGGAACTAGTATGTTAGTGTGAGAAGAGCAGCTGAGAAAAGGTATGAAAAGGATATAGCTAATAAAGCCAAGACCGAACCAAAGCTACTACACAGTCACATCAGGAGGAAGACAACAGTGAAGGAACAGGTGATGAAACTTAGGGTGGGCGAGGACAGGTACACAGAGAATGACAAAGAGGTGTGTGAAGAACTCAACAAAAGGTTCCAGGAGGTCTTTACAATAGAACAGGGAGAAGTCACGGCGCTAGGAGAGGTGGCAGCAAACCAGGTGACCTTGGATAGGTTAGAAATTACAAGAGATGAGGTCAAGGAACACCTATTGGAGCTGGATGTGAGAAAAGATGTTGGGCCGGACGGAATCTTGCCATGGGTATTGAAAGAGTGTGCAGGAGCACTTTGCTTGCCACTCTCCATAGTGTATAGTAGGTCACTGGAAACGGGAGACCTACCAGAAATATGGAAGACTGCTAATGTAGCACCAATATACAAAAAGGGTGACAGACAAGAGGCACTGAACTACAGGCCAGTGTCCTTAACTTGAATACCATGCAAGGTGATGGAGAAGATTGTGAGAAAAAACCTAGTAACACATCTGGAGAGAGGAGACTTCGTGACAACCCATCAACATGGGTTCAGGGAGGGTAAATCTTGCCTTACAGGATTGATAGAATTCTACGATCAGGTGACAAAGATTAAGCAAGAAAGAGAAGGATGGGCGGACTGCATTTTTTTGGACTGTCGGAAAGCCTTTGACACAGTACCCCATAAAAGGTTGATGCATAAGCTGGAGAAACAGGCAGGAGTAACTGGTAGGGCGCTCCAGTGGATAAGGGAGTACCTAAGCAATAGGAAGCAGAGTTACAGTGAGGGGGTGAGACCTCAGAATGGCGTGAAGTCACCAGTGGAATCCCACAGGGCTCTGTACTTGGACATATCCTGTTTCTGATATACGTAAATGATCTCCCAGAGGGTATAGACTCATTCTTCTCAATGTTTGCTGACGACGCCAAAATTATGAGAGGGATTAAGACAGTGGAGGACAGCTTGAGGCTTCAAGAAGACCTGGACAAGCTGCAGGAATGGTCGAACAAATGGATGTTAGAGTTTAACCCAAGCAAATGTAATGTAATGAAGATAGGGGTAGGAAGCAGGAGACCAGATACAAGGTATCATTTGGGAGATGAAATACTTCAAGAGTCAGAGAGAGAAAAAGACCTGGGGGTTGATATCACGCCAGACCTATCTCCCTGAAACTCATATCAAGAGGATAACATCAGCAGCATATGCCAGGTTGGCTACCATAAGAACGGCCTTTAGAAACTTGTGTAAGGAATCTTTCAGAACATTATATACCACATATGTCAGACCAATCCTGGAGTATGCGGCTCCAGCATGGAGTCCATATCTAGTCAAGTATAAGACTAAACTGGAAAAGGTTCAAAGGTTTGCCACCAGACTAGTACCCGAGCTGAGAGGTATGAGCTACGAGGAGAGACTACGGGAATTAAACTTCACTTCGTTGGAAGACAGAAGAGTTAGGGGGGGACATGATTACCACATTCAAGATTCTCAAGGGAATCGACAGGGTTGATAAAGACAGGCTATTTAACACAAGGGGCACACGCACTAGGGGACACAGGTGGAAACTGAGTGCCCAAATGAGCCACTGAGATATTAGAAAGAACTTTTTTTGTGTAAGTGGTTGACAAATGGAATGCATTAGGAAGTGATGTGATGGAGGCTGACTCCATACACAGTTTCAAGTGTAGATATGATAGAGCCCAATAGGCTCAGGAACCTGTACACCTATTGATTGATGGTTGAGAGGCGGGATCAAAGAGCCACAGCTCAACCCCCGCAAGCACAACTAGGTGAGTACAACTAGGTGAGTACAGTCACTGCTAGTGAATCACAGTCACAGCTAGTGAACCACAGTCACTGCTAGTGAACCAATCACAGCTAGTGAACCACAGTCACAGCTAGTGAACCAATCACAGCTAGTGAACCACAATCACAGCTAGTGAACCAATCACAGCTAGTGAACAACAGTCGCATCTAGTGAACCACAGTCACAGCTAGTGAACCAATCACTGCTAGTGAACCACAGTCACAGCTAGTGAACCAATCACTGCTAGTGAACCACAGTCACAGCTAGTGAACCACAGTCACAGCTAGTGAACCACAGTCACAGCTAGTGAACCAATCACAGCTAGTGAACCACAGTCACAGCTAGTGAACCAATCACAGCTAGTGAACCACAGTCACAGCTAGTGAACCAATCACAGCTAGTGAACAACAGTCGCATCTAGTGAACCACAGTCACAGCTAGTGAACCACAGTCACAGCTAGTGAACCACAGTCACAGCTAGTGAACCACAGTCACAGCTAGTGAACCACAGTCACAGCTAGTGAACCAATCACAGCTAGTGAACCACAGTCACAGCTAGTGAACCAATCACAGCTAGTGAACCACAGTCACAGCTAGTGAACCAATCACAGCTAGTGAACCACAGTCACAGCTAGTGAACCAATCACTGCTAGTGAACCACAGTCACAGCTAGTGAACCAATCACTGCTAGTGAACCACAGTCACAGCTAGTGAACCACAGTCACAGCTAGTGAACCACAGTCACTGCTAGTGAACCAATCACAGCTAGTGAACCACAGTCACAGCTAGTGAACCAATCACAGCTAGTGAACCACAATCACAGCTAGTGAACCAATCACAGCTAGTGAACAACAGTCGCATCTAGTGAACCACAGTCACAGCTAGTGAACCACAGTCACAGCTAGTGAACCACAGTCACAGCTAGTGAACCACAGTCACAGCTAGTGAACCACAGTCACAGCTAGTGAACCACAGTCACAGCTAGTGAACCACAGTCACAGCTAGTGAACCACAGTCACAACTAGTGAACCACAGTCACAGCTAGTGAACCACAGTCACAGCTAGTGAACCACAGTCACAGCTAGTGAACCACAGTCACTGCTTGTGAACCACAGTCACAGCTAGTGAACCACAGTCATAGCTAGTGAACCACAGTCACAGCTAGTGAACCACAGTTCACTAGCTATGACTGTTCACTAACTTCCCCAGAGGAGAAGCAGAAGAGAGTCTGTTTCAGGGTGATGTACTCGAACATAAATGGGATCACAAGCAAGACAAGTGAACTAAGGGAAAGAGCACCAGAAGTGAACCCAGATGTAATCGGACTCACTGAAACAAAACTCTCTAGAATCATAACGAATACCGTGTTTCCCCAGGAGTACACAGTAATAAAGAAAGAGAGGGAAGGTAGGGGAGGAGGCAGAGTGGCCCTACTCATGAGAAAGGAATGGAGTTTTAAGGAGATGGCTATCACAGGGTGTGAGGGGTTCAGAGACTACATAGCAGGCACCATGACAATGGGAGGACCAAGAATAGTAGTAGCAGTAATATACAACCCTCAACCAAATGACAGAAGACCCAGTCAAGAGTATGAAAACAACAACATGGCAGTTAACAGTATAATTGAAAGGGCAGCCTTTGCTGCCTGTAGAAATAGATCCCACCTGCTCATCATGGGCGACTTCAATCACGGAAGGATTGACTGGGAGAACGAGGAACCTCATGGAGGCAAGGATACGTGGAGAGCCAAACTATTAGAGGTGATGACTAGAAACTTTTTAAACCAGCATGTCAGAGAACCCACAAGGATGAGAGGCAATGACGAACCAGCGAGACTCGACCTAGTCTTCACTCTGAACGACTCCGACATAAGAGAAATCGATTCTGAGAACCCAGTAGGAATGAGCAATCACAGTGTACTGGTGTTTGAGTACCTGATTGAAGAAGGGTTATTGAACTCGAGGAGGGATACTGAAACTAAAAGGTTAGCATTCCGAAAGGAAAACTATGAGGGGATAAGAAAATTCCTAACAGATATAGCATGGGAAAGAGAGCTCAGTGGAAAGACGGCCCAAGATATGATGGACTACATCACGCAGAAGTGCAAGGACGCAGCAAACATGTTTGTCCCAGTCCAAAAGGAAAACAGAGAAATGAAGATGAGAAACCCATGGTTTAATCAGAGATGTAGGCTAGCTAAGCAGCAAAGTAAAAGGGCATGGAGAAACTATAGGAATAACAGGACACTGGAGAGCAGAGAAAGATACCAGAATGTCAGGAACGAATATGTCAGGATGAGAAGAGAGGCAGAAAGACAATACGAAAATGACATCGCAAGCAAGGCAAAGACTCAGCCTAAATTGTTGCATAGCCACATCAGGAGAAAAACAACAGTAAAGGAACAGGTTATGAAATTAAGGATAGGGGAGGAAGGATTCACTACAAATGACAAGGAAGTGTGTGAGGAACTGAATAAGAAATTCCAGGTCTTCACCTTAGAGCAAGGAGAAATTCCAGAGATAAGAGAGGGAATAGCTAACCAGGAACCACTGGAAGAGTTTGAGATTACCAGCGGGGGAAGTAAGGAAGTGTTTACTAGAGTTGGATGTGGCAAAGGCAATAGGCCCAGATGGAATCTCCCCTTGGATACTAAACGAAGGAGCAAAAGAACTGTGCCTACCACTCTCCATAGTGTATAACAAATCACTGGCAACAGGGGAACTGCCAGATATTTGGAAAGCAGCTAATGTAGTCCCGATATACAAGAAAGGGGATAGACAGGAGGCACTGAACTACAGGCCAGTGTCCCTAACCTGCATACCATGCAAGCTGATGGAGAAGATTGTGCGAAAAAAGCTAGTGGAGCATCTGGAGCGAAGGAACTTTGTAACACAGCATCAACATGGGTTCAGGGATGGCAGGTCCTGCCTCACAGGGTTACTTGAATTCTACGACCAGGCAACAAAAATAAGGCAAGAAAGTGAAGGGTGAGCAGACTGCATATTTTTGGATTGTCAGAAAGTCTTTGATATAGTACCACACAAGAGGCTAGTGAAAAAGCTGGAGTGAAAGAGAAGGTACTCCATTGGATAAAGGAGTACCTAAGCAACAGGAGACAACGAGTCTGTGTGAGGGGTGAGGTCTCAGATTGGCGAGACGTTACAAGTGGAGTCCCGCAGGGGTCAGTCCTTGGACCTATACTGTTTCTGGTATATGTAAATGATCTCCCAGAGGGTATAGATTCGTTCCTCTCAATGTTTGCCAATGATGCAAAAATTATGAGGAGGATTGAAACAGAGGATGGTAGTAGGAGGCTGCAAGATGACCTAGACAGACTGAGTGAATGGTCCAACAAATGGCTGTTGAAGTTCAACCCGAGTAAATGCAAAGTAATGAAACTAGGCCGTGGAAACAGGAGGCCAGACACAGGACACAGAACAGGAGATGAAGTACTTAATGAAACAGACAGAGAGAAAGATCTAGGAGTTGATATCACACCAAACCTGTCTCCTGAAGCCCACATAAAGAGAATAACGTCTGCGGCATATGCGAGGCTGGCTAACATCAGAACGGCGTTCAGGAACCTGTGTAAGGAATCATTCAGAATCTTGTACACCACATATGTAAGACCAATCCTGGAGTATGCAGCCCCAACATGGAGCCCGTACCTTGTAAAGCACAAGACGAAGCTGGAAAAAGTCCAAAGATATGCTACTAGACTAGTCCCAGAACTAAGAGGCATGAGTTATGAGGAAAGGCTGCGGGAAATGCACCTTACGACACTGGAAGACAGTAGAGTAAGGGGGGACATGATCACAACCTACAAAATCCTCAGGGGAATCGACCGGGTAAACAAGGATAAACTATTCATTCTGGCGGGACGCGAACAAGAGGACACAGGTGGAAACTGAGTACCCACATGAGCCACAGGGACGTAAGAAGGAACTTTTTCAATGTCAGAGTAGTTAACAGATGGTATGCATTAGGCAGTGATGTGGTGGAGGCTGACTCCATACACAGTTTTAAATGTAGATATGATAGAACCCAGTAGGCTCAGGAATCTGTACACCAGTTGATTGACGGTTGAGAGGCTTGACCAAAGAGCCAAAGCTCAACCCCCGCAAGCACAATTAGGTGAGTACAGTCACTTCTTGTGAACCACAGTCACAGCTAGTGAACCACAGTCACAGCTACTGAACCACAGTCACAGATAGTGAACCACCTACCTACCTATCTACCTTGAGGTGCTTCCGGGGCTTAGTGTCCCCGCGGCCCGGTCGTCGACCAGGCCCCCTGGTTGCTGGACTGATCAACCAGGCTGTTAGACGCGGCTGCTCGCAGCCTGACGTATGAACCACAGTCACAGCACACAGTCACTGTCACTGTCACTGAACCACAGTCACAGCTAGTGAACCAGTCACAGCTAGTGAACCACAGTCACAGCTAGTGAACCACAGTCACAGCTAGTTAAACAGGTGTTGCGGGAATGTTCATATAGTCGTTGTTATGATGCCTGTATTAAGGCTTGTGACCCCATTTGAGTTTCCTACAAAAGAATCCCAGTTAGCCTGACGGTGTCTCCCACTAATAATAAGGGATAAGGGGATAAACAATCACCAGTATAATGACTGCATCCATCATACAACAATGAAAGATACACATACACTCATATACTATACTAATTATAAGAGGACCGGTCCAGTATACACGACCTAGGAATGACCAGTAATTAAGTTAACGATGACGACAGATGAGGCAAAATATCTACTTACTGTATATACTTACTTATTGAACTGTATAAATCTACTCACTGTATATACTTACTTACTGAACTGTATAAATCTACTTACTGTATATACTTACTTACTGAACTGTATAAATCTACTTACTGTATATACTTACTTACTGATCTGTATAAATCTAATACTGTATATACTTACTTACTGGACTGTATAAATCTACTTACTGTATATACTTACTTACTGGACTGTATAAATCTACTTACTGTATATACTGCTTCCCTACAACACTCTACAAGTAACGTCACAGTGTATATTATGCAGGGTTTTCCTGACGGATTATTTAAATAATAAGCTTGTACATGGATATATATTATGCATATGAATATGAATGTATCAAGGTTGGCAGGAGTTGTACATGCTACATGTATACTCTGGAATATACATTAATTCACATTCTTACTCTTCTGTAGTTAAGAGAGAGGTAAGAACAATTTTCACCTGTTAGGTTAGGTTAGGTTAGGTTAGGTTATATAATCTTTTCTGGTCTGTCCAAATTCAGTAGTACTGATTTCTACTTTCTAAATGTGTTCAACGTCTGAATCTGTACTATGGTCCTCATCGCCACTATAAGTACTACCAAAAACAATAGTACGAGCTGACAGATGACGCTATTGGGCTCTATCATATTGACATTTGAAATTGTATGGAGTCAGCCTCCACCAAATCACTTTCTAATGGATTCCATCTGTTAACTACTCTGACACTGAAACATTTTCTTATTTGTCTCGGTAGCTCCTTTGGTTTACTGTGAGGGGGTGAAGTCTCACCTCTCACAGTACCTCTCACTATTTTCTGTTGCTTAGGTTCTTCTTTATCTACCGGAGCACCTTACTTGTCACTCCTGACTTTCTCCATCTATGCACCAGCCTTTTATGGAGAACTGCGTTAAATGCTTTCTAACAGTCCAAGAAAATGCAGTCTGCCCCAGTCTTTTTCTTGCTTAGTTTTTGTCACTTGTTCATACAATTTTAACCCTGTGAGGCACGATTTTCCATCCCTGAATCCATGCTGGTGGTGTGTTACAAAGTCCCTCTCCAGGTATACAACAAAACGTTTACTCACGATCTTCTCCGTCATCTTGCATGGTATACAAGTTAGGGGCGCCGGCTTGTAGGTCAATGCCTCTTGCCTGTCACCACTTTTTGGTACCTGTCCTCATACAAATTACGTCTGAATTTGGCCGTTTACCCGTATGGCCGAATATGGACGTAATTTGAAAATTAAAAAAAAATTAAATAAATTTGGGATTTTTTCCAAAACAGAAAGTTAAGGGTCCATTATTCCACTCTGTGTTACTATTTCAGCAGTTTTCTACCCTGTTGGGCTGCACGATAAGGCGACGGTCTCGCTTCATGCAGGTCAGCGTTCAATCCCCGACTATCCAAGTGGTTGGGCTCCATCCCCCCCTCCTGTGCTATCCCAAATCCTTATCCTGATCCCTTGCCAGTGCTATATAGGCGTAATGGCTTGGCGCTTTCCCCTGATAGATCCTCAGTGTTATCATCGTTCAGCAGTGTTTTGTTATTGTCTTCCTGTTGTGTTCCCCTCTGTGTTATTGTCTTCCAGCTGTGTTCCCCTCTGTGTTATTGTCTTCCAGCTGTGTTCCCCTCTGTGTTATTGTCTTCCAGCTGTGTTCCCCTCTGTGTTATTGTCTTCCAGATGTGTTCCCCTCTGTGTTATTGTCTTCCTGCTGTGTTCCCCTCTGTGTTATTGTCTTCCAGCTGTGTTCCCCTCTGTGTTATTGTCTTCCAGCTGTGTTCCCCTCTGTGTTATTGTCTTCCTGCTGTGTTCCCCTCTGTGTTATTGTCTTCCAGCTGTGTTCCCCTCTGTGTTATTGTCTTCCAGCTGTGTTCTCCTCTGTGTTATTGTCTTCCTGCTGTGTTCCCCTCTGTGTTATTGTCTTCCAGCTGTGTTCCCCTCTGTGTTATTGTCTTCCAGCTGTGTTCCCCTCTGTGTTATTGTCTTCCTGCTGTGTTCCCCTCTGTGTTATTGTCTTCCAGCTGTGTTCCCCTCTGTGTTATTGTCTTCCAGCTGTGTTCCCCTCTGTGTTATTGTCTTCCAGCTGTGTTCTCCTCTGTGTTATTGTCTTCCAGCTGTGTTCTCCTCTGTGTTATTGTCTTCCAGCTGTGTTCCCCTCTGTGTTATTGTCTTCCAGCTGTGTTCTCCTCTGTGTTATTGTCTTCCAGCTGTGTTCTCCTCTGTGTTATTGTCTTCCAGCTGTGTTCCCCTCTGTGTTATTGTCTTCCAGCTGTGTTCCCCTCCATGTTATTGTCTTCCAGCTGTGTTCCCCTCCATGTTATTGTCTTCCAGCTGTGTTCACCGCCATGTTATTGTCTTCCAGCTGTGTTCCCCTCTATATTATTGTCTTCCAGCTGTGTTCACCGCCATGTTATTGTCTTCCAGCTGTGTTCCCCTCCATGTTATTGTCTTCCAGCTGTGTTCACCGCCATGTTATTGTCTTCCAGCTGTGTTCCCCTCTATATTATTGTCTTCCAGCTGTGTTCACCGCCATGTTATTGTCTTCCAGCTGTGTTCCCCTCTATATTATTGTCTTCCAGCTGTGTTCCCCTCTGTGTTATTGTCTTCCAGCTGTGTTCTCCTCTGTGTTATTGTCTTCCAGCTGTGTTCACCGCCATGTTATTGTCTTCCAGCTGTGTTCCCCTCTATATTTTTGTCTTCCAGCTGTGTTCCCCTCTGTGTTATTGTCTTCTGCAGGGAATTCTGGCTCCAGTATATTACTAATAAAATGTATAATTTTAAGAATGCAAAATAATGATTAATTCTAAGATAGCTCGAAGGACCAGAATGAGTAATGAAATGAGAAAATCAGTGGCTTATAGATCTATGATTATATGTGAATAAATTCTATTAAGCAATGACTGTAAATTAGATAATTCTTGAGCCAGCCTCCCATGACACATTTTGGGGGGTATTCTATGAGATTAATCTATGTGTAACATATATTATGCAATAATAATAATAAGTATAATATGCACACACATAGATAATGAGTAAATTATGTAATGCAAGAAATACCACTGCAATGTTAAGATTAATAATGTATAAAAGGCAGTATGAGATATATATATATATGACCTCTGAATAATAAGGTACTATCTACAATGAAAACTGATTAAATCTCAGCTGTGACAGAGGGACGGAGATGCAGTTCACTGTACGCCAGTCTGGAAACAGTTTGAGATAGTGATACTTGGAGCACGTGAGGGTATGGCGGTCACACACTTCCTCAAGGGTGTTGCACCATGCTGCAATAATGATAATTCCGTAATTTCCACCCCAAACTAGTATTCACACACATATAAGTTAATATCTAAATATTTGGAGGGGAAAGAGCTGCACTTACATGGGATTATTTTTTTACGCCCGCAGCATAACGACATGGCACCTACATAATCTTATTTAAGAGCTCGTTAAATAGAACAAATGAGGTAAAACTGCCTGCCGAACTGGTGTCCGTGATTCTGGTAAGCTGCGTCCTCAATCCAGCATCTAGAGATGTAAGGATGCCGTCAGGATGGTAAGATTTGTTGGACCGCTTCAGAGCACCTTCACGCTTGTTGATCGAATATGGGGGAGAGTCCTCTCTCCTTCCCGAAAGTCGCGCATGCGCAAAAGTTCACCGTGAGGGTTCCAGCATAAATTATATTTATTTATTAAAGCTAAATAGGGAAGGGGGCGTGTATGAACACTCTTGATGGTTTAGATAAATACTTTATGTGGTGATGTTTTAATTCTCACAGTGCACGTCAGTTAATATAGACTGCACATACAACTTTGTGGTGGAAATATTTTTAGATTATGATGTTATTTACTGGAACAGAGATCAAGCTGGTTACAGGAATTCCAGTAAACTGTTGTATACTAAAAGTAAACCTATTACTAAATAATTATTCCTAATAAAGGAAAGTAAATGGTTACATCTGTGTTAGATCTACAGGCATGTGGAAATTTGGTTTCCTTGCGTGGCTGACGCAACACTACACAATTTTAGGAGAAATTACATGATGTTCCACAACTTAATACAGTAAATTCTACAATACTAAACAACATATTAGTAGTGTTAGTTAATTATTACGCTTAATACAGGAAATACATCCTGTTGTATTAGGGGTGAGAATAACTGTTGGAAAATTTCCAACATAATTCCGGGGCGGGAAATTACGGGTCGTAGTTCAATGTTAAGTACTATCGTACCTATTCCCTCTCCCTGAAATTACATTCTAATATGTTAGTAGGTTAGTACGTACATAACGAATGTCCCGGATCTGTGTGACAGGTATGATCTGTTATCATGGGTACATCTATGTAATGATTAATTATTCTATTGTCTCTTTGAGAATAAGGAGATACTGAATCTACAGTGAGATCAGTGTCTAGGGTCGCAGTGACATGTAACTAGATGAGTTACTAGACACTAACTGATCACTGCAAACTCGTAAATCACCTCAACATCAAATGAGAAATTCTAAGTGTTCATACAAGATTAAATTTAGCCTAATGTGCAGTTCTTACTGCACAAGTATTTCAGGCTATGCAATGATAATAACTAAATTCCTAACCTAGCTAAATTCTAGATAAAGTAGAGAACGGAGTATCTGAGCATCAGTCTCTATAAATGCAGTCAGTGGTATGCTTTAGTGAGTATAGATTTAACTTGCACTCAGCAGACCCTAACTAATATCCCTAATCTACCTAAGTAGTGGGTAAATGCGAATTATATACATTAGGCTACAGTGCTATAACTTCTCTGGAAGTTTAACTAAACACATATAGCAACCTTAAGATTCTAAATGAGTAATAAACCTATTCGGTTTATATGCATTAAGTTACAGTACTATAACTCTCTGGAGCTATAATTAAGTACATGATAACTTATATAAAGACTGAATGTGGTCAATTATTACTGTCGAGAATAGTTCTGGGTCTAAAGTGGGACAATGACATGTGTCGCTGTGACTTGAACCGGTTTAGGCTACTAGTCACTGATTTATCCACTGAGATCCATAGAAACTAACTCGGCTAGTAAAAACTGTACCAGACTCAATCTGGAGAAAGATAAGATTAGTTTATTCTATTATGAGAAACAATTTGTTTCGCTTCTAACAGTCGTCTGGTAAATGTTCACCTACAGACTGTTGCAAAGTTCAATTTTGCTTGTGCTAAGATACTTCTCCAAACTGTCTCTAAGAGGCTTGTGGGCAGAGACAAGAAAACAGAAGGAGCTCAATCAAAACTGATACACCCCTGCAGGTGTTTCATATTAAATGGATTACTAAATCCTAGTCCAGACGACTTGGTATAAATGCAGTCTTCTCTGGAAGACTTACCAAAGATACTATAAATGCTGTCTTCTCTAGAAGACTTACCTAAGGTATGACAAAGGCGATAAGATGTTATGAAATGCTATGAAGACTGAATGTGGTCAATTATTATTGTCGAGAATAGTTCTGGTTCTACAGTGAGGTCAATGGTATTTGTCGCGGTGACCTGCAGCCAATTCTTAGGCTACTGACCACTGATTTATCCACTGAGATTCATAGAAGCTAACTCGGCTAGTACTAATTGTACCAGACTCAATCTGGAACTAATGTTGGTTGTCAGCTGGCATAGGCTTCTTCAGGTTCAAGACTCTACCTGTAAGTGAGTAGCCTCCTGCTGAATTCAACAAGTTCATTCCCTGCTGGCTTGAAGTTCCAGTAATGAACTGATAATAATGGTCTGCCCCTACTAATAGATCTACATTGGTGAGGTGGTCAGACTTTATCTTGGAGTCAGCCAACTTGATTCTATTTTTCTGTAAAAATTTGGCTGTGTCCCTTAGACCTTTGACATTCATGTCAAGAGGGATGTGATTAACTACTACGGCCTTAACAGGTCGGACATAACCGCCTAGGCGTACTAGTGGCTGTACTACTTCAAATTCTTGAGGTCCAGTATCTGCTAGGAATCCTGATATGCTCAATGTCACCTTACACAAGGGTTTAAGTTTCAGCTGGTTAGCTGCTTGTTGAGTGATGAACGTTCTCTGGGATCCCTGGTCGAATAGACCTCTTGTAGTGATTCTAGAATTCTTACTATTTAATTGTAGTTGTGCAGTGGGTAATACGGCATTATTACGAGACTTGGTGTTAAGCACCTTAACCTCTTGTCGCACATTACAACACTGCATAATGGTGGAAGTATCCTGTTCCACCTGGAGTTTTGGTGATTTAGGCCTATCAACTCCACACAATGCTGAATGATGTTGATCCTGGTGGCACCTGTTACATACGTGTAATGGAGTGGTGCATGTATTAGGATTGTGTTGCAACAAGCACCAGCTGTGTTCCCCTCTATGTTATTGTCTTCCAGCTGTGTTCCCCTCTATGTTATTGTCTTCCAGCTGTGTTCCCCTCCATGTTATTGTCTTCCAGCTGTTTTCCCCTCTATGTTATTGTCTTCCAGCTGTGTTCCCCTCTATGTTATTGTCTTCCAGCTGTGTTCCCCTCCATGTTATTGTCTTCCAGCTGTGTTCCCCTCTATGTTATTGTCTTCCAGCTGTGTTCCTCTCCATGTTATTGTCTTCCAGCTGTGTTCCCCTCTATGTTATTGTCTTCCAGCTGTGTTCCCCTCCTTGTTATTGTCTTCTAGCTGTGTTCCCCTGAAAGTTATTGTCTTCCAGCTGTGTTCCCCTCTGTGTTATTGTCTTCCAGCTGTGTTCCTCTCCATGTTATTGTCTTCCAGCTGTGTTATTGTCTTCCAGCTGTGTTCCCCTCTGTGTTATTGTCTTCCGGCTGTGTTCCCCTCTGTGTTATTGTCTTCCAGCTGTGTTCCCCTCTGTGTTATTGTCTTCCAGCTGTGTTCCCCCTCTGTGTTATTGACTTCCTGCTGTGTTCCCCTTTGTGTTATTGCCTTCCAGCTGTGTTCCCCTCCATGGTATTGACTTCCTGCTGTGTTCCCCTCTGTGTTATTGTCTTCCAGCTGTGTTCCACTCCATGTTATTGTCTTCCAGCTGTGTTCCCCTCTGTTATTGTCTTCCAGCTGTGTTCCCCTCTGTGTTATTGTCTTCCTGCTGTGTTCCCCTTTGTGTTATTGTCTTCCAGCTGTGTTCCACTCCATGGTATTGACTTCCTGCTGTGTTCCCCTCTGTGTTATTGTCTTCCTGCTGTGTTATTGTCTTCCGGCTGTGTTCCACTCCATGTTATTGACTTCCTGCTGTGTTCCCCTCTGTGTTATTGTCTTCCCTCTGTGTTCCCCTCTGTGTTATTGACTTCCTGCTGTGTTCCCCTTTGTGTTATTGTCTTCCAGCTGTGTTCCACTCCATGGTATTGACTTCCTGCTGTGTTCCCCTCTGTGTTATTGTCTTCCAGCTGTGTTCCACTCCATGTTATTGTCTTCCAGCTGTGTTCCCCTCTGTTATTGTCTTCCAGTTGTGTTCCCCTCTATGTTATTGTCTTCCAGCTGTGTTCCCCTCTGTGTTATTGTCTTCCAGCTGTGTTCCCCTCTATGTTATTGTCTTCCAGCTGTGTTCCCCTCTGTTATTGTCTTCCAGCTGTGTTCCCCTCTGTGTTATTGTCTTCCTGCTGTGTTCCCCTCTATGTTATTGACTTCCAGCTGTGTTCCCCTCTATGTTATTGTCTTCCAGCTGTGTTCCACTCCATGTTATTGTCTTCCAGCTGTGTTCCCCTCTGTGTTATTGTCTTCCAGCTGTGTTCCCCTCTGTGTTATTGTCTTCCAGTTGTGTTCCCCTCTATGTTATTGTCTTCCTGCTGTGTTCCCCTCTATGTTATTGACTTCCAGCTGTGTTCCCCTTTGTGTTATTGTCTTCCAGCTGTGTTCCCCTCTGTGTTATTGTCTTCCAGCTGTGTTCCACTCAATGTTATTGTCTTCCTGCTGTGTTCCCCTCTGTGTTATTGTCTTCCAGCTGAGTTCCCCTCTGTGTTATTGTCTTCCTGCTGTGTTCCCCTCTGTGTTATTGTCTTCCAGCTGTGTTCCCCTCTGTGTTATTGTCTTCCAGTTGTGTTCCCCTCTATGTTATTGTCTTCCAGCTGTGTTCCCCTCTGTGTTATTGTCTTCCTGCTGTGTTCCCCTCTATGTTATTGTCTTCCAGCTGTGTTCCCCTCTGTGTTATTGTCTTCCAGCTGTGTTCCCCTCTGTGTTATTGACTTTCTGTTGTGTTCCACTCCATGTTATCGACTTCCTGCTGTGTTCCCCTCTATGTTATTGTCTTCCAGCTGTGTTCCACTCCATGTTATTGACTTCCTGCTGTGTTCCCCTCTGTGTTATTGTCTTCCAGCTGAGTTCCACTCCATGTTATTGACTTCCTGCTGTGTTCCCCTCTGTGTTATTGATTTCCAGCTGTGTTCCCCTCTGTGTTATTGTCTTCCAGCTGTGTTCCACTTCATGTTATTGACTTCCTGCTGTGCTCCCCTCTGTGTTATTGTCTTCCAGCTGTGTTCCCCTCTGTGTTATTGTCTTCCAGCTGTGTTCCCCTCTGTGTTATTGTCTTCCAGCTGTGTTCCCCTCTGTGTTATTGTCTTCCAGCTGTGTTCCCCTCTGTGTTATTGTCTTCCTGCTGTGTTCCACTTAGTGTTATTGTCTTCCAGCTGAGGTCCACTCCATGTTATTGTCTTCCAGCTGTGTTCCACTCTGTGTTATTGTCTTCCAGCTGTGTTCCACTCTGTGTTACCAACACCGAGCTGTGTTCCACTGTGTCTTGCCGTGTTACAGAGCGCGGAAACATAGATTAATATGTGGCACTGTCGAGCTGAGGGGTCAAAATGAATATTTCAAAACTGAAGTCAGAAGTGAGGTGGAAGAAATTAAACACCTGGAGGAAATGAGAGGTCTGGATATTACAGTGCCGTAAAGCCGCTCCAGCGTGGATGAAAGGAAATGTTTTCAAGATTTTCTGAATGTTGGGAGAGGAGTGAAGAGCGGTGTGGGTATTGGTGCTGGGGGCGGGCACGATGGTCTACTGTGGCAGGAGAAATCGGGGGATTATGTGGAATAAATGATGGACTTTGAGGGCATGAATGAAGGACCGTTTAGGCATCATAGGGGAACTATTGGGTTAAGACTAAGGGGTGACGATGGATGAATAGCTAAAGGTAGTTGCAATAATAGGGGGGACGCTGACAGTGAGTAGCATGGAGCAGAAATGGGCAATTCGGGTACGTGAATGATGGACTATGGGGTCATTGCAACAATGCATCTAAGTGCCCACAGTACTGGCTCCTCGGGGCAGGACTTGAAGAGCAACTTGTGGATACCCTTCTAAGTGTCTGTGAGAGACACACCTCACCACCCTGGAGCAGGTAGCTCGTCCTGTGTTCTAGTGTTCAGGTTGGTGAGACGCCCTATGATGACACGTGAGAGAGAATGTGGTGAGCTGAGAGGACACATGATGAGGCAGCATGAAGAATGGGTCAATATGTTCCCCATGTTCAAGAAGGGAACCTCAAGAAGAGACACGACATGAGGAACGTGATGAAGAGAGAACATAGTAAACATTATGAAGAGAGAACATTGTGAACGTGATGAAGAGAGAACATTGTGAACGTGATGAAGAGAGAACATAATGAACGTGATGAAGAGAGAACATTGTGAACGTGATGAGAGAACATTGTGAACGTGATGAAGAGAGAACATTGTGAACGTGATGAAGAGAGAACATTGTGAACGTGATGAAGAGAGAACATAATGAACGTGATGAAGAGAGAACATTGTGAACGTGATGACGAGAGAACATTGTGAACGTGATGAAGAGAATGAACATGGGTGAACGTACTTAAGAGAACATTGTGAACGTAATAAAGAGAGAACATGAACGTAAGAATGAGAACGAGACCAAAGAGAAACCCTCCGTCTGTGACCCGTCACATAGCAGGACGCCTCAAGTGTGCTGCGTCGTATCTTCAGGAAAAGCTTCAACTCTGGGGCCCGGCTCATGCCTCTAATGCCATATCATATCTGTTGGCCCGCACTATCTCTCACGCGGCGCTAGTCTGTACATGGCCAACTGTCCCCTAGAGCCTGGTCCAGCACTCCCGGCCTGTGGTGGTGCTCAACACCCAGTAAGTCCACCATAACACACTCGGTGCTTAAGTCAACCAGTCCACCATAACACACTCGGTGCTTAAGTCAACCAGTCCACCATAACACACTCGGTGCTTAAGTCAACCAGTCCACCATAACACACTCGGTGCTTAAGTCAACCAGTCCACCATAACACACTCGGTCCCTAAGTCAACCAGTCCACCATAACACACTCGGTCCCTAAGTCAACCAGTCCACCATAACACACTCGGTGCTTAAGTCAACCAGTCCACCATAACAAAATCAGTCCTTAAGTCAACCAGTCCACCATAACACACTCGGTCCCTAAGTCAACCAGTCCTCCATAACACACTCGGTCCCTAAGTCAACCAGTCAACCATAACACACTCGGTCCTAAAGTCAACCAGTCCACCATAACACACTCGGTCCCTAAGTCAACCAGTCCACCATAACACACTCGGTGCTTAAGTCAACCAGTCCACCATAACACACTCGGTCCCTAAGTCAACCAGTCCACCATAACACACTCGGTCCCTAAGTCAACCAGTCCACCATAACACACTTGGTGCCTAAGTCAACCAGTCCACCATAACACACTCAGTCATTAAGTCAACCAGTCCACCATAACACACTCGGTCCCTAAGTCAACCAGTCCTCCATAACACACTCGGTCCCTAAGTCAACCAGTCAACCATAACACACTCGGTCCTAAAGTCAACCAGTCCACCATAACACACTCGGTCCCTAAGTCAACCAGTCCTCCATAACACACTCGGTCCCTAAGTCAACCAGTCCACCATAACACACTCGGTGCTTAAGTCAACCAGTCCACCATAACACACTCGGTGCTTAAGTCAACCAGTCCACCATAACACACTCGGTCCCTAAGTCAACCAGTCCACCATAACACACTCGGTGCTTAAGTCAACCAGTCCACCATAACACACTCGGTGCTTAAGTCAACCAGTCCACCATAACACACTCGGTCCCTAAGTCAACCAGTCCACCATAACACACTCGGTGCTTAAGTCAACCAGTCCACCATAACACACTCGGTCCCTAAGTCAACCAGTCCACCATAACACACTCGGTGCTTAAGTCAACCAGTCCCCCATAACACACTCGGTCCCTAAGTCAACCAGTCCACCATAACACACTCGGTCCTAAAGTCAACCAGTCCACCATAACACACTCGGTCCTAAAGTCAACCAGTCCACCATAACACACTCGGTCCTAAAGTCAACCAGTCCACCATGACACACTCGGTCCCAAGTCAACCAGTCCACCATGACACACTCGGTCCTAAAGTCAACCAGTCCACCATAACTTACTCGGTCCTTAAGTCAACCAGTCCATAATAACACACTCGGTCCTAAAGTCAACCAGTCCACCATAACACACTCGGTCCTTAAGTCAACCAGTCCACCATAACACACTCGATCCTTAAGTCAACCAGTCCATAATAACACACTCGGTCCCAAGTCAACCAGTCCACCATAACACACTCGGTCCTTAAGTCAACCAGTCCATAATAACACACTCGATCCTAAAGTCAACCAGTACACCACAACACACTCGGTCCTTAAGTCAACCAGTCCACCATAACACACTCGGTCCTGAAGTCAACCAGTCCACCATAACACACTCGATCCTTAAGGCAACCAGTCCATAATAACACACTCGGTCCCAAGTCATCCAGTCCACCATAACACACTCGGTCCTTAAGTCAACCAGTCCATAATAACACACTCGATCCTAAAGTCAACCAGTCCACCATAACACACTCAGTCCTTAAGTCAACCAGTCCACCATAACACACTCGGTCCTTAAGTCAACCAGTCCATAATAACACACTCGGTCCCAAGTCAACCAGTCCACCACAACACACTCGGTCCTTAAGTCAACCAGTCCATAATAACACACTCGGTCCCAAGTCAACCAGTCCACCATAACACACTCAGTCCTTAAGTCAACCAGTCCACCATAACACACTCGGTCTCAAGTCCACCAGTCCACCATAACACACTCGGTCCTTAAGTTAACCAGTCCACCATAACACACTCAGTCCTTACATCAACCAGTCCACCATAACACTCGTTCCCAAGTCCACCAGTCCACCATAACACACTCGGTCCTTAAGTCAACCAGTCCACCATAACACACTCGGTCCTTAAGTCAACCAGTTCACCATAACACACTCAGTCCTTAAGTCAACCAGTCCACCATAACACACTCAGTCCTTAAGTCAACCAGTCCACCATAACACACTCGGTCCTTAAGTCAACCAGTCCACCATAACACACTCGGTCTATAGGTCAACCAGTCCACCATAACACACTCGGTCCCAAGTCAACCAGTCCACTATAACACACTCGGTCTCAAGTCAACCGGTCAACCATAACACACTCAGTCCTTAAGTCAACCAGTCCACCATAACACACTCGGTCCCAAGTCAACCAGTCCACCATAACACACTCAGTCCTTAAGTCAACCAGTCCACCATAACACACTCGGTCCCAAGTCAACCAGTCCACTATAACACACTCGGTCTCAAGTCAACCAGTCAACCATAACACACTCGGTCCTTAAGTCAACCAGTCCACCATAACACACTCGGTCCCAAGTCAACCAGTCCACCATAACACACTAGGTCCCAAGTCAACCAGTCCACCATAACACACTCGGTCCCAAGTCAACCAGTCCATCATAACACACTCAGTCCTTAAGTCAACCAGTCCATAATAACACACTCGGTCCCAAGTCAACCAGTCCACCATAACACACTCAGTCCTTAAGTCAACCAATCCACCATAACACACTCGGTCTCAAGTCCACCAGTCCACCATAACACACTCGGTCCTTAAGTTAACCAGTCCACCATAACACACTCAGTCCTTACGTCAACCAGTCCACCATAACACTCGTTCCCAAGTCCACCAGTCCACCATAACACACTCGGTCCTTAAGTCAACCAGTCCACCATAACACACTCGGTCCTTAAGTCAACCAGTCCACCATAACACACTCAGTCCTTAAGTCAACCAGTCCACCATAACACACTCAGTCCTTAAGTCAACCAGTCCACCATAACACACTCGGTCCTTAAGTCAACCAGTCCACCATAACACACTCGGTCTTTAGGTCAACCAGTCCACCATAACACACTCGGTCCCAAGTCAACCAGTCCACTATAACACACTCGGTCTCAAGTCAACCGGTCAACCATAACACACTCAGTCCTTAAGTCAACCAGTCCACCATAACACACTCGGTCCCAAGTCAACCAGTCCACCATAACACACTCAGTCCTTAAGTCAACCAGTCCACCATAACACACTCGGTCCCAAGTCAACCAGTCCACTATAACACACTCGGTCTCAAGTCAACCAGTCAACCATAACACACTCGGTCCTTAAGTCAACCAGTCCACCATAACACACTCGGTCCCAAGTCAACCAGTCCACCATAACACACTAGGTCCCAAGTCAACCAGTCCACCATAACACACTCGGTCCCAAGTCAACCAGTCCATCATAACACACTCAGTCCTTAAGTCAACCAGTCCATAATAACACACTCGGTCCCAAGTCAACCAGTCCACCATAACACACTCAGTCCTTAAGTCAACCAGTCCACCATAACACACTCGGTCTCAAGTCCACCAGTCCACCATAACACACTCGGTCCTTAAGTTAACCAGTCCACCATAACACACTCAGTCCTTACGTCAACCAGTCCACCATAACACTCTTTCCCAAGTCCACCAGTCCACCATAACACACTCGGTCCTTAAGTCAACCAGTCCACCATAACACACTCGGTCCTTAAGTCAACCAGTCCACCATAACACACTCAGTCCTTAAGTCAACCAGTCCACCATAACACACTCAGTCCTTAAGTCAACCAGTCCACCATAACACACTCGGTCCTTAAGTCAACCAGTCCACCATAACACACTCGGTCTTTAGGTCAACCAGTCCACCATAACACACTCGGTCCCAAGTCAACCAGTCCACTATAACACACTCGGTCTCAAGTCAACCAGTCAACCATAACACACTCAGTCCTTAAGTCAACCAGTCCACCATAACACACTCGGTCCCAAGTCAACCAGTCCACCATAACACACACAGTCCTTAAGTCAACCAGTCCACCATAACAAAATCAGTCCTTAAGTCAACCAGTCCACCATAACACACTCGGTCCCTAAGTCAACCAGTCCTCCATAACACACTCGGTCCCTAAGTCAACCAGTCAACCATAACACACTCGGTCCTAAAGTCAACCAGTCCACCATAACACACTCGGTCCCTAAGTCAACCAGTCCACCATAACACACTCGGTGCTTAAGTCAACCAGTCCACCATAACACACTCGGTCCCTAAGTCAACCAGTCCTCCATAACACACTCGGTCCCTAAGTCAACCAGTCCACCATAACACACTCGGTGCTTAAGTCAACCAGTCCACCATAACACACTCAGTCCTTAAGTCAACCAGTCCACCATAACACACTCGGTCCCTAAGTCAACCAGTCCTCCATAACACACTCGGTCCCTAAGTCAACCAGTCAACCATAACACACTCGGTCCTAAAGTCAACCAGTCCACTATAACACACTCGGTCCCTAAGTCAACCAGTCCTCCATAACACATTCGGTCCCTAAGTCAACCAGTCCACCATAACACACTCGGTGCTTAAGTCAACCAGTCCACCATAACACACTCGGTGCTTAAGTCAACCAGTCCACCATAACACACTCGCTCCCTAAGTCAACCAGTCCACCATAACACACTCGATCCTTAAGTCAACCAGTCCATAATAACACACTCGGTCCCAAGTCATCCAGTCCACCATAACACACTCGGTCCTTAAGTCAACCAGTCCATAATAACACACTCGATCCTAAAGTCAACCAGTCCACCATAACACACTCAGTCCTTAAGTCAACCAGTCTACCATAACACACTCGGTCCTTAAGTCAACAAGTCCATAATAACACACTCGGTCCCAAGTCAACCAGTCCACCACAACACACTCGGTCCTTAAGTCAACCAGTCCATAATAACACACTCGGTCCCAAGTCAACCAGTCCACCATAACACACTCGGTCCCAAGTCAACCAGTCCACCATAACACACTCAGTCCTTAAGTCAACCAGTCCACCATAACACACTCGGTCTCAAGTCCACCAGTCCACCATAACACACTCGGTCCTTAAGTTAACCAGTCCACCATAACACACTCAGTCCTTACGACAACCAGTCCACCATAACACTCTTTCCCAAGTCCACCAGTCCACCATAACACACTCGGTCCTTAAGTCAACCAGTCCACCATAACACACTCGGTCCTTAAGTCAACCAGTCCACCATAACACACTCAGTCCTTAAGTCAACCAGTCCACCATAACACACTCAGTCCTTAAGTCAACCAGTCCACCATAACACACTCGGTCCTTAAGTCAACCAGTCCACCATAACACACTCGGTCTTTAGGTCAACCAGTCCACCATAACACACTCGGTCCCAAGTCAACCAGTCCACTATAACACACTCGGTCTCAAGTCAACCAGTCTACCATAACACACTCAGTCCTTAAGTCAACCAGTCCACCATAACACACTCGGTCCCAAGTCAACCAGTCCACCATAACACACTCAGTCCTTAAGTCAACCAGTCCACCATAACACACTCGGTCCCAAGTCAACCAGTCCACTATAACACACTCGGTCTCAAGTCAACCAGTCAACCATAACACACTCGGTCCTTAAGTCAACCAGTCCACCATAACACACTAGGTCCCAAGTCAACCAGTCCACCATAACACACTCGGTCCCAAGTCAACCAGTCCATAATAACACACTCGGTCCCAAGTCAACCAGTCCACCACAACACACTCGGTCCTTAAGTTAACCAGTCCATAATAACACACTCGGTCCCAAGTCAACCAGTCCACCATAACACACTCAGTCCTTAAGTCAACCAGTTCACCATAACACACTCGGTCTCAAGTCCACCAGTCCACCATAACACACTCGGTCCTTAAGTTAACCAGTCCACCATAACTCACTCAGTCCTTACGTCAACCAGTCCACCATAACACTCTTTCCCAAGTCCACCAGTCCACCATAACACACTCGGTCCTTAAGTCAACCAGTCCACCATAACACACTCGGTCCTTAAGTCAACCAGTCCACCATAACACACTCAGTCCTTAAGTCAACCAGTCCACCATAACACACTCAGTCCTTAAGTCAACCAGTCCACCATAACACACTCGGTCCCAAGTCAACCAGTCCACTATAACACACTCGGTCTCAAGTCAACCAGTCAACCATAACACACTCAGTCCTTAAGTCAACCAGTCCACCATAACACACTCGGTCCCAAGTCAACCAGTCCACCATAACACACTCAGTCCTTAAGTCAACCAGTCCACCATAACACACTCGGTCCCAAGTCAACCAGTCCACTATAACACACTCGGTCTCAAGTCAACCAGTCAACCATAACACACTCGGTCCTTAAGTCAACCAGTCCACCATAACACACTAGGTACCAAGTCAACCAGTCCACCATAACACACTCGGTCCCAAGTCAACCAGTCCATAATAACACACTCGGTCCCAAGTCAACCAGTCCACCACAACACACTCGGTCCTTAAGTCAACCAGTCCATAATAACACACTCGGTCCCAAGTCAACCAGTCCACCATAACACACTCAGTCCTTAAGTCAACCAGTCCACCATAGCACACTCGGTCTCAAGTCCACCAGTCCACCATAACACACTCGGTCCTTAAGTTAACCAGTCCACCATAACACACTCAGTCCTTACGTCAACCAGTCCACCATAACACTCTTTCCCAAGTCCACCAGTCCACCATAACACACTCGGTCCTTAAGTCAACCAGTCCACCATAACACACTCGGTCCTTAAGTCAACCAGTCCACCATAACACACTCAGTCCTTAAGTCAACCAGTCCACCATAACACACTCAGTCCTTAAGTCAACCAGTCCACCATAACACACTCGGTCCTTAAGTCAACCAGTCCACCATAACACACTCGGTCTTTAGGTCAACCAGTCCACCATAACACACTCGGTCCCAAGTCAACCAGTCCACTATAACACACTCGGTCTCAAGTCAACCAGTCAACCATAACACACTCAGTCCTTAAGTCAACCAGTCCACCATAACACACTCGGTCCCAAGTCAACCAGTCCACCATAACACACTCAGTCCTTAAGTCAACCAGTCCACCATAACACACTCGGTCCCAAGTCAACCAGTCCACTATAACACACTCGGTCTCAAGTCAACCAGTCAACCATAACACACTCGGTCCTTAAGTCAACCAGTCCACCATAACACACTCGGTCCCAAGTCAACCAGTCCACCATAACACACTAGGTCCCAAGTCAACCAGTCCACCATAACACACTCGGTCCCAAGTCAACCAGTCCATCATAACACACTCAGTCCTTAAGTCAACCAGTCCACCATAACACACTCGGTCCCAAGTTAACCAGTCCACCATAACACACTCAGTCCTTAAGTCAACCAGTCCACTATAACACATTCAGTCCTTAAGTCAACCAGTCCACCATACCACACTCGGTCCTTAAGTCAACCAGTCCACCATAACACACTCAGTCCCTAAGTCAACTAGCCCACCATAACACACTCAGTCCTTAAGTCAACCAATCCACCATAACACACTCGGTCCTTAAGTCAACCACTCCACCATAACACACTCGGACCTTAAGTCAACCAGTCCACCATAGCACACTCGGTCCTCAAGTCAACCAGTCCACCATAACACACTCGGTCCTAAATTCAACCAGTCCACCATAACACACTCGGTCCTAAAGTCAACCAGTCCACCATAACACACTCGGTCCTAAAGTCAACCAGTCCACCATGACACACTCGGTCCCAAGTCAACCAGTCCACCATAACACACTCGGTGCTTAAGTCAACCAGTCCACCATGACACACTCGGTCCTAAAGTCAACCAGTCCACCATAACTTACTCGGTCCTTAAGTCAACCAGTCCATAATAACACACTCGGTCCTAAAGTCAACCAGTCCACCATAACACACTCGGTCCTTAAGTCAACCAGTCCACCATAACACACTCGATCCTTAAGTCAACCAGTCCATAGTAACACACTCGGTCCCAAGTCAACCAGTCCACCATAACACACTCGGTCCTTAAGTCAACCAGTCCATAATAACACACTCGATCCTAAAGTCAACCAGTCCACCACAACACACTCGGTCCTTAAGTCAACCAGTCCACCATAACACACTCGGTCCTGAAGTCAACCAGTCCACCATAACACACTCGATCCTTAAGTCAACCAGTCCATAATAACACACTCGGTCCCAAGTCATCCAGTCCACCATAACACACTCGGTCCTTAAGTCAACCAGTCCATAATAACACACTCGATCCTAAAGTCAACCAGTCCACCATAACACACTCAGTCCTTAAGTCAACCAGTCCACCATAACACACTCGGTCCTTAAGTCAACCAGTCCATAATAACACACTCGGTCCCAAGTCAACCAGTCCACCACAACACACTCGGTCCTTAAGTCAACCAGTCCATAATAACACACTCGGTCCCAAGTCAACCAGTCACCATAACACACTCAGTCCTTAAGTCAACCAGTCCACCATAACACACTCGGTCTCAAGTCCACCAGTCCACCATAACACACTCGGTCCTTAAGTTAACCAGTCCACCATAACACACTCAGTCCTTACGTCAACCAGTCCACCATAACACTCTTTCCCAAGTCCACCAGTCCACCATAACACACTCGGTCCTTAAGTCAACCAGTCCACCATAACACACTCGGTCCTTAAGTCAACCAGTCCACCATAACACACTCAGTCCTTAAGTCAACCAGTCCACCATAACACACTCGGTCCCAAGTTAACCAGTCCACCATAACACACTCAGTCCTTAAGTCAACCAGTCCACCATAACACACTCGGTCCTTAAGTCAACCAGTCCACCATAACACACTCAGTCCTTAAGTCAACCAGTCCACCATAACACACTCGGTCCTTAAGTCAACCAGTCCACCATAACACACTCGATCCTTAAGTCAACCAGTCCATAATAACACACTCGGTCCCAAGTCAACCAGTCCACCATAACACACTCGGTCATTAAGTCAACCAGTCCATAATAACACACTCGATCCTAAAGTCAACCAGTCCACCACAACACACTCGGTCCTTAAGTCAACCAGTCCACCATAACACACTCGGTCCTGAAGTCAACCAGTCCACCATAACACAATCAGTCCTTAAGTCAACCAGTCCACCATAACACACTCAGTCCTTAAGTCAACCAGTCCACCATAACACACTCGGTCCTTAAGTCAACCAGTCCACCATAACACACTCGGTCTTTAGGTCAACCAGTCCACCATAACACACTCGGTCCCAAGTCAACCAGTCCACTATAACACACTCGGTCTCAAGTCAACCAGTCAACCATAACACACTCAGTCCTTAAGTCAACCAGTCCACCATAACACACTCGGTCCCAAGTCAACCAGTCCACCATAACACACTCAGTCCTTAAGTCAACCAGTCCACCATAACACACTCGGTCCCAAGTCAACCAGTCCACTATAACACACTCGGTCTCAAGTCAACCAGTCAACCATAACACACTCGGTCCTTAAGTCATCCAGTCCACCATAACACACTCGGTCCCAAGTCAACCAGTCCACCATAACACACTATGTCCCAAGTCAACCAGTCCACCATAACACACTCGGTCCCAAGTCAACCAGTCCATCATAACACACTCAGTCCTTAAGTCAACCAGTCCACCATAACACACTCGGTCCCAAGTTAACCAGTCCACCATAACACACTCAGTCCTTAAGTCAACCAGTCCACTATAACACACTCAGTCCTTAAGTCAACCAGTCCACCACACCACACTCGGTCCTTAAGTCAACCAGTCCACCATAACACACTCAGTCCCTAAGTCAACCAGTCCACCATAACACACTCAGTCCTTAAGTCAACCAATCCACCATAACACACCCGGTCCTTAAGTCAACCACTCCACCATAACACACTCGGACCTTAAGTCAACCAGTCCACCATAGCACACTCGGTCCTCAAGTCAACCAGTCCACCATAACACACTCGGTCCTTAAGTCAACCAGTCCTCCATAACACACTTCGTCCCTAAGTCAACCAGTCCTCCATAACACACTCGGTCCTTAAGTCAACCAGTCCACCATAACACACTCGGTCCCAAGTCAACCAGTCCATAATTACACACTCGGTCCCAAGTCCACCAGTCCACCATAACACACTCGGTCCCAAGTCAACCAGTCTACCATAACACACTCGGTCCTTAAGTCAACCAGTCCACCATAACACACTCGATCCTAAAGTTAACCAGTCCACCACAACACACTCGGTCCTTAAGTCAACCAGTCCATAATAACACACTCGGTCCCAAGTCATCCAGTCCACCATAACACACTCGGTCCTTAAGTCAACCAGTCCATAATAACACACTCGATCCTAAAGTCAACCAGTCCACCATAACACACTCAGTCCTTAAGTCAACCAGTCCACCATAACACACTCGGTCCTTAAGTCAACCAGTCCATAATAACACACTCGGTCCCAAGTCAACCAGTCCACCACAACACACTCGGTCCTTAAGTCAACCAGTCCATAATAACACACTCGGTCCCAAGTCAACCAGTCCACCATAACACACTCAGTTCTTAAGTCAACCAGTCCACCATAACACACTCGGTCTCAAGTCCACCAGTCCACCATAACACACTCGGTCCTTAAGTCAACCAGTCCACCATAACACACTCGGTCCTTAAGTCAACCAGTCCACCATAACACACTCGATCCTAAAGTCAACCAGTCCACCACAACACACTCGGTCCTTAAGTCAACCAGTCCACCATAACACACTCGGTCCTGAAGTCAACCAGTCCACCATAACACACTCGATCCTTAAGTCAACCAGTCCATAATAACACACTCGGTCCCAAGTCATCCAGTCCACCATAACACACTCGGTCCTTAAGTCAACCAGTCCATAATAACACACTCGATCCTAAAGTCAACCAGTCCACCATAACACACTCAGTCCTTAAGTCAACCAGTCCACCATAACACACTCGGTCCTTAAGTCAACCAGTCCATAATTACACACTCGGTCCCAAGTCAACCAGTCCACCACAACACACTCGGTCCTTAAGTCAACCAGTCCATAATAACACACTCGGTCCCAAGTCAACCAGTCCACCATAACACACTCAGTCCTTAAGTCAACCAGTCCACCATAACACACTCGGTCTCAAGTCCACCAGTCCACCATAACACACTCGGTCCTTAAGTTAACCAGTCCACCATAACACACTCAGTCCTTACGTCAACCAGTCCACCATAACACTCTTTCCCAAGTCCACCAGTCCACCATAACACACTCGGTCCTTAAGTCAACCAGTCCACCATAACACACTCGGTCCTTAAGTCAACCAGTCCACCATAACACACTCAGTCCTTAAGTCAACCAGTCCACCATAACACACTCGGTCCCAAGTTAACCAGTCCACCATAACACACTCAGTCCTTAAGTCAACCAGTCCACCATAACACACTCGGTCCTTAAGTCAACCAGTCCACCATAACACACTCAGTCCTTAAGTCAACCAGTCCACCATAACACACTCGGTCCTTAAGTCAACCAGTCCACCATAACACACTCGATCCTTAAGTCAACCAGTCCATAATAACACACTCGGTCCCAAGTCAACCAGTCCACCATAACACACTCGGTCCTTAAGTCAACCAGTCCATAATAACACACTCGATCCTAAAGTCAACCAGTCCACCACAACACTCGGTCCTTAAGTCAACCAGTCCACCATAACACACTCGGTCCTGAAGTCAACCAGTCCACCATAACACAATCAGTCCTTAAGTCAACCAGTCCACCATAACACACTCAGTCCTTAAGTCAACCAGTCCACCATAACACACTCGGTCCTTAAGTCAACCAGTCCACCATAACACACTCGGTCTTTAGGTCAACCAGTCTACCATAACACACTCGGTCCCAAGTCAACCAGTCCACTATAACACACTCGGTCTCAAGTCAACCAGTCAACCATAACACACTCAGTCCTTAAGTCAACCAGTCCACTATAACACACTCGGTCTCAAGTCAACCAGTCAACCATAACACACTCAGTCCTTAAGTCAACCAGTCCACCATAACACACTCGGTCCCAAGTCAACCAGTCCACCATAACACACTCAGTCCTTAAGTCAACCAGTCCACCATAACACACTCGGTCCCAAGTCAACCAGTCCACTATAACACACTCGGTCTCAAGTCAACCAGTCAACCATAACACACTCGGTCCTTAAGTCATCCAGTCCACCATAACACACTCGGTCCCAAGTCAACCAGTCCACCATAACACACTATGTCCCAAGTCAACCAGTCCACCATAACACACTCGGTCCCAAGTCAACCAGTCCATCATAACACACTCAGTCCTTAAGTCAACCAGTCCACCATAACACACTCGGTCCCAAGTTAACCAGTCCACCATAACACACTCAGTCCTTAAGTCAACCAGTCCACTATAACACACTCAGTCCTTAAGTCAACCAGTCCACCACACCACACTCGGTCCTTAAGTCAACCAGTCCACCATAACACACTCAGTCCCTAAGTCAACCAGTCCACCATAACACACTCAGTCCTTAAGTCAACCAATCCACCATAACACACCCGGTCCTTAAGTCAACCACTCCACCATAACACACTCGGACCTTAAGTCAACCAGTCCACCATAGCACACTCGGTCCTCAAGTCAACCAGTCCACCATAACACACTCGGTCCTTAAGTCAACCAGTCCTCCATAACACACTTCGTCCCTAAGTCAACCAGTCCTCCATAACACACTCGGTCCTTAAGTCAACCAGTCCACCATAACACACTCGGTCCCAAGTCAACCAGTCCATAATTACACACTCGGTCCCAAGTCCACCAGTCCACCATAACACACTCGGTCCCAAGTCAACCAGTCCACGATAACACACTCGGTCCTTAAGTCAACCAGTCCACCATAACACACTCGATCCTAAAGTTAACCAGTCCACCACAACACACTCGGTCCTTAAGTCAACCAGTCCACCACAACACACTCGGTCCTTAAGTCAACCAGTCCAGCATAACACACTCGATCCTAAAGTCAACCAGTCCACCACAACACACTCGGTCCTTAAGTCAACCAGTCCACCATAACACACTCGGTCCCAAGTCAACCAGTCCACCATAACACACTCGGTCCCAAGTCAACCAGTCCATAATAACACACTCGGTCCCAAGTCCACCAGTCCACCATAACACACTCGGTCCTTAAGTCAACCAGTCCACCATAACACACTCAGTCCTTAAGTCAACCAGTCCACCATAACACACTCGGTCCTTAAGTCAACCAGTCCACCATAACACACTCAGTCCTTAAGTCAACCAGTCCACCATAACACACTCGGTCCCAAGTTAACCAGTCCACCATAACACTCTCAGTCCTTAAGTCAACCAGTCCTCCATAACACACTCGGTCCCAAGTCAACCAATCCACCATAACACACTCAGTCCTTAAGTCAACCAGTCCTCCATAACACACTTGGTCCCAAGTCAACCAGTCCACCATAACACACTCAGTCCTTAAGTCAACCAGTCCACCATAACACACTCGGTCCTTAAGTCAACCAGTCCACCATAACACACTCGGTCCTGAAGTTAACCAGTCCACCATAACACACTCAGTCCCTAAGTCAACCAGTCCACCATAACACACTCAGTCCTTAAGTCAACCAGTCCACCATAACACACTCGGTCCTTAAGTCAACCAGTCCACCATAACACACTCGGTCCCTAAGTCAACCAGTCCTCTATAACACACTCGGTCCTTAAGTCAACCATTCCACCATAACGCACTCGGTCCCAAGTCAACCAGTCCATAATTACACACTCGGTCCCAAGTCCACCAGTCCACCATAACACACTCGGTCCCAAGTCAACCAGTCCACCATAACACACTCGGTCCTTAAGTCCACCAGTTCACCTTAACACACTCGATCCTAAAGTCAACCAGTCCACCATAACACACTCGGTCCTTAAGTCAACCAGTCCACCATAACACACTCGGTCCTTAAGTCAACCAGTCCACCATAACACACTCGATCCTAAAGTCAACCAGTCCACCACAACACACTCGGTCCTTAAGTCAACAAGTCCACCACAACACACTCGGTCCTTAAGTCAACCAGTCCACCATAACACACTCGATCCTAAAGTCAACCAGTCCACCACAACACACTCGGTCCTTAAGTCAACAAGTCCACCATAACACACTCAGTCCTTAAGTCAACCAGTCCACCATAACACACACGGTCCCAAGTCAACCAGTCCACCATAACACACTCAGTCCTTAAGTCAACCAGTCCACCATAACACACTCGGTCCCAAGTCCACCATTCCACCATAACACACTCAGTCCTTAAGTCAACAAGTCCACCATAACACACTCAGTCCTTAAGTCAACCAGTCCACAATAACACACTCGGTCCTTATGTCAACCAGTCCACCATAACACACTCGGTCCTTAAGTCAACCAGTCCACCATAACACACTCGGTCCCAAGTCAACCAGTCCACCATAACACACTCGGTCTCAAGTCAACCAGTCAACCATAACACACTCAGTCCTTAAGTCAACCAGTCCACTATAACACACTCGGTCCTTAAGTCAACCAGTCCACCATAACACACTCGGTCCTTAAGTCAACCAGTCCACCATAACACACTCGGTCCCAAGTCAACCAGTCCACCATAACACACTCGGTCTCAAGTCAACCAGTCAACCATAACACACTCGGTCCCTAAGTCAACCAGTCCACCATAACACACTCGGTCCCTAAGTCAACCAGTCCACCATAACACACTCGGTCCCTAAGTCAACCAGTCAACCATAACACACTCGGTGCTAGCTTATGCCAACTACGGACACTTACTTTAATAATAAATTCATTGTGTCGGGGGACAGGAAGCCAGCGTGTATTCATACACGTTAGGTTTATATCGAGGTCCCTCCCGCCCCCCCCACTGAAGGCCTAATTACTGACCTTAATTACCCAGGAGTCAACCCCACAACAAGCTGACTAACTCCTCGGTACCTACTCACTGCAAGGTGAACAGATGCATTAGGTGATAGGAAATGCGCCCAACCATTTCTGAGCTCCCCCGGGATGCGAACCAGGAATTTGGAAGTCGTGAACGAGCCCGACTCTGCTACCGGAACCCAGGGCAAATGAATATGAATGTAAAAAAAGATGAATTTGATGAATATATTAAAATATGAATTTGAGGAATATATTAACATGTGAATCTGATGAATATATTAAAATATGAATCTGAAGAATATATTAAAATGTGAATCTGATGAATATATTAAAAAAATAATTTGATGAATATATGGCACAATAAAGTGGTACATGAAAAAGTGGGAGTGAGTAATATGTCCACCTGACTCGTCCTCGCTGTAGTGAGTAATACTCATCGTCCTCGCTGTAGTGAGTAATACTCATCGTCCTCGCTGTAGTGAGTAATACTCATCGTCCTCGCTGTAGTGAGTAATACTCATCGTCCTCGCTGTAGTAATACTCATCGTCCTCGCTGTAGTGAGTAATACTCATCGTCCTCGCTGTAGTGAGTAATACTCATCGTCCTCGCTGTAGTGAGTAATACTCATCGTCCCCGCTGTAGTGAGTAATAATCATCGTCCTCGCTGTAGTGAGTAATACTTATCAACTTGGAATTAAATATTGATCATCACTGAGGAACATTTTCCGGGTAACAATATTAAATAATAAACACAGTGGAGGGCGCCGGCCGCGCTAAGACCTCGTCGGTGAGGCTTTTAAAGCTGCAGTCCACATGACCCTGTTGCGTCTTGCTGCCTCCGCGTCCACATGTATCTCTGTCTGTGTGTATACATGGTGTATGGGCGACCCGAGCGGTGCCGGGTACGGTGGCTCAGTAATGGCGACCATCTTCGTACAGCACGATTAATTGAACTGATCAGATTTACTGGCGAAATGTTTTTAACAATTTAATTCCATACAAAAGAGCTATATTTAGGTAGGATTTTGTGTCCGCTGTGGTAGTGTTGGGAAGCTATGGTCGACCCGTCACTGGTAGGTCTTGGTCGACAGGGCTATAGTCATTCTGGTCGACTAGATCATTACACCACGAGGCCTGGTTGAAGACCGGGCCGTAGGGACATTGATCCTTGAAACCACTTCAAGATAACCGACCCCATCACACCCGTCTGTGGTCTGTACACCACCAGCCACCCGTCCATCCGTCCGTACACTATCACCCACCCGTCCGTACACCACCACTCACCCGTCCGTACAGCACCACTCACGCACCCGTCCGTACACCACCACTCACCCGTCTGTACACCACCACTCACCCGTCCGTACACCACCACTAACCCGTCCATACACCACCACTCACCCGTCCATACACCAACACCCACCCGTCCATACACCAACACCCACCCGTCCATACACCACCACTCACCCGTCCGTACACCACCACTCACTCGTCCGTACACCACCACTAACCCGTCCATACACCAACACCCACCCGTCCGTACACCACCACTCACCCGTCCGTACAACACCACTCACCCGTCCATACACCAACACTCACCCGTCCGTACACCAACACTCACCCGTCCGTACACCACCACTAACCCGTCCGTACACCACCACTAACCCGTCCATACACCAACACCCACCCGTCCGTACACCACCACTCACCCGTCCGTACACCAACACTCACCCGTCCGTACACCACCACTAACCCGTCCGTACACCACCACTAACCCGTCCGTACACCACCACTAACCCGTCCGTTCACCACCACTAACCCGTCCATACACCAACACCCACCCGTCCGTACACCACCACTCACCCGTCCGTACACCAACACTCACCCGTCCGTAAACCACCACTAACCCGTCCGTACACCACCACTCACCCGTCCGTACACCACCACTAACCCGTCCGTACACCACCACTCACCCGTCCATACACCAACACTCACCCGTCCGTACACCAACACTCACCCGTCCGTACACCACCACTAACCCGTCCGTACACCACCACTCACCCGTCCATACACCAACACTCACCCGTCCGTACACCAACACTCACCCGTCCGTACACCACCACTAACCCGTCCGTACACCACCACTAACCCGTCCATACACCAACACCCACCCGTCCGTACACCACCACTAACCCGTCCGTACACCACCACTCACCCGTCCGTACACCACCACTCACCCGTCCATACACCACCACTCACCCGTCCGTACACCACCACTAACCCGTCCGTACACCACCACTAACCCGTCCATACACCAACACCCACCCGTCCGTACACCACCACTAACCCGTCCGTACACCACCACTAACCCGTCCGTACACCACCACTCACCCGTCCGTACACCAACACCCACCCGTCCGTACACCACCACTAACCCGTCCGTACACCACCACTAACCCGTCCGTACACCACCACTCACCCGTCTGTACGACCACCACTCACCCGTCCGTACACCACCACTAACCCGTCCATACACCACCACTCACCCGTCCATACACCAACACCCACCCGTCCGTACACCACCACTAACCCGTCCGTACACCAACACTCACCCGTCCATACACCAACACCCACCCGTCCGTACACCACCACTAACCCGTCCGTACACCACCACTCACCCGTCCATACACCAACACCCACCCGTCCGTACACCACCACTAACCCGTCCGTACACCAACACTCACCGGTCCATACACCAACACCCACCCGTCCGTACACCACCACTAACCCGTCCGTACACCACCACTCACCCGTCCGTACACCACCACTCACCCGTCCGTACACCACCACTAACCCGTCCATACACCACCACTCACCCGTCCATACACCAACACCCACCCGTCCGTACACCACCACTCACCCGTCCGTACACCAACACTCACCCGTCCGTACACCACCACTAACCCGTCCGTACACCACCACTAACCCGTCCATACACCAACACCCACCCGTCCGTACACCACCACTCACCCGTCCGTACACCACCACTAACCCGTCCGTACACCACCACTCACCCGTCCGTACACCACCACTAACCCGTCCATACACCACCACTCACCCGTCCGTACACCACCACTCACCCGTCCGTACACCACCACTCACCCGTCCGTACACCACCACTCACCCGTCCGTACACCACCACTAACCCGTCCATACACCACCACTCACCCGTCCATACACCAACACTCACCCGTCCATACACCACCACTAACCCGTCCGTACACCAACACCCACCCGTCTGTACACCACCACTTACCCGTCCGTACACCACCACTCATCCGTCCGTACACCATCACCCATCCGTCCATACACCACCACTCACCCGTCCGTACACCATCACTCACCCGTCCATACACCAT
Organism: Procambarus clarkii; assembly: GCF_040958095.1. Classification (NCBI taxonomy): domain Eukaryota; kingdom Metazoa; phylum Arthropoda; class Malacostraca; order Decapoda; family Cambaridae; genus Procambarus; species Procambarus clarkii. Next base: position 31,355,883 of record NC_091196.1, read on the forward strand.
CACCCACCCGTTGTACATCACCACTCACCCGTCCGTACACCATCACCCACCTGTCCATACACCACCACTCACCAGTCCGTACACCATCACTCTCCCGTTCGTACACCACCACCCACCCGTCCGTACACCATCACTCACCCGTCCGTACACCATCACCCACCCGTACATACACCACCACTCACCCGTCCGTACACCATCACTCTCCCGTTCGTACACCACCACCCACCCGTCCGTACACCATCACTCACCCGTACATACACCAACACTCACCCGTCCATACACCACCACCCACTGTAAGACGTGGAAGCTATGACTACGGCGTGTAATTTTAATTTTTTGGACTGCTCCTCATAGCAAGGGAGGAGAGTTTCAATTTTAGCTGGTTGCGCCCCATAGCACACGGGTGTTTTCGTTTGTTCCTATCATTTATCAACTGCTCCCTTCAATCATATAAATTTATCAAAAAGGAGGATTAAAAGGCTTCCTCCGAGTCCCTGCCATTTCGCTCAAGGGGATTAATCGGCCGCCCTCAGTACCCTGCAAAGAAACGGTCATCGCTAATGGTCAATGACCTCATTATCGAGTCAATCAAGTATGTTTGTTGAGACAAGAAAAAAATACATCTCAACGGGATAGAGTAGCTTAGGCTATTTCTCCCCCCCCCCCCACTCCAGCCAATTATCATCTTCCCTGACTAAGTTTTTTTCGGTGATAGTATATTTAACCACCTTTCATATTTATTCCCATTTCTGATAATTATGTCAAGGGGATTAAAGGGCCGCCTTCCGTCAAGCCTAATGTGCAACGACGGCATCCGTCATCTTCCCACATTATACCCGTTGTCAGTGATAGTATTTGTGAACCCATTTTCATATGGTTTCCCATTTTTCAGAGATAATTTCTAGATAAGATCGCATATTGAACATTAGAAATTCAGTAACAGAAGGCCTGTGTAGAGAACAATACAGACAGACATATTTACTTTTAGTCCATGTTAACCAAAACATCAACTGCCCCTATTAGTGTTACGGACCCGAGCCCAGCGTCGTAGCACGGAGCAGTGACGACCACGCCATCTGTGGGTCAGCTCCCGAAACCCCCTTCAAATGGACGAAGCCATCTAGTGAGGACAGGATATACCGGCCACAGGGGCTGGTTTCCCGTCTTAATCAGCTCGTGACATAGCCGCTGCTGACCTCTGGTGAGGTGACGCTTAGACAGCAATGCCATCTATGGAGTGGATAGGTGGGCGTTTGTGTCTAAGCCTGTAAGTGAGGTGCCCTAGGGTGTCCCTAGTACTGATGACGTGTCTGATTACAGAGTCGACCTGGGACTGCTGGAGTGGACGATGGGCAGTCTACCCAAGGCAGCCAAAGTCTCTCCACGTGTTTGCTGAAGAAGCTGTGAGTGGCTCCCGGACGAACACCGCTGAGAGTGTTATCCTGCCTGTGACGTGGCAGAGTTGAGGAATCGTCGTACCCGGGGGTTGACTGGTGAAAGAGACTAGCCACTGTGGTGAGGAGAGTGATCTGTGGAATCACACGAGGCTCCTGCCTAGGGCTCGCAACCCTAGTATCGGTCGTGGAGTGGCCTACGCAGCGGAGCTGATTGGAACCTGCCAGCTACAGGCTGGATTTGTGGTTGAAGGCCTCCACGACAGTGCATCAAGTGGGACTGTGATTTGGCTGGTCTGTGGCCAGGGTAGATTCGCCTAGGATCAAAGGATTCATCGTTAGGCCATGAGAAGAGAACCAGGGCTACTCATCGTAAGCACCGTGGAACATTCCTGAGTCTTTGGAGGAAGACAAGTTATTGTACATAAGTGTAGTTATAGACCCAGCGAGTGACTGTGAGATATTTATTTATTGGTGGTGGTAATTATATATTTAATTTATTGTGTTTGTATCCCTTCCCCTTTAATTTACTTGCGTTACGGAACACACCCCTTGAAAGCCACTACTAACCTGGGGCCGGATTCCCAAATTCTAATAACATCAGAAAAGAACCCCAGTTGCGACCCAATAGGGCCGTAACAATTAGATAAAACTGCATAAATGTCCATGTATGAGAAGCCTGGAAAATACCACAATGTACCCACCTGTATTCACCCATATTATCCACAAATAAAAACTTATTGCTTAATTATAGCCTATTATTATCCCCTTGTATCTACTTATACCAATCAAACATGTCACCTTTAAACTGCAGAAGACCCATTCGTTCTCTCTCTCCTCCTAACTACAGAATAGCTTATTCTTTCAAGTACTTATAATAGAAACTAATTTAAATACATGAAAAAGATTGTCTATGTTCCCAACTCACATATTTTTCCTCCCACTTCAAAAATGCCAAGATCAGTACTCAAAGTCCTGTTGAAGTTTCCAAAAGTTTCCCCACATCATACTTATATTTCTAAAATATATAATTCTCAAAAACCAGTTGTATCAACACTCTGACGTTTAATTTTTTAAACCCTACTTCAATGTTAATCCCATGTACACCCCATTAATTCCCATACAAACATCCAAGCATCCCTCAATGTAACGTAAATCTATCTCTACCATATCATAATACTCGTTTAGTGTATATAAGATTGGGAGGATATAAATAGGAGCTGCTGTGGGAAACGACCTGTGAGATTTATATATATTTAATTTATATGAATTTCTATAAAATTTATATTTACATTAATTTATATATTTCGATAGCAATTTGTATGATGTTAATTAAGTGGACTGTATTTCTGCACAAATCTCACAAATCAATCCTCTACACATGAGGGGGGGGGGGTTAAATTGAATTTATATATATGCAGCCAATCAAACTACAGTATTAAACTACATATATTAGTATACATTTAAGAGGTTCCTTATCTTATTATACAGCAGGCTTAGTCCACCAGATATAACTAGGATGTAGACACCAAATTTCCTCGTGTGAGGCAGCTTCCGTCACCCAGTAACTGATACACAAAGTTTGCTTCCTCTTCTTGACCTGTCAAAGGCACTAGCTGTAAAGCCAGAATCCTAATATATGACAGCTATATCAGAGAAAAGACTGTATAATGAATCATAAAGACCAAGGCTTAATTACCTTTTTTTAAGAGTGTGAGGGATCTACATTCCCTCAGCTAGTTTTCCTAGTTTCTAGATTAGGCTAGTCACTCTAGAAACTGAAGCTTTCAAACTAACATATGCTTGTTGGGTGTTGAATGAAAGCTTATGTTATGGTCTATCATTTGTGAGTGGTTAGAAGTCTGTGATTGCTCTGTAGAGAGAATTACAGAAATTTTCCTGTTTCTGTGAAATAGGATGAGGAGGGGGAGAGTGTAGTGGTACAGGAGGTACTTGACTCTCCCAACGGTTTTACAGGGGGGGAGGGACAGTGGGGTGAACGTTGCCTTTCTTCCCCACCTTGTGACGTCACGGGATGCTCGAGGGTGTGTGAGCATGTGATTGGTTTAGGCATGTGTGCTCCAAGCCGAGTTTTGGCGCGAAGGGCTGTGACTGGGAGCGGCACGAGGGAGCCGCGCCGGCTCCAGGCTGATTGGTCAAGACAAAGTAGGGAGGAGGTATGGGCATTTGAGTTTCCCTGCCCGCCATGGGGTCAGTTTGAATTGGGCGGCAAGCGGAGGAAGAAGTGACTGGTGGAGGTGGCAGGCTGGCCACCTCCACCCACCGTTAATCGCTTCTGTCGTCCAAATTACTCATTGAGCATGGCACTCCTGCCATCAGGGGTTGTGTCTAGGCCCAAATTTGTGTGAAATTGGGGCTGATGTGACAAACTAAGAGACAGTTGCAGTGTTAACCCATGAGGCAGATGGCAGAGCCTCATAGTGTATCAGATTGATCCCTCATCCCTCGGGTCTGAGCATCCTGTCTAGTGGCAATGGACAATTGGTGTTGGGCAGTGTAAGTGAGTGTGATATTACAGGCCCCTGTTGGATTTTTGGATTCCGCCAGGCTGCGTCAGTGTGGGGACGCCGCCGGCCATTGTCACCCCAGTGTAGAGCAAGGCAGGCTCTGGTTTGATGGGGTTGTTAGTGATTCCCCATCCGCGTGTGTACGCCTGTGGGCGGCAGCCTGCCAGCCCGAGGCACCCATGTGCGCGGCCACCCCAGGCCGCCCGCGGCCACCCACCTTGGCCAGCTGCTCGGGGGGGGGGGGGGGGGGGGGGGGAGGAACCCTCCCAGGCCACCCGCGCGGCCAAACTCCACCCCACCCCGCGGACCAGCTCAGCCGGGTGGGGTGCTATGACGTCATGCGCTACCCGTGGCCACCCCCAGGCCACCCAGCCGCTCGGCCCGCGCGCCGAGCGCGTGACCTATGTAACGCTGGGGTTACTTTGTTTCTTTAAGTTGTGTTGAGGACTTAAGGATTCAGTGAGTTAATTAAGTAAGGGGTAATTAACTGGATAAGGTGTGCACACTTATTGTGGAGTGAGTGAGGGCTGTTATGAGAGAAAACAGTGTTGAGCTTGAGTGAGATACGTCTCGGGAGCAATTAATTGTCCATGTGACAACTAATTGACCACTCTAGCTAATTATGTAATTAGCCTTCTCATCATGAATTCACGTAGTGGGAGAGGATCTGTCAGAGGCTGTCAGTATTTGTGTTAACGTAATTTGCTCGAGACTAATTACCTTTCAGGGGTATAGCAATTAGTGGCTCAGGTTAATTAGTGGAGTAATTAACATTGGAGAGCTCCGATGACTCGGTAAAGCGAGGTCATGGAGCTAGCATAAATCGTTGTATTAATCATATCCTGTCTGAGGACAGTGGATTAGTGGCACATCTTGTTAATTAGGGTAATTAACTCCTTTCCCGTGAATTCACAGTGTTTGATGAGACCTGCTTAGGCAGTGCGGAGTGAGACGTATTTATGGATGATTAATTATCGGTCCTGGTGACAGTTAATTAACTGCTCAGAATTAATTAGGGAATTAATTAGGGTAATTAACACTCACTAGTAATTTTTTGACACAGACTGTTGAGAAGCTACCAAGTTAGGGTAGGCTTAGTTAACGTAACTCAATGGGGATGTAATTAGTGGTCCGTTTGACCTCAATTGAGAATTACTCACTGAATACTTGCTAGGAGTCAAGTGTGATGTAATATAAGTTTGAGTTATTGTTAACAAGAGAGAGACAAGTGTTAATGATTAACGTAGAGTATCATCATGTTGTTGTCTAGTGTGAGACAATTGTTTGTGATTACTGTAGTACTTTGTTGCTGACTGCTACGATCAGTCAATTAACGTAATTAATCACTTAAGGCACTGGTGACAAGAGTAGAGTCATCTAGGGATCTGTGGAGCTGTGTCCCAGAATCCCGCCTTGCCTGTCTTTGTTACTGTTTACAACAGTGCAACTTCTTGTAGGGAGTTGTAAAGAGTGTTCACACGGGGTTGTGATAGGGGGGAGTCACTGTTGGACTACCCGCCTAGTTACGTGGGTCTCTCCTGGGGGGCGGGAGGACCCCTAAGCTTGTGATTATAGTAGCTGTCAGGGAAACCGAGACACTATTGATTGCATGCTTGTGTCTTCAGTGGATATCCTTCATTTGTTCAGTTAGTTCATGTTGTCAGCCCGAAGTGTCAGCAAGATGGAGCCTGTTGTCACTTCTCGAGGGGCTGTTGAATAGCTGTGTTGCAAATGCCACTTGATGTACAATAACGTCCATTCGCTGTGGTGTAACTTAGTCTGTGATATTTTTCTTTGTTTTGCAATATTGCGTCATCAGTGGGCACACCTGTGTTCAGGTTAGTTCAGTAAGCAGCCTCACAGCAAGGGTTGCTATTTAGCTGTTTGTTATCGTGCCACTGGATGGACATTAACGTAACGTAAACTCGGTAATGTAGTAGTTAGTCTCTTGTTATTAATAAATTGTTATGTTATAGAAAACGGTCTTTGATGTCAACCCTTCAATCATATTATTCCACCATATTTCTTCATATTACGATTAAATGTTGATGTGATCTTGATATGACGGCTGTTCTTGGGAATTCGAATTCCAATTCATAGCGCCAAATCAAATATAAATATTTGATTGTGAGAACCCGTCGGTTACTCTTTATTAGTTTTAACGTCCTGTTTAACTAGGAGGAGCCAGCGGCCTATTGTGGACAGGTTTTCACCCTTGGTGGTGGAGGCCTGGTGGTTTGCTCCCGCTTTTCCTTTTTCTATTGGACTCATGCTTAACTGCAGTGAGCAGAATTTAAACTTGTAGTCCACCTCCTAAGGGAGGTAGGCGTAGAAAAAAATCTCACAAAGAGGCTGTTCGCATTCTAACCGGTTCGCCCTATCTACTGACATTAATGGCCAAAAATGATTAGATAAATGGGTTTCGGCAGAACACTTCCCTTGTGATTGATGGCAGTGTGTTGATGATGGTAGACCTTTGGTTTCCATAACTCTTCGTCTAAGAGAAATGATAGGAGCCGAATTTTGCTCCACTGCGCCTCTGGTCTTAAACAACAATGGCTGATCACTCCCTCACCACTGACGCTACTGGCCTACATTGTCCAGATGACAGTAAGTTATAGAAGGGTCACATTTACTCTATTTTAATATTGATAATTAAGTTAATTTATATGAGATGTTTTTATGATGGTAAAGTCCAAAAACTAATGTATTTAAGAATAGTTCCCAACACAATAGCTGGTGAATTTATAATAGTATGTGACAATGATATCCCGTTTTCTATAGACGGAAAGTTCCACTATAAGTTACATTTTCTATGGGTTAACTTGTTTATACAACACAGCAATATTATCTGCAATTGCATTGATATTATTAAATGGTGTCGGATTTTCCGATAGCTGCCTCGTATGGGTAAAAGAGGCCTTCTGCAGTTATCTTCATTCTTATGTTCTAATGATCTTAAATAAATACGTCAACTTCAGCTCAGAGGTGTGTTGTTCCACCAATAGGAAACGTTGCTTTAGCGGCGCACGACATCACAAGTGGTTCCAACGAGGGATTATATTAACCACTCATTAGCACATAGGTGTGAAAATCTTATAGCAGCCTTACTTTAGCACTATGTGACGTCACAATCTATGCAATGATACTAGGCCCTGTATCACCTAGTATCTTACTTATTTGTAATGTTTTCAATGTTTTATAAATAATCATAATAATAATATTCTATCAAATGTTAAGTCCAATCCCCCCCCCCCAAACCTAACCTCACCATGGCAACTCATCTGGATGCTAGTCACTATATTCAAAGCTTAATCATTCCTAGACCTCGAAAATCCTAATCTCGCTAACTTACTTTTAAACCATCAGTCACTAATCCATACAGACATACATACTCCACAACCCATACATACATAGATAATTGCCTGTTTTGCCACCATTATCCCATTTAATCAGATGTAATTTATACCACAGTAGTCCCTAAAAATATATTAGAACAAGATTTCAGTAACTCCAGAGCTCATTCACCCCAAGTGATCTCTCATTTTCGTTCTTTTAATTCATATTAATGCATGCCAATCAGCAAGGTGACCATATTATTCAAGCAAGACTGAAATATTATTTAATAACCTATTATATTCAAACACGCCAAATATTGTTATTACATGAATAAATATCCACCAATATACTATTCATATGAATAAACCAGGGTGTTTGTCACACTGAAATATTTTAGTGATTAATAATAAAAAGCTGAGTTCGTGATAAGGCACACTAAAATATAATAATTTAACGCCAGATACACAAAAATGCTATACTTGTACAAACATACACTAAATATACACAAAATTAAAACATACATCATAAAACTCACAAACACATTTACACTCAATATGGCATTTATGCACAAAGTATCACATAAATAGGCCATTTATACACAGAATATACCATTTACACACAAAATATGTCATTTATGCTCAAAATATATTATTTACACAAAAATGATTCACACCTGGGTTTACAAATAAACATTCACGTTTAACAAATTTGCTATCTTTTTTATTCCAGCATAGGAACCGGTCGGCCGAGCGGACAGCACGCTGGACTTGTGATCCTGTGGTCCCGGGTTCGATCCCGGGCGCCGGCGAGAAACAATGGGCAGAGTTTCTTTCACCCTATGCCCCTGTTACCTATCAGTAAAATAGGTACCTGGGTGTTAGTCAGCTGTCATGGGCTGCTTCCTGGGGGTGGAGGCCTGGTCGAGGACCGGGCCGCGGAGACACTAAAAGCCTCGAAATCATCTCAAGATAACCTCAAGATAGTTGAGGCAGTTCATAGTGGTAAGGTTTGCGATGTTTTGTACCTTGACTTTAGCAAAGCTTTTGATACAGTTCCACATGAAAGACTGATTAAAAAGATAGAGGCTCATGGTATTGGGGTGCTATATTAAGATGGATTAGAGCATGGCTATACCAAATGAAACAGAGAGTTAGTATAAATGGGGGTTAAGTCAGAGTGGGAAAATGTTGTAAGTGGAGTGCCTCAAGGCTCTGTCCTGGGACCTCTGTTATTCAAAATTTATATAAATGATTTAGATTCAGGTTTGAGCAGCAATATTTCCAAATTTGCCAATGATTCAAAAATCGGGAGGGAAATAAACACGGAAAAGTCTCTCTATCACTTCAATACGATCTTAATAGGGTTTTGAAACGGTCAAAAGATTGGCAGATGCAGTTTAATGCTGATAAATGTAGAGTTCTGAGGCTAGGTAATGACGATAGAATTACAAGATACGAGCTAGATGGTGTTGAGATTGCGAAGTCGGATTGTGAAAGGGATCTGGGAGTTATGATTAGTAAGAATTTAAAACCAAAGGATCAATGGATGAATGTTCGTAATAAGGAAAATAGGACACTGGGATTTATTAATCGAAGCGTTAGTAACAAGACACATGTTGTTGTTCTTCAGCTATATCTTGCTCTGGTTAGGCCCCATTTAGATTATGCAGTTCAGTTTTGGTTGACATACTATAGAATGGATATAAATTCACCTGAATATATTCAGCGTAGGATGACAAAGTTAATCCCCCGAAATTTGAAACCTGTCATATGAAGAAAGATTAACAAAGCTTAAATTGCATTCAGTGGAAAGGCAAAAAGTTAGGAGTGACATGACAGAGGTTTACAAGTGGATGAATGGTCATAACAAAAGGGATATTAATAGGGTATGAAAGGTATCAACACAAGACAGAACAGGAAACAATGGGTATAAATTGGATAAGTTTAGATTTAGGAAAGACTTGGGTAAATACTGGTTTGCTAACAGGGTTGTTTATGGAACCAATGCTCACGTCACGTGGTGGAGGTAGGGTCCCTTGATTGTTTCAAGCGTGGGTTGGACATATGTATGAGTGAGATTGGGTGGTTATAAATAGGAGCTACCTCGTATGGGCCAATAGGCTAATTGGCCGATAGTTTGATGCAAGTGATCTATCTCCTTTCTTAAAAATTGGTACCAGATTAGCAACCTTCCACGACTCTGGCACTCTGCCTGACTAATGATTTATTAAATATGGTAGACAATGGATTGCAAAGCTCCTCTTTGCATTCTTTAAGCACCCTGGCAAACACTTCATCCAGCCTAGGGGATCTGTTTGATTTGAGTTTTACTATTTGTTTAATAATATCATCCCTGGTAACTGTTAGACTAGTCAACATGTCCTCGTCCCCACCCACATAGACTTGTTCGGCTGAAGGAATAATGTTAAGTTCCTCTTTAGTAAATACAGAGATAAAATATTTATTAAAAATACTACTCATCTCTTCGTCATTATCCGTTATCTGACCTGTCTCAGTTTTTAATGGACCTATGTTGACCAGACCACACACTAGAAGTTGAAGGGACGACGACGTTTCGGTCCGTCCTGGACCATTCTTAAGTCGATTGTGATTACTTCATCCACGTTATTGTGACTCATCGCCTGCTAATGGACCCTTGTTCTAATCTGACTTCCCCATTCTTAATCCTTTTGTACTAAGCTCTCTTTCTACCTATAAGTTTTTTCAGATCCTTTGTTATCCATTTTGGGTCATTTGAATTTGATCTATTCAATTTGTAAGGTATACTACTTTCCTGTGCTTTGCTCAGAATATTTGTAAATAAGTTATATTTAGAATCCAAATCGAAATTCTCCTTTACATCACACATTGCTGGGTTCACGTCTTGCTCCAAGACCGGCCCACCCCCCCAATGCCCAAGACTTTTCAATCTATTTCACCCCAAAAATTTCTTAGGATATTAAAATTAGCTTTACGAAAATCTGGCACTTTAACAGAATTTTCTTCTGCAGATATATTCCACTATATGCTAAATCTGATTTCTTTGTGATCACTGTTCCCTAGCTCACTCCTAATTTCGATGTCATTAATCTGTGTTTCCCTGTTAGTTAACACTAAAGCTAAAATATTATTTTCCAGCGTTGGTTCCTTAATGTTTGAGTAAGAAAGCAATTGTCAATTAATTCTATAAAATCTTCTGCTTCGTTATTCCCTGTTCTATTAATCCAGTTTATTCCACTAAAATTAAAGTCACCCATGACACAATTACTTTTAGACTTAGATGCTCTAGATATTTCATCCCATAGATGCTTTGCTTCCATTCTGTCTAGATTTGGTGGCCTATATATAACTCCTATTATAAGATTATTTGTTTTTTGTGTGTGTAATTCTATCCAAATAGTTTCTGTGTGGGGCTCAGTTTTGATTCCCTCTTTGAGTGTACATTTCAAATTGTCCCTAACATATATGGCTACCCCCCCTCCTCGTCTAATATATCTATCTGTGTGAAATAGTTTATATCCATTTATTTGATATTCAGCTAAGAGTTCTCTATTTTCTACATTCATCCACGTTTTGGTAAGTGCAATAATATCTATTTTTTTCTGTGCAGACAAGAGCATTTAATTCGTTTATTTTGTTTCTTAACTTCTACTGTTAGTTTTATATACCTTAAGTGTATTTTATTTTGAGACCCTTCTCTTTCCTTGATCATTTTGTCAATTTATTTCTCCCACAAACACATACTTTTATTACCTCCTTCCTCCATATCAATTCCCATACCACTATCTAATAACAGTTTAAACCCAAACAAACGCCTCCAATCACTGGTTCCAACGAGTTCGCAACAACAACAACCCCAGCCCTCGATAAATGCACCCCATCTGTGGGAACCGACCTGTGAGATTTATATTTATTTAATTTATATGAATTTATATTTACGTTAATTTATATACTTCGATAGCAATTTGTTTGATAATGAGTGGACTGTATTTCTGCAATAATCTCATAATCTCACAAATCGATCCTCTACACATTAGGGGGGGTTTATTAAATTTTTCATTTGAAGAAAGATTAACGAAGCTTAAACTGCATTCACTGGAAAGGCGACGACTTAGGGGTGACATGATAGAGGTTTACAAGTGGATGAATGGACTCAACAAGGGAGGATATTAATAAGGTATTAAAAGTATCAACACAAGACAGAACATGAAACAATGGGTATAAATTGGAAAAGTTTAGATTTAGGAAAGACTTAGGTAAATACTGGTTGGTAACAGGGTTGTCAATTTGTGGAACCAATTACTGCATAATGTGGTGGAGGTGGGGTCCCTCGATTGTTTCAAACATGGGTTGGACATGTATATGAGTGGGATTGGGTGGTTATAAATAGGAGCTTTCTCGTATGGGCCAATAATCCTTCTGCAGTTACCTTGTTCTTATGTTCTTATGTTCTAACTGTTCTTAAATTACTTTCCCTCTCCTATATAATGTTATAATCTATAATCATCTTATTCTCTCTGAAACATTAACTTTTAATTTATTTTCTCAGAAATTAATACAAATCTGACAAAACACACGCACTCATACACGAATTTTAACTACACATACGAACTCTTCCTTATATACGAAACACGTAGAATCTTTCACAACTACAATTACTCTTGCACACTTATAAAAACTTGTGCACTTTTACAAAACTTAAACAAATAGTTAGCTTACTATCTTACACAAACTCTCTCAAACTTACATAAATAATATAATCTTAGTTAAAAAGTAAATACATTTATGTACTTTCACAGATCATATGAACTCTTAGACAATCTAGCACGACTCTTGCAAACACTCTGACACTTGAGAAACTCTTACACACATATATACTAATTCCAAAACATTACATAAAAGCATATCCAACTAATTTATTTTATCTTATCTTAGCCCGTCCTTATTAACATTTCCCTCTGTTCAATTTCCAATCTCTATTATTCTTGGTAAAGCATTGTTTTAAGCATCCTTCTTTACATAGCCTAATAACCCTAACCAAACCAACCCAAACCTATCGTTAATCCTATATATTTTTTTCAACCCATATAATCCCATATGTTTCCCATATAATGACAATTAAAATGATCTTGGAACGCATTATTGTGGTCTTGGAAAGATTTTTTAAGTGCACGAAGATGTTTAGAGAGTATTCTTCTTAAGTAAATACAACACAGAATCTTTTAATGCATGAAAATGTCTTTGAGAGATTCTTTGATGCTCAAAGATGTCATAGAAAGTGTCTTTGATGAACGAAGGTGAGGTAGAGATAACCTTTTGATGGCATGAAGATGTCTTACAGAACAACTTTGATGCAAGACGATAACTTACAAAGTTTCTTTGATGAACGAATGTGAGTTAGAGATAACCTTTTGATGGCATGAAGATGTCTTACAGAACAACTTTGATGCAAGACGATAACTAACAAAGTTTCTTTGATGAACGAATGTGAGTTAGAGATAACCTTTTGATGGCATGAAGATGTCTTACAGAACAACTTTGATGCAAGTAGATATCTTAGAAAGTTTCTTTGATGAACGAATGGAACGAATGTGAGTTAGAGATTTCCATTTGATGACTTTGAGAATAACTTTTGATGGCATGAATAGTTTTTTTTTGTTTTCTTTGAGTGTGTCTTTGATGTCTATGAGTGTGTTATTGATGTTTTGAAAAGTATCTTTGACAATTTTTCTTACTTTCCGAAAAAGCACTTTCTTACTGTTAGTTAAGAGAGTGCTGAAAGAAGTTACACTTGACTATTTTCAGTTGAGTGAAAACTTATTTTAGTTAAGAACAGTGTTGAAAGAACACTTTGACTATTTTTTCTTACTCCATGAAGCATAATAGCTGTTACGAAAGTGTTGAAAAGTTACACTTGATTATTTTCAGTTGAGTTGTTATTTTAGTCAAGAAATGATGAAAAGATTATGAAAGTGACTATTTTCAGTTGTTTGATGAATAAATTTAGTTAGGAAATGCCAAGAAAAGAATGTCTTGGTAAATTTGTTACTATATAAAGTGCAGAGTTGTTTAAGAACAGTGCTGGTAAGAAATTAAAAGTTGATAAAGAGAATTACATTGACATAGTTTTTTTTAATAAAACTGGTTGACTAACTGTAGTAACTTGTTGAGAATTAGTAATGTTGCAGTTGATAATATTTGACGAAAAACTAATTGTTGAATGACAGGAACAATTGTACATTTGATTTTAAAGAATATGTATGAGAATGCGATGAACACAATGAACATGCAAGGAATATGGACTTGCAGAGTACAAGAAGTATCAACAAAGAACTTGTGAAGAACATTCTGAGAACATTGTGAGAATATGACAAAGAACACAGAACATGAGGGAAATTTGTAGAGAACAGGAAGGAGAATGCAGGGGGAATATGAACTGAACTTTCAGAGAATATGGAATGAACATTTTGCAGAACATAGAGAGAACATGAGAGAATGCGATGAACATGGAGAAACTGGGGAAAAATATGATTTGAAGTTGCATAAAACATGAATATTGAATATAAAAGTTGTACAGAGAACATGCTGTGGATGTTCTCTGTACAAGAACACAAAAATGTGAATTTTTGTGTTCTTGTACAGAGAACACAAAAATATTTTAGGTTTATTGGTAATAGTTGAAATTAATAATTCTTGAGTGCAGCGTTGTGAATGAATGAACCTGGGGAAGGGGGAGTTGGGGAAATAGGCGAGCTGTGGGGAAGTAGGGGTGAGGGACGGGGAAGCTGGGGGTAAGAGGGAGATAAGTAAGCAGACGAGCGTGAGGGAAATGGAGGGAGGGAGGGAGGGAGGGAAGGCGGGAGGGAGGAGTGAGATAAGGATATTTACACAGGTGTGATTACACTTATGTATACTTTGATAAGGTAAGGTAAGGGATGAGAGCTACTTACTTGTTCTGGAATAATTATGTTTGATGAACACTGAACTAAGGTGGAGGACGAGAGTTGGAGCTCAGTAATTGCTTTTGGTTTATTTTATACGGTGTGAAATACAGCGGGTTTAAATTTCAGGGAAATTGGACTGTTAGTATCGAATCTACGTGAGTAAACTAAAGCGGAGGACGAGAGCTAGAACTTTGTAACTCTATTTTCTTTTCTTACTATGTTCGAAACAATTACGCTTTAAATCTTTAGGAAATTGATCAGTTAACAGCATAATTACATGAGTAAACTAAGGCAGGGGACGGTAGCTAGAACTTGGTAACTCTATTTTCGTTACTTACTCTCTCAGAAGTATGACTTTTAAATTTTAGAGGATTTGGATAGATACTAACGGAGATGTATGAATGAATTAAGGTGCAGGATATGAGCTAAAACTCGGTTAATGTCTTAATTTATTTTACTGAATCTGAAATACAGTGGGATTAAATTTAAGGGGAATTAGACCGACAGTAAAAAAAAGTTGTACAAATGAAGTAAGGCGGGTACAAAAGCTAGAGCTCGGTAACACTATTTTGTTTTCTTACTACATTTGAAGTATGACGATTTTAAATTGGGCTAAAATTGGGCTACTAGTAGCAAAACTACACTTATAAACGTATAGAGCTGGGTCCAAGATCTAACTTCTGTTACTGTGAATTACTTTTTTCCAAATATCTTATTAAGTCTGTAGAGTTTATTTTTTATAAGAATTATTTTAAGACAGCAGCAAGGAATTGGGACTTTGACAAAATTTAGTCTTTAACCCTGTGATACAGCTGAAACAAATGAGAATGAAATATTTGACTTTAAACGAGACTGAAAATATTTGACCTTGAACAAGACTCTGACACTATTTGATTTTCCTCCATAAGAACTCTTTAAGAATGCAGTGAGGATTAAAACTCTGACAAATTTAGGTCTTAAAATGGACTCTCTCTTACATTTTGGTCTTAAACATGTCTCTGAAAATATTTCAGTCTTAAACTGTCTCTGAAAATATTTCGGTCTTAAACTGGGCTCTGAAAATATTTTGATCTTAAACGGATATGACAGAGCGAGAAATAAAAATTCTGACAAATTCAGGCTCAAACGGGTGAGGCACAACAGTCAGTGAAACTGAACATTCTTCCCCTGACAAGGATGAGACACACCAGTAACATTTTCGGGGAGTTCGCTAAATCTGGTGAGGCACTGTCTTATTATTGTTATCAATATTTTACTAACTCATCTTACTGCGAAATAACTAAGTTATCTCGTCCAATCAAAGCTCTTTTCCATCTAAAGCTATTTCATCTCATGTCTTATCAATTATACTAAATCAAATCGATCTGTACTTTCCAACTCAGCTACTTAAGCTACATATTTGTGTATACTCTATAATTTGTTGCAATTAAAATTCACCCCATTTTTGGGCGAGTAGTGAGACCTTCCCGGAGAAGAGATGGGGACAGATATACCGGGAGGAATGCCTGTTATCATTAGGATTACTGAGAGTGGTGTGTATGGCTGGCAGGGAGGGTGGATGACTCTGGAGGACCAGGAATGTGGATATGTGAGAGTACTTACCTGTCAACACTTACCTATCTCTGCAGATGATGCAAACACGGTCCATACCTATTCCGTACTATTCTCAAGATATTTCATTTCCCCCCTTCAATTTACATTGTTCAATATTTCATCACTGACAAGATGTATTTCTCTGCTATGTTTTCATTCCCATATTCGAAGCTGGGGGAGGGGGGGATAACAAAAACTTCACTCAAGATGAAAGTAAGAAATTCAAGTATATACTTTAACAATATCATATCTCGTTTTCTCTTTATTATCTTATTTCATCTTTATTTCATGTAATTCATGTAATGGCTTCTTATGTATTTAGACAACCAAGAAAGTGGTAGAGGGATCGCTTTGTATTATATCTTTTTCAGCATCAAACTACAATATAATGTTGCAGTTTCAAAAACAAATTAACTCATCTTTTATGCAGTATCTAGCATATCTCAGTCATTCTGTTTTACAACTAATCTCTTAATTTATCAAAATAGCGATACTTGGACTATATTTTTTTCCAAACTAAACTTAGCATGTATACTCAACACTCGACTGGACTTTTCCAAATTCCCTGAGTATTACAGGTTGAGTGTGCCTTGTGCCAGTGAACGTGTGTAAGCGTGCATGAACCCGTCTGATAGTGTAATAGTGTTCCTGTATTTTTTAGTCCAACTCGCATTAGTGATTGGCCATATCGATCCTGCTAGAGCAGTCTATAATGTATCATATCTTCCATCCATAAGTATCAAGTTTCGGCTATCACTGCATAATCTCTAATTTCCATTCCAATAGATGGAATGTGTATATGGTCACTATGTAACAGCCATTCCAATTCATATCTATTTTCAGAGAAAGTTGAAAATAGCCCTTGTAGGAGAGGCAAGGGGGGGGGGGGGGCACTAGCATACTAAAACTATTAAAGCTAATTTTATACAGTTCAACACACCAACACATGTTATGTATCATATCATTGCTCCCATCAAATAGAGTTTGCATCTACCCCACCCCAATGTGTGCATTTTCTGTTTTACCAATTCTACTATACAATTCAACTATACCTTCCAACTCAGCTAATTTAAACTTCAGGTTTTGTGTTTACTCTCCAATATGCAGTAATTAAAATTTCTGCCTCTCACTTTTTATTAAGATAAACTTTTACCAAGACAGACACTCTTATACGATTTAAACCATACTTTAAACAGTTCCAACACTTCAACACATCCTCTGTTTCTGATCATAGCTCTCACCAGACTGACTTAGTTTTTTTGCAGTGACAAGTTATTTTGCAAAGTACCTAAGTTTTCAGAATGACAAGTTTTTTGTTGTTGTTTCTTCCATTCAGTAACTAGTTCATTCTAATGCATTATCATCAGCATTACTGTTTATCAACAAATTAATTTTAAGTATGTTCAAATTATATATTTTAGTTAGTTGCAAAGTATTTTATCTATCCATCACCGAAATTTAATTGTGAAACTACGTCACTGTATTTCTGCTTATCAACTCATTATATCATACCATTAATGTTCTTAAACAAATGAATGCTTTATGCAGTTACATATTTACTAAGACAATCTTTTCTCAATTTTTGGGACAGGTGGGTGGATGTGACAGGTGAGTGGATGGGATGGATGGGACGGGTAGGTGGATGGGAAGAGTGGGTGGATGGGACTAGTGGGTGGATGTGATGGGTGGGTGGATGAGATGGGTGGATGGATGGGAGTAGTGGGATTGACAACTTAGCAGGTACTTTTTATTTTGGATCCAGGAAAATAGACATCTAAGCAAGTACTTTTTGTTTTTTGGAAAGTACTCGCTGAGGTCTTAAAGAGTTCTAATGTAAGAAAATCAAGGCAAAAGTACTTGCTGAGATCTTAAGGAATTCTTATTGGGAAGTCCAGTATAAGATAAATATAAGTCCAGTATAAGAAATTTTTAAGAGCTTAGATTAGGACCAAAGTTTTTTCCAAGTTTTAATCCTTGCTGCAGTTTTAAAGAGTTCTTATCAATAAAAATAAACTCTACTGACTTAAGCAGATATTTTCAAAAAGTTCATCTAAGGTTAGTTCTTGGACCCGGCTCTCCACAATTATAAATGTAGTTTCACTACTAGTAGCATAAATTTCGCCCAATTTAAAACAGTCATACTTCAAACAGAGTAAGAAAAGAACATAAAGTTACTGAGTTGTTGCTCCTATCCTCTGCCTTACTACTTTCGTACAATTCTGCTATTATTCGATCAATTTCTTCGAGATTTAATACATAGTTATTTCAAACGTAGTAAATCACATCAAGACAGTAACCAAGCTCTAACTTTTGTTCCTCCGCCTTACTTTACTCATGTAACTTCGTTAGTACCTATCCAATTATCTTGAAATTTAAAACCATTGTATTTCGAAAAGACGCGCCTATTTGAATGCAACGTTGTGTCAAAATTTCAAAGCAATCGGTGAAGAACTTTCGGAGATTACAGCATGTGTTGCTCTTACGTCCAACAGACGGCACTGTTTTTCAAAAAAATTATTTTTTTCCTGTCACAGGTGTGGCATGTATATAGTAGATATATATAAAAAGACGCCCCTATTTGAATGCAACATTGTGTCAAAATTTCAAAGCAATCGGTAAAGAGGTTTTGAAGATTTCCTTCATGTAAAACACAGTTTTTAAGAAAAAACATGTTTTTTACCGTCACAGACGTGACATCTATATAGTATGTATATAAAAACCTGCTTGAATGTGAATGGAACGTTGTGTGAAAATTTCTAAGCAATCGATGAAGAACCTTTGGAGATTAGCGGTTATGCACAAACGAACATTTCCATTTATATTTATATAAATGTGTGAATCAACTGTACAACTAAGCTGGTATGGTGAGTCAAGACAATACCTGAGGTCACCACACAAGTCAGTTGACGCTCCCTCCCTCACTCGTCAACATTCCTCCTCCCACTATTCTGTTTGTGCTGTTTTTACCCTATATACACTTCTTCTATATAAGTATCTTCTTGTTTTATTTATTTATTTATTTATATACAAGAAGGTACATTGGGTTTGTGAGAATACATAACATGGTATTTACAATCTTGTAAAGCCACTAGTACGTGCAGCGTTTCAACTGTACAACTCAGCTGGCATGGTGTCCAAACAACATAGTGGCCACCATACACTGCTTGTCAAGTGACAGAGCAGCCACCAGGATGACACCACCGCCCTCACCAAAGTGGCTCCTCCCAACATACTCCTTTTGCTGTTATTACACTGTAAAAGTCAGGGGGCCGGTGGCTGAGTGGACAGCACACTGGGCACATAATCCTGTGGACCAGGGTTCAATTTCCGGTGCCGGCAAGAAGTAAAATGGGCAGAGTTTCTTTCACCCTGATACACCTGTTACCTAGCAGTAAATAGGTACCTGGTAGTTAGACAGTTTTAATGGGCTGCTTCCTCTCTGTATTCACCTAGTTCTGTTTGCAGGGGTTGAACTCTACTTTTTCAGCCCGCCTCTCAACTGTTACTAACTACTTTTTTCCCCCATACCACACACACACACACACACACATGAATAATTATGAAAGAAGAATAAATTTGAAAGAATAATTAGGCTAAGACTTGTTGAGCACCTGGAGAGCATTGGGTTTGTAAACAAGCACCAACATCGGTTCCGGACAGGGAAATCATACCTAACAAACCTTTTAGAATTCTATGATGAAGTAACAAGGATAAGGCAGGACAGAGAAGGCTGGGCAGACTGCATATTTCTTGACTGCCAAAAGGCCTTTGATACAGTACCGCACTGGAGACTGCCATACAAACTTGAGAGGCAGGCAGGAGTAAGCGGAAAGGCCCTAGCATGGGTGAGGAACTACCTAACAGGAAGGAGCCAGAGGGTAATGGTAAGGAGCGAGAAGTCGGACTGGCGAACAGTAACGAGTGGAGTACCTCAAGGATCGGTGCTGGGACAATCTTCTTTCTAATTTACGTAAATGATATGTTTACAGGAGTGGAATCCTACATGTCAATGTTTGCGGATGATGCAAAATTAAAGAGAAGAGTTGTGACAGATGAGGATTGTAGGATCCTTCAAGAGGACTTAAACAGGTTGCAGAGATGGTCAGGGAAATAGCTGCTCGAGTTCAACACGAGCAAATGTAAAGTTATGGAAATGGGATCAGGTGATAGGCGACCAAAGGGACAGTACACAATGAAGGGGAACTGCCTACCTGTAACGATTCGAGAAAGAGACCTGGGAGTGGACGTAACACCTAATCTAACTCCTGAGGTACATATAAATAGGATAACGACAGTAGCGTACTCTACACTGGCGAAAATTGGAACTTTATTCAGAAACCTAAGTGAGGAGGCTTTTAGGGCGCTTTACACTGCCTACGTGAGACCAGTCTTAGAGTATGCAGCACCATCATGGAGCCCCCACCTGAAGAAACACACAAGGAAACTGGAGAAGGTTCAGAGGTTTGCGACGAGGCTTGTTCCAGAGTTACGAGGGATGGGATATGAAGAGCGTCTGAAGGAACTGAACCTTACGACACTAGAGAAAAGACGGAAGAGAGGAGATATGATAGGGACATATAAAATACTCAGGGGAATTGACAAAGTGGAAATAGATGAAATGTTCACACGTAACAATAACAGAACGAGGGGTCATGGGTGGAAACTGGAAACTCAGATGAGTCACAGAGATGTTAGGAAGTTTTCTTTTAGCGTGAGAGTAGTGGGAAAATGGAATGCAATTGGGGAACAGGTTGTGGAAGCAAACTCTATTCATACTTTTAAAATTAGGTTTGATAGGGAAATGGGACAGGAGTCATTGCTGTAAACAACCGATTCCTGGAATGGCGGGACCCAAGAGTCAATGCTCGATCCTGCAAGCACAAATAGTTGAGTACAAGTAGGTGAGTACACACACACCAGAAAGCAGCCCGTGACAGCTGACTAAGTCCCAGGTACCTATTTACTGTTAGGTAACAGGGGCATCAGAGTGAAAGAAACTCTGCCCCTGGTTTCTTGCCGGCGGCGGGAAACGAACCCGCGACTACAAGATTACGTGTACAGCGTGCTGTCCACTCAGCCACCGGCCCTTTGACTTTTACTGTGTAATAACAGCAAAAGGAGTATGTTGGGAGGAGCCACTTTGGTGAGGTCATCCTGGTAGCTGGTCGACCTGGTACCTGGATCACGAGTCCAGTGTGCTATCCAGTCAGCCACATAAAGACATAAAAATTGTTGTGTGTGTGTGTACTCACCTATTTGTGTTTGCGGGGGTTGAGCATTCGCTCTTTGGTCCGACTCTCAACTTTCAATCAACTGGTATACAGATCCCTGTGTGTGTGTGTGTGTGTGTGTGTGTGTGTGTGTGTGTGTGTGTGTGTGTGTGTGTGTGTGTGTGTGTGTGTGTGTGTGTGTGTGTGTGTGTGTGTGTGTGTGTGTACTCACCTATTTGTGCTTGCGGGGGTTGAGCTTTCGCTCTTTGGTCCCGCCTCTCAACTTTCAATCAACTGGTGTACAGATTCCTGTGTGTGTGTGTGTGTGTGTGTGTGTGTGTGTGTGTGTGTGTGTGTGTGTGTGTGTGTGTGTGTGTGTGTGTGTGTGTGTGTGTGTGTGTGTGTGTGTGTGTGTGTGTACTCACCTATTTGTGCTTGCGGGGGTTGAGCTTTCGCTCTTTGGTCCCGCCTCTCAACTTTCAATCAACTGGTGTACAGATTCCTGTGTGTGTGTGTGTGTGTGTGTGTATACTTTCCTATTTGTACTCAGATATTTGTGTCTGTAGGATCGAGCACTGACTCTTGGATCCCGTCTTTCTAGCCATCAGTTGTTTACAGCAATGACTCCGGTCCTATTTCCCTATCATACCTAGTTTTAAAATTATGTATCCGAATTTGCTTCCACAACCTGTTCCTTAAGTGCATTCCATTTTTCCACTAATCTCACACTAAAAGAAAACTTCCTAACATCTCTGTGACTCATCAGAGTTTCCAGCTTCCACCCATGTCTCCTCGTTCTGTTACTGTTCCGTGTGAACATTTCGTCTATGTCCACTCTGTCAATCCCCCTGAGTATTTTATATGTTCCTATCATATCCCCCCCTCTCCCTTCTTTTTTCTAGTATCGTAAGGAAAAAGTGGAAAAGTTCCTTCAGGCGCTCTTCAGATCCCATTCCTCGTAACGCTGGGACGAGTCTTGTCGCAAACCTCTGAATCTTTTCCAGTTTCCTTATGTGTTTCTTCAGGTGGGGATTCCATGATGAGGTTGCATATTCTAAGACTGGCCTCATGTAGGCAGTGAAAAGTGCCTTAAATGCCTCCTTACTTAGGTTTCTGAATGAAGTACTAACTTTTGCCAGTGTAGCGTACGCTGCTGTCATTATCCTATTTATATGTGCCTCAGGAGATAGATTAGGTGTTACGTCCACGTCCAGGTCTTGTGTGTGTGTGTGGTGTGTGTAAAAAATTAGTAGTTAGTAACAGTTGATTGATTGACAGTTGAGAGGCAGGCCGAAAGTGCAGAGCTCAACCCTCGCAAGTACAACTAGGTGAATACACATTACATATAAGTATCTATATGTGTGTTCACCATAGCAAGTAAGTAAGTAATTATCAAAAGAAGGCACCAAACCGGGAAGGCTATGTAGCACCATCAAATGCGCAGAATAATCAGAGGGCGCTAAATATCACCAAGGATGCCAATACGAGAACAAAAACGCATAAGGCGAACGATATCAAAAGTATCCGAGTCACCAAGAATTCTATTAAGGGACAGGTGACCGCGAGGGGCGGTCGGAAAGCAAGACACACGCTCGTCCTGGAAGTCAGGACATTCAAGAAGGACATGCACGACCATAAGAGGGACAATGCAACTAGGACAATAAGGAGCAGGGCGGCGCTCCATCAAGTGACCATGGGTTAAGCGAGTATGGCCAATACGCAACCTCGCCAGAGCTGTTTCCCATCGCCGGTTACGGTGGTAGGAGGACGGCAACGAGGAAACACAACATTTAAGAGTACGTAGTTTGTTACCAGTAACAGACGACCAAGAAGCCTGCCAAAGGGTAAGGACTGAGGAATGGATAACCGGGTAAAAGTCGGAATACGGAATACATTTACGAGAGATGGGACAAGAGCGGACAGCTTCCTTGGCGGCAGCATCCGCACGCTCATTTAAAGACACACCAATATGGCTGGGAACCCAACAAAACTCAACCGACTTAAATTTACTGTGAACAAGAAACAGCCAATGCTGGATCTCGACAACTACTGGATGAACCGGATTAAAGGACCCGAGAGCCATGAGGGCACTACTCGAGTCAACAACAACTACAAAGGAAGACTGACAACGAGAAAGCAAGAGACGAAGAGCATAGAGAATAGCATAAAGCTCCGCTGTAAAGATGCTAGTCTCCGGAGGTAAGCGACACATATAAGTGCGATCAGGAAAAACAACAGAGTAGCCAACACCGTCCGCAGACTTAGACCCATCGGTGAAGACAGAAACGGAGTGGGAGTGAGAAGAAAAGTGCTCAAGGAAAAGGCGTTTTAGAACCGTAGGAGGGGTAAAAGCTATAGTGATACGGGTCAAGGATGTACAAAACCGCGGAAGAGGGACTCTCCACGGGGGCAAAGAAGGAACAACACGAGGAGAAACATTAGAAATACGAACGGAAAGAGAATCCTGTAGGTGAGATAACCGGACAGAAAGAGGGAGGTGGTGAAGAGGAACAGGAACCGCAGGAGGGGTAAAAGTTAAAGCACGACATAGGCGAGAGGAAGGATGTTGTAAGGACTGTGCAAGATAGCGAAGACAGTAGCGATCACGGCGGTCCTGGTGAGACAGGAAGCCAGTGTCAACATACAAGTTAAGGACAGGAGTCGAACGGAAGGTACCAGAACTGAGGCGCAACCCAGTATGGTGCAAAACATCAAGACAGCGAAGAGTAGAAGGAGAAGCAGATGAGTAAGCAGGGCAACCATAATCGAGCTTAGACAGGACGAGAGAGAAATGTAAAGCAAGGAGAGTGCGCCTATCTGCCCCCCAAGAAGTATGGGACAAGACCCGAAGGAGGGTAAAGGCCTTAGAGCACTCAATACGGAGGTAAGAGATATGGGGAGACCAAGACAAACGAGTGTCAAGGAATAACCCCAAAAGCTTCGCGGAATCCTTGTACTCAAGGGGATGACCATAAAGTGACAAAAAGGGACGAAGAACAACCCGATTCCGCGTAAAAGTCATGGCACAAGTCTTAGAAGTAGAGAACGTGAAGCCATGATCAGTGGCCCAAGACGACACAGCATCTATTGCAAGTTGAAGCCGGCGCTGAAGGAGAGGCGAATCATCACCCTGACAGCAAAGGGTAAGATCATCGACATAGAGAGCGGAGAAGACACCTGAAGGAAGAGAGGAAAGAAGACCATTGAGGGTAACCAGAAAAAGAGTAGTGCTCAGAACACTACCCTGGTGCACACCTTCGTATTGCTGAAAAGAGGCAGAGAGAGCGGTACCAAGGCGCACCCGAAAGGAACGACGAGAGAGGAAGCTGTGGAGAAAGAGAGGGAGATGACCATGAAGGCCAAAAGAATGAAGTTGAGATAGAATATGATATCGCCAAGTGGTGTCGTAAGCCTTTTCCAGGTCGAAAAGGACGGCAACAACGGAGGTCTTCGCAGCAAAAGCAGTAAGAATATAGACCTCCAAGTTCACCAGGACAGATGTCGTACTGCGGCACTTGCGGAACCCAAATTGAGAAGGGGAGAGGAGGTGATGGTGTTCCAGGAACCATATCAGACGAACGTTAACCATACGTTCAAAGAGTTTGCAGACAGAACTTGTGAGGGCAATAGGGCGAAAGTCCTTAGGGGAAGTACCCAGAGATCCTGGTTTGCGAACAGGGAGGACAACGGCATCGAGCCAGTCCTCAGGGACTGACGACGACTCCCAGATCCGATTATACAGACTCAGTAATCAGTAAATACCGAGACGTTCACGGAGGGAGATGGTGAAGCATCTCATAATGAATACCATCGGAGCCCGCCACCGTAAAACCGCAGAGGGCCAGGGCAGAACGAAGTTCAGAGAGAGAGAAGGGATCATTATAGGGAAGCTGAAGACGAGTGCAGAAATCTAAAGGACGAGACTCAAGGACAGGTTTACGAAGAAGGAAAGATTGGGGAAGATGAAGACCAGAGCTAACAGAAGAAAAGTGGGATCCCAGTTTGGAAGCGACCTGCAACAGGTCCGCCACAAGAGTATCATGGAGGTGAAGGACCGGTGAAACATCAGGAACGAACTTACCCGCTATCTTGAGGATACGCTTCCAGATCTGGGGCAGAGGAGTTTCGGACGTAATTGTTGAGACATAAGATGCCCAACATTCACGTTTAGCCGTACGGATGGCCCTACGGGCCACCACACTCGCTTTCCGAAAGAAAAGAAAAGAATCGACTGTCTGCCGACGGCGGTGCCTCTTCCAGGCTGCACGCTTACAGCGGACAGCCCGAGCACAATCCGCATTCCACCAGGGAACGCACTTCCGCGGACCCCGAGAGGAAGAGCGAGGAATAGAGCGGAGGGCAGCGTTGAAGACAGTGTCATGAAAAAGGAGGAGAGCACGAGGAAGAGGCAGAAGGGAGAGGTCAGAGAGAGCAGCACTGAGGATAAATAGTTTCCAGTCCGCCTTAGCAAACTGCCACCTAGGGAAGGAGAGGGAAGGGCGAAAAGAGAAAAAGGAAACAAGGATGGGGAAATGGTCACTACCATGGAGGTCATCAAGAACCTGCCTCGTGAAATCTAAGTAAAGAGAAGAAGAGCAGAGAGAAAGATCAAGACAGGAAAGGGTGCGAGTCCATGAGTCCAAGTGAGTGGGCTCACCAGAATTCAGAAGAGACAGTGAAGAAGAGAGAATAAACGGCTCAAGAAGGCGACCTCGGGTATTCGTCAGAACATCACCCCAAAGAGAATGACGACAATTGAAATGACCCAGCAGGAGCACAGGCTCCGGCAAGGAGTCCAGGAGGTGTTTCAAATCAGGAAGAGAGAGCGGGACACTCGGCGGGGAGATAAATGGTACAAACTGTGTACCATTTCCCCACAAAGATACGAGCAGCAGAACAATGGAGAGGCGAAGGAAAAAGTAAGGGGACAAAGGTAACATCAGCGCGAATCAAGAGAGCAGAAGAATTAGGAGCCCCAGCAATGGCTGGTGGAGGGGAGAGAAAGGAATAGCCACGAAAACGACCAGGACGAGCACCAAGCATTGGCTCCTGAAGACAGACACAAAGGGGCGAAAACCGCGAAATTAGAAGTTGGAGTTCGAGGAAATTGGCGTAAAAACCTCGAACGTTCCATTGAAGAATAGACAACGACGAGAAGAGAAAAGACAACAACAGAGAACAAGGAAGAAACAAAGGCGAAAGAGCAACAGAGCACGTTAAAGAATATCAGGGTCGGGATCAGGGTCAGCAAAGTCAGGGTTAGGGGGCATGGGTAAACTGAGCAAAGATGGAGGGAAGGAAGCGGGAGAACAGATTAGAGGTGGGCGGGCAGGGTCCGGAGGAGGAGGAAGAGGAGGAGACAATGGAGAGGAGCAGTCAAGGACAGCAGCAGGAAGAGGGGGAGTAGAAAGAGAGGAGCGCACCTCAGCAAGGGCAGCAACCGAGAGGGAAGTGGGGGCCAAAGTAACCTCCATAGCAGGAACAGGGGGCGCAACCACTGAAATGGGAGGGGAAGGAGCAATAGAGTCAGTAGTAGGGGGCGAGGAAGAAAGCGAAGCCTTCTTACCCGCCGGGGAGGAGGAAGGAGAGGAGCCAGGCTTACGCTTCTTACGCAAAGAGACCGGTGTCCCAGCAACTACGTACCAGGCAACGGATTTCAGCGTCTCAACAGGAGAAGCTGAACGAGAGCACACAGTCGACGGCCGTTAGGAGAGCGATGGACATCCGCCTGCACCGACAGGCGGCGGGGAGAGTCAATAGATGGAGGAGAATGATGGGAAGGAGGATCGAAGGGAGACGAGGAAGAAGACACAGGAGACATGACAGACCGGGTAGAAAGAAGGGGAACCCCAGACAGAGGACCAGGAGGGAGACCCTTCGGGACAGAACTCAAAGGAACAGAGGAGGGGGCAGTGGGCGCATCAGGGTCCAAGGCCAGGCAGGACAAGGCAGCCAAGCGGGAAGCTGCAACCTGAGAAGGAGCAGCAACGACACATGTACCGAGACAAGTGGGGTTGAAAATAACAGACGCATCCACGGAATCAACGAGATGCTGATGGAGGGAGAAATCGTCAGGCAGCGCAGAATCAAGAGGGAGGAGATCAAAGTATTTGGCCCATGAAGCAGGACCAAATATGGCCTGATACGCATCAGTACAGGAAGGAAACGAGCGAGTGCGGCCGTGGCGCCGACGGCGTTGAAAACCCCCAGAGAGGGGTCAAAAGGCGCAGTAGTCACAACGAGAGACTTAGCCGCACCAGGGGACGAAGTGGTCACCACTGGGGGCGTGAGGCTCGACCCAACCACAGAGGAGGGAGGGGAGCTGGGGGAAGAATTCAGGACGGTCAAAGGAGGAGCAAGGTCGGGGCCCAATGCAGCGGGGGGGCTACAGAGCCCGGTCTTCCAATACAGGCCGACTCGGGGGCTTGGTCGCCCACCTCACGAGCCTGAGAGGGTACAACAGAAACTTTTAATGACAGAGACATAGAGAAAGAAATTCATTCACGAATGTGCCCCCATACCCACCATGGAGCCACAATTAGAGGCAGTACACCCAACAGGAAGCTATTGCCGATCAGGCCGGGGCCCCCTAGCGGTGCGTCGTGAGTATACGCCCCACAAACGCCACCTTAAGAATCGTCAGTCTGTCGAGATCGGGTTCAGCAACGAAAGGGGGAATGACAATAAAAGGTTCTCCTCGCTCGAGAAGTCGGGTACTACAGTTCTACGGGTGCAAGAGTATGCCTCCTCAAGCACCCGGGTCAAAATAGAAGAAGTCCAAAGGAAGACCAAAACAAGCAAAAGGTCGGCAGGAAAAGACAAGCAGATAGGAGAAGAGGGGGGAGAAAAACGAAACAAAAGGAAAAGGAAAAGCGATCAGGCACAATTAGAGAAGACAGCAGCAGGAGTGCAAGGCCACCAAAGGACAGAGGACTGTCCCATGGAGCATCACACTCCAGCAGCCGTCCACGACGCCAACGGGCCGGATGGGGAGGGCGGTCACCATGCAAACCACTAAGTTGGTATGGTGAGTCCAAACAACAACAAGAATAGGCTGCCACACTCAGTCAGCCCTCCCTCAACATCTTACCAACATTCCTCCACTCACAACACTCTGGTTTTACTACACTATATACACATGTTATATGTAAGTATCTGCATGTTTTGTTCACTATAGTGGCCACAAAAATCTGCATGACAAGTGACAGCAGCAAGCAGACGACAGCCTCACTCCCTCTCTCACCAAAATGGTTCCTCCCAACATAATTCTTTTGCTGTTATACACACACGTTATATATAAGTCTCTACATTTGTGTTCACCATAGCAAACCACTAAGGTAGTATGGTGAGTCTGGTCATAACAGGTGGCCCACACAGAGTCAGCAGATGAAGCCAGTTTTCCCTCCATCCCTCACCAAGATTACTCCTCCCACCATACTACGCACATCGCTAATTCTCATCTCAATCCTGCAATTATTAGAATGCTGGTTTCTAAATCCTGTAAATTAATAATTTTCTACAAGTTTATTTTGTAAAGGAACATGAGAAGTCGTTTGAAGATTCTTAGATGGACGAAACAATGGTAGTGTGCTGTGGCTAGTGCTGTGAAGATTTTGAGCAGAGCCGGTCGGCCGAGCGGACAGCATGCTGAATTTGTGATCCTGTGGTCCCGGGTTCGATCCCGGGCGCCGGCGAGAAACAATGGGCAGAGTTTCTTTCACCCTATGCCCCTGTTACCTAGCAGTAAAATAGGTACCTGGGTGTTAGTCAGCTGTCATGGGCTGCTTTCTGGGGGTGGAGGCCTGGTCGAGGACCGGGCCGCGGGGACACTAAAAAGCCCCAAAATCATCTCAAGATAGCATTGTGTTCACTGACATCTGAACATTGTACACAGTCTTTATCACAGTCAGGCTCTTCTGTAATACTATCATGGGTAACTAATACCAAGATATGTAATACCACATATATATTTTGACATTTATAGGCGATGCTGTGGTCACAAGACGGACAGCAGTGCTGTTAGCTCATGTGGGGTGCACCAGCCTTGGTTGCTCACTCAGTACTGAGGCTCTTACACCCGCGAATGTTGCCCACATTTAAAAAAAAAATAATGTCTGTTTAAAAGAGCCCCGAGGAAGCTGATGTTAACCCCATGTAGCTGCTTGACTATAAAATCTTACGTGTACTCTTAATCATACATAGCTGTGGTGAGCAGTCCCGAAATAGTTACTTAACCTAGCTATATACGTATTGTGCGGTTTAAGAATTGAATAAGCTATGTTAGGTAAGTTATGTAAGTTAGGTCAGGTCAGGATGGGTAAGTTACACCAGGTAAGGTAGGTTAGATAAGGGAAGTTACATTGTGTAAGTTATGTTATGATAAATTACATAAGGATAGGCTACTACAGGTAAATCAGGAAAGTTACATTAGGTATGCTAGGTTATGTAATTTACATTAGGTAAGAATGGGTAAGTTACCTCAGATAGGGAGGAAATAGGTAAGTTACATTAGGATTGTCTAGTGCAGGTAAATCAATTTAGGTTAGATTATGTATGTTAAGTTCGTAAATTAGGTTATAAAAGTTACATCTGGTAGGGGAGGTATAGGTAAGTTGAACTAGATGAGTTACATTAAGATAGGTTAACCCAGTAAGTCATGTTAGGTAAGATGATGCAGTGTTGTTCATAGAACAGTTTTAGGATAAAGTGGCTAAGAAAATATATTTTAAAAGAATGGTTAATAAACAGAAACGAAAGTTTGTAACGAAAAGGTGAACTAGTTACTCAAAGAGCTGTGTTTTCTGACATATTAAATGTTATTAACGAGTTTTTGACTATAAATGTCTTAGTGAAAGCTAGCACTACATAAAATTCAACTATTTTTATTAATTTTTACTTGAAGCGTAAGTTTACTGGTATTAGAGTTGCACATGCTTAGTTTGAAATAATACTTAAAGTTTTTTGAGGCTACATAATGTTGTGTCTTAGTTTACATATGTCTTGAAAAGTTACCCTTGACTACTTTTGAATGAATAACAACGTTTGTTACATTTGAGAGTTTATTTGATGCCTGAAGAAGTCCTAGAGAGTCATTCTTTTATATAAAGTGGCTTTAAAGAGTGCAAATGATAATTAAAATGATCTTGGACTGTATTATTACGGTCTTGGAGAGATCCTTAAAAGGGCGAAGATATTTAAAGAGTATCCTTCTTAAGTAAATACAACACAGTGAGAGTATTTTAATTCATGAAAAGTGATCTTGATGACTCTGAGTGCGAATTTAAATGTGTGAAGATGTTTTGGAGAGATTCTTTAATGCACAAAGTTGTCTTAGAAAGTTTGTTTAATGCAAGAAGATGTCTTAGAAAGTTTGTTTAATGCACGAAGATGTCTTAGAAAGTTTCTTTGATACACGAAGGTGAGTTTGAGATTACCTTTGATGCTTCTGAGAATATCTTTTGATGTCTCTGAGAATAACGTTCGATGGCATGAATAGTATTTTGATGTCTTTAAGCATGTCATTTGAGAATAAATATGACATGAGAGTATTATTAGATACGCAAAGTTGTTTCGGAGAGTAACGTCTTAGTTAAGAAATAATATAAGTAAATTACCTTTTGATTATTTTTCTTACTCAATGAAGTATAATGTTAATTATGAACAGTGTTGAAAGTTTCCTTTGACTATTTTCAGTTGAGAGAAGTGTTATTTTAGTTAAGAAATGATGAAAAGATGATGAACGTGACTATTTTCAGTTGATTGACGAATAATTTTAGTTAAGAAACGACAATAAAAGAATGTCTTGGTAAATTTGTTTCTGTATAAAGTGCAGATTTGTTTAAGAACAGTGCTGGTAAAATAATAAGTTGTTCACCAGAAATACATTGACGTAGTTTTTGAAAATAAAGTCGGTGACTGACTAAATACATTGTAATATATAATTTATAAATAGCTAAATAAATTGTAACTAAATTTGATGGCGGAACTATAATGCTGTTGATAATATTTGACAAAGAACTAGTCACTGAACTGAAGAAACAATTGTACATTTGATTTTAAAGAACATGTAAAAGAATACGATTAACACAGTGAACATGC
Source organism: Procambarus clarkii (assembly GCF_040958095.1). Lineage (NCBI taxonomy): Eukaryota > Metazoa > Arthropoda > Malacostraca > Decapoda > Cambaridae > Procambarus > Procambarus clarkii. Next base: position 31,386,988 of record NC_091196.1, read on the forward strand.
GGGGGATATGAAAACATGAAAAAGAATATACAGAGTGTTATGGACTCGTCATCACCGCCTGAGTGTGGCCTGGTAATTCCAGCGCCATCTAGGAGTCAGTACTCAAACTCCCCTGGAATTTGACACTACGTAGACAACGCCATCTATGGGTGGTGGCATGATCGTGGCAAATGGCTCAAGATTCCTGCCTTGGCTAGCAAGTGATGTCATTGTGGATGACCTCTGATGAGGTGGCGACGCAAGAGCAGCGCCATCTGTTGTGCTACGAAGCACAATGTCAATGTCCCCAGTGAATAAGTGTTACTTCTTGGTTTCACCAGTACCGTCCATTTAACTGATGACGTGTTTGTGTCCACAGAGGTGACGTGGGGCAGCAGTGGTACTGAGGATGGCAGTTTACCTTGGGCAGCCTACGTTCTCCCGACTTAGTCCTGCCAGACTACTAAGTGAGCCGCTGCTGATCTGATGCAGAGTGTGTTGACTGCTGTTGAATTAGTATTGGAAGAGTTTGGCATAACCTGGGACTGACTTAGGGGAGGAACGGGCTACAGTGAGGTGCCTGTTGTGAAGCGCTGCTAGCCGGTTGCTAGAGGCTTCTGCCAGGCGTTCGCTACCCTTGTATTCACCTAGTTGTGTTTGCGGGGGTTGATCTATGCTGTTTTGGCCGCCTCTCAACTGTCAATCAACGGTTTACTAACTACTTGTTTTTTTTCCATACACACACCCAGAGGAAGCAGCCCGTGATGGCTGACTAACTCCCAGGTACCTATTTACTGCTAGGTAACAAGGGCATTCAGGGTGAAAGAAACTTTGCCCATTTGTTTCTGCCTGGTGTGGGAATTGAACCCGCGCCACAGAATTAAGTCTTGCGCACTATCCACCAGGCTACCAGGCTACCAGGCCCCTGTAACTATAGGTGAGCGCGAACCTGCAACCCCAGTGTTGCCAGTCGCGTTCTCTACCACTAGACCACGATTGACTTGTCAGGGGAGAGAGTTGTATTGGTCACAATATGACAACACAATCAATACCTGTATTGATTGTGTTGTGGTGTGGGAACCGACCTGTGAGATTCATATTTATTAAATTTGAATTTATATTTACGTTACTTTATATATTTCGATAGCAATTTGTATGATGTTAAGTGGACTGTATTTCTGCAATATTTCTCACAAATCAATCCTTACACATTAGGGGGGGGTTTATATTAAATTTATATATATGCAGCCAATCAAACTACAGTATTAACTACATATATTAGTAAATACATTGCGGGTGCCTTATCTTACTGAACAGCAGGCTTAGTCCACCAGATATAACTAGGATGTAGACACCAAATTATCCTTGTGTGAGGACAGCTTCCATCACACATAGTAACTGATGTACCAAGATTAATTCTTGCTTCCTCTTCTTGTTATTGTCAAAGGGCGCTAGCTGTAAAGGCGGAATCCTAATATATAACAGCTATATCGGAGAAAACACTGTATATAATATATGATAAGGACCAAGGCTTAATTACCTGTGTTGAGTCGATCGTTCTTCTAACCGGAATTAATCATATCTACCTAACATTACTGGCCAATAATGACTTTGATAAGATTTCGGAAAGACACTTCCCTTGTGGTTGATGACAGCGTGTTGATGAGGGAAGAACACTTTGATCTCCACAACACTTCGTCCAACAGAATTATAGGAGCGAAACTTGCTACAACAACTCTGGTCTAACAAACAATGGCTGACCTCTTCACACCACTGCTCTGATGCTACTGGCTCTCCTTGTCCAATGTCAATAAGTAATAGAAGGGTCACATTTACTGTATTTTGATTCTGATAATTAAGTTAACTCAAATGAGATGTTTTTATGATGTAATAAGTCCAAAGACATATGTATTGAAGAATAATTCCCAACAGAATAGCTGGTGAATTTATAGTACTATGTGGCAATGATATCCCATTTACTATTGACATAAAATTCCACTACAAGCTACATTTTCTATGGGTAATTTGTGTATACAACACAGCAGCAATATTATCTGCCTATTGTATGTAATATTATTAAATGGTGTCGGGTTTTCCGACATGTGGCCCCAATCAGTGCATGGCTGGGATTCTCTGCCAGCAAGTGGCTGGAGAGTGGTTGGGGGGATATAAGCACCTCGTGATACTGTCGGTGGGCTGACCCACGGGAAAGGTAAACTTAATAGTATTTCCCAGTACGGTTGGAAAAGGTACTGAGTGTAGTGGAAACACTGGGATTGATGGGTTTTGCATTGTGTGCGTTTTGAGTGTCCTGTGCAAAAACGACACTTGTACATAAGTATAGTAATATTCCATTTTTATATTCTATGTATGGTGATGGTGAATATATTGGTGAAGGAAACGGTGTTTTGTTCATTCCGTCCCCCTCCCCGCTCAGCTCGTTGTCGCCGTGTGGGGGCTTAGTGGGCGGCTGCCGGAGTGTGATGCTCCTTGGGACAGTCCTCTGTCCTTTTCTAGCCTTGTGCTCCTGCTGCCGTCCTCTCCAATTCTGCTGGGCATCTTTTCCTTTTCCTTCTGTTTCGTTTTTCTCCCCCCTCTTCTCCTATCTGCTTGCCGTTTCCTGCCGACCTTTTGCTCGTTCTGGTTCTTCCCTTGGACTTCTTCTATTTTGACGCCCGGGTGCTTGAGGAGGCATACTCCTGCACCCGTAGAACTGCAGTACCCGACGTCGAGAGCGAGGGGAACCTTTTATTGTCAATCCCCACTTCGTCACTGAACCCGATCTCGACGGACTGTCGGTTTCTTAAGGTGGCGTTTGTGGGGCGTATACTCGCGACGCACCCCTAGGAGGCCCCGACAAGATCGGCGATAGCTTCTTGTTGGGTGTCCTGCCTCTAATTGTGGCTCCATGGTGGGTGTGGGGGCACATTCGTGAGTGAATTCTTCTTTCGTCAAGATGATTACCCCTGCTTCGGCTTCTTCTGGTTTACCTTCTCAGGCTCGTGGGGTGGGCGACCAAGCCCCCGAGTCGGTCCGTATTGGAAGACGGGGCTCTGTAGCCTCCGCTGCATTGGGCCCCGATCTTGCTCCTCCTTTGGCCTCTCTGACTCCTTCCTCTGGCTCCCCTCCCTCCTCTGTGGTTGGGTCGAGCCCCAAGCCCCCAGTGGTGACTACCTCGTCCCCTGGCGCGGCTCCTTCTCTAGTTGTAACTACTGCGCCTTTTAACCCCTCTCTCTCTCTGGGGGTTCTCACCGCCGTCCTCGTCACGGCCGCCCTCGCTCGGTTCCTTCCAGTTCTGCTACCTATCAAGCCTTGTTTGGTCCCGCTTCATGGGCCAAATATTTTGATCTCCTCCCTCTTGATTCTGCGCCTCCTGACGATTTCTCCCTCCATCAACATCTCATTGATTCCGTGGATGCCTCCATTACTTTCAACCCCACTCGTCTCGGTACACGTGTCGTTGCTGCTCCTTCTCAGGATGCTGCTTCCCGCTTGGCTGCCTTATCCTGCCTTGGCGAGACCCCCGTTCGGGTCTCGAAGAACGCTCAGTTGAATGCCAGTGTTGGCACTATTTTGCTCCCGCCCCATGTTGCGACCGGTGTTCGGGACCTGCGCGACTGCCACGACGATATTCGACATATCCTCGCTGCCCAGGGCCATTCTATTCTCCAGGTGGACACGTTTACTCGTCCCCCTCGTGGTAGTCGCCGTCAACCCCTCCGGGTTGTGAAGATTACCTTTGATGGTAGGACCCTTCCACCCTCTGTCATTCTTGCTGGTGCCAGGTGCTCTGTCCAGGAGTACATTCCTTCTCCTCGGCTCTGCAACAAGTGCTGGAGGTTTGGGCATGGTGCCCTCCGCTGCTCCGGGACTGTCTCTCTCTGTCCTTTGTGTGGTGGCGAAGGTCACTCTAAGTCGGAGTGCGCTTCTCCCCAGGCTCGTTGCCTCAACTGCGGTGAGGCCCATCCTACCTTCTCCCGTGCGTGTGTCCATTACAAGCTTGAGGCAGCCGTCCTCAACTTGAAGCACCGGGAGCGTTTATCTTTTCCTGAGGCGAGGCGCCAGGTTCGCCGGCTCCCGCCTTATGCTAATATCTCTTATGCTCGCGTGTTGCGCTCTTCCTCTCCTCGTCCTTCCCGCCTTCCTCAGACTCACAACCGTTTCCGGGCCTTGGACCCTGATGCGCCCTCTGCCCCCTCCTCTGTCCCTTTGGGTTCTCTCCCGAAGGATCCTCCTCCTGGTCCTCTGTCTGGGGTTCCCCTTCCTTCTACCCGGTCTGTCGTGTCTTCTGTGTCCTCTTCCTCGTCCCCCTCCGATCCTCCTTCCCATCCTCTTCCTCCATCTATCGGCTCTCCCCACCGCCTGTCGGTGCGGGCGGATGTCCATCGCTCTCCTAACGGCCGTCGTGTGTGCTCTCGTTCGGCTTCTCCTGTTGAGACACTGGAATCCGTTGCCCGGTACGTGGTTGCTGGGACACCGGTCTCTTTAAGTCAGAAGCGTAAGCCTGGCTCCTCTCCTTCCTCTTCCCCGGCGGGTAAGAAGGCTTCGCTTTCTTCCTCAGCTCCTCCTTCTGGCTCTGTTGCTCCTTCCCCTCCCGTTTCAGTGCTTGCGCCCCCTGTTCCTGCTATGGAGGTTTCTTTGGCCCCTGCTTCCCTTTCGGTTGCTGCTCTTGCTGGGGTGCGCTCCCCTCTTTCTACTCCCCCTCTTCCTGCTGCTGTCCTTGACTGCTCCTCTCCGTTGTCTCCTCCTCCTCCTCCGGACCCTGCCCGCCCACCTCTGATCTGTTCTCCCGTTTCCTTCCCTCCGTCTTTGCTCAGTTTACCCATGCCCCCTAACCCTGACTTTGCTGACCCTGATCCCGACCCTGATATTCTTTAACGTGCTCTGTTGGTCTTTCGCCTTTGTTTCTTCCTTGTTCTCTGTTTTTGTCCTTTCTCTTCTCGTCGTTGTCTATTCTTCAATGGAACGTTCGAGGTTATTACGCCAATTTCCTCGAACTCCAACTTCTGGTTTCGCGGTTTTCGCCCCTTTGTGTCTGTCTCCAGGAGCCAATGCTTGGTGCTCGTCCTGGTCGTTTTCGTGGCTATTCCTTTCTCTCCCCCCCCCCCCCCCCCCCAGCCATTGCTGGGGCTTCTAATTCTTCTGCTCTCTTGATTCGGGCTGATGTTCCCTTTGTTCCTTTACTTTTTCCTTCGCCTCTCCATTGTTCTGCTGCTCGTATCTTTGTGGGGAAATGGTACACAGTTTGTTCCATTTATCTCCCCCCGAGTGTCCCGCTCTCTCTTCCTGATTTGAAACGCCTCCTAGACTCCTTGCCGGAGCCTGTGCTCCTGCTGGGTGACTTCAATTGTCGTCATTCTCTTTGGGGTGACGTTCTGACGAATACCCGGGGTCGCCTCCTTGAGCCGTTTCTCCTCTCTTCTTCCCTGTCTCTTCTGAATTCTGGTGAGCCCACTCATTTGGACTCTCGAACTCGCACCCTTTCTTGTCTTGATCTTTCTCTCTGCTCTTCTTCTCTTTACTTAGATTTCACGTGGCAGGTTCTTGATGACCTCCATGGAAGTGATCATTTCCCCATCCTTGTTTCCTTTTTCTCTTTTCGCCCTTCCCTCTCTTTCCCTAGGTGGCAGTTTGCTAAGGCGGACTGGACCCTATTTTCCCTCAGTGCTACTCTCTCTGACCTCTCCCTTCTGCCCCTCTCTCGCGCTCTCCTCCTCTTTCATGACACTGTCTTCGAAGCTGCCCTCCGCTCTATCCCTCGCTCTTCCTCTCGGGATCCACGGAAGTGCGTTCCCTGGTGGAATGCGGACTGTGCTCGGGCTGTCCGCTGTAAGCGTGCAGCCTGGAAGAAGCACCGCCGTAGGCAGACGACCGATTCTTTTCTTTTCTTTCGGAAAGCGAGTGCGGTGGCCCGTAGGGCCATCCGTACGGCTAAACGTGAATGTTGGGCATCTTACGTCTCAACAATTACGTCCGAAACCCCTCTGGCCCGGATCTGGAAGCGTATCCGCAAGATAGCGGGTAAGTTCGTTCCCGATGTTTCACCGGTCCTTCACCTCCATGATACTCTTGTGGTGGACCCGTTGCAGGTCGCTTCCGAACTGGGTTCCCACTTTTCTTCTGTTAGCTCTGGTCTTCATCTTCCCCAATCTTTCCTTCTTCGTAAACCTGTCCTTGAGTCTCGTCCTTTAGATTTCTGCACTCATCTTCAGCTTCCCTATAATGATCCCTTCTCTCTCTGAACTTCGTTCTGCCCTGGCCCTCTGCGGTTCTACGGCGGCGGGCTCCGATGGTATTCATTATGAGATGCTTCGCCATCTCCCTCCGAGCACGTCTCAGTATTTACTGAGTCTGTATAATCGGATCTGGGAGTCGTCGTCAGTCCCTGAGGACTGGCTCGATGCCGTTGTCCTCCCTGTTCGCAAACCGGGGTCTCTGGGTACTTCCCCCTAAGGACTTTCGCCCTATTGCTCTCACAAGTTGTGTCTGCAAACTCTTTGAACGTATGGTTAACGTTCGTCTGATGTGGTTCCTGGAACACCATCACCTCCTCTCCCCTTCTCAATTTGGTTTCCGCAAGTGCCGCAGCACGACAGATGTCCTGGTGAACTTGGAGGTCTATATTCGTACTGCTTTTGCTGCGAAGACCTCCGTTGTTGCCGTCCTTTTTGACCTAGAAAAGGCTTACGACACCACTTGGCGTTATCATATCCTATCTCAACTTCATTCTTTTGGCCTTCGTGGTCATCTCCCTCTCTTTCTCCGCAGCTTCCTCTCTCGTCGTTCCTTTCGGGTGCGCCTTGGTACCGCTCTCTCTACCTCTTTTCAGCAATACGAAGGTGTGCCCCAGGGTAGTGTTCTGAGCACTACTCTTTTTCTGGTTGCCCTCAATGGTCTTCTTTCCTCTCTTCCTTCTGGTGTATTCTCCGCTCTCTATGTCGATGATCTTACCCTTTGTTGTCAGGGTGATGATTCGCCTTTCCTTCAACGCCGGCTTCAACTTGCCATTGATGCCGTGTCGTCTTGGGCCACAGGTCATGGCTTCAAGTTCTCTACTTCTAAGACTTGTGCCATGACTTTTACGCGGAAACGGGTTGTTCTTCGTCCCTCTTTATCACTTTATGGTCATCCCCTTGAATACAAAGATTCCGCGAAGCTTTTGGGGTTATTCCTTGACACTCGTTTGTCTTGGTCTCCCCATATCTCTTACCTCCGTGTTGAGTGCTCTAAGGCCCTTACCCTCCTTCGGGTCTTGTCCCATACTTCTTGGGGGGCAGATAGGCGCACTCTCCTTGCTTTACATTCCTCTCTCGTCCTGTCTAAGCTCGATTATGGTTGCCCTGCTTACTCGTCTGCTTCTCCTTCTACTCTTCGCCGTCTTGATGCTTTGCACCATACTGGGTTGCGTCTCAGTTCTGGTGCCTTTCGTTCGACTCCCATCCTTAGCTTGTATATGGACACTGGCTTCCTGTCTCTCCAGGACCGCCGTGATCGCTACTGTCTTCGCTATCTTGCGCGGTCCTTGCAACATCCTTCCTCTCGCCTCTGTCGTGCTTTAACTTTTACCCCTCCTGCGGTTCCTGTTCCTCTTCACCACCCTCTTTCTGTCCGGTTATCTCGCCTACAGGATTCTCTTTCCGTTCGTATTTCTGATGTTTCTCCTCGTGTTGTTCCTTCTTTGCCCCCGTGGAGGGTCCCTCTTCCGCGGTTTTGTACATCCTTGACCCGTATCACTAAAGCTTTTACCCCTCCTACGGTTCTAAAACGCCTTTTCCTCGAGCACTTTTCTTCTCACTCCCGCTCCGTTTCTGTCTTCACCGATGGGTCTAAGTCAGCGGACGGTGTTGGCTACTCTGTTGTTTTTCCTGATCGCACTTATATGTGTCGCTTGCCTCCGGAGACTAGCATCTTTACAGCGGAACTTTATGCTATTCTCTATGCTCTTCGTCTCCTGCTTTCTCGTTGTCAGTCTTCCTTTGTGGTTGTTGTTGACTCTCGTAGTGCCCTCATGGCTCTCGGGTCCTTTAATCCGGTTAATCCAGTAGTTGTCGAGATCCAGCATTGGCTGTTTCTCGTTCACAGTAAATTTAAGTCGGTTGAGTTTTGTTGGGTTCCCAGCCATATTGGTGTGTCTTTAAATGAGCGTGCGGATGCTGCTGCCAAGGAAGCTGTCCGCTCTTGTCCCATCTCTCGCAAGGGCATTCCGTATTCCGACTTTTACCCGGTTATCCATTCCTCAGTCCTTTCCCGTTGGCAGGCTTCTTGGTTGTCTGTTACTGGTAACAAGCTCCGTACTCTTAAATGTTGTGTTTCCTCGTGGCCGTCCTCCTTCCACCGTAACCGGCGGTGGGAAACAGCTCTGGCGAGGTTGCGTATTGGCCATACTCGCTTAACCCATGGTCACTTGATGGAGCGCCGCCCTGCTCCTTATTGTCCTAGTTGCATTGTCCCTCTTACGGTCGTGCATGTCCTTCTTGAATGTCCTGACTTCCAGGACGAGCGTGTGTCTTGCTTTCCGACCGCCCCTCGCGGTCACCTGTCCCTCGATAGAATTCTTGGTGACTCGGATACTTTTGATATCGTTCGCCTTATGCGTTTTTGTTCTCGTATTGGCATCCTTGGTGATATTTAGCGCCCTCTGATTATTTTGCGTACTTGATGGTGCTACATAGCCTTCCCGGTTTGGTGCCTTCTTTTGATAATTACTTACTTACTTGTTCATTCCGTTTTTTTTATTCATGCATTATCTGGCCAATTCCTTGAAAGTCACTACCGACTCGGGATAGGATACAACTAATAAGGTTCATCAATCAAGAAACCGGTTACTGGTCCAGTGACCGTAACACAGAGTATACAAAGGCTGAATAATGAACTTGTGAAGAACATTTTAAGAACATTATGAGAACATGTCAAAAAACACAGAACATAAGGGGCATTTGTAGAGAACATGAAAGAAAATGCATTGAACACAGTGAATATGCGAGAATATTAACTGAACTTGCAGAGAACATGCTGTGAATATTTGCAGAACATGGAAAGAACATATAAATATGGAATGACTATGAGGGGAGGAAGAGCTGGGGGTATGAGGGAGATAAGTGAGTGGATAGGTGTGGGGGCATGGAGGTAGTGAGGGAGGGAGGGAGATAAGGTGTGTCATGACCGTGTGATAATTAACGGGTGAGTGAATATTTACACAGCTGAGTAAACAAGTGTATTGAAGGAGAGGTTGTGTTTACTTTGATAAGGTAAGGTAATGTAAAAGATGAGAACTACTTACTTGCTCTAGAATAACTAAATTTATTGATCGTTGAAATAAGGTGGAGAACAGGAGTTGGAGCTCAGTAATTGCTTTGATCTATTTTACTGTGTTTAAAATAAATGTCTAAAATTTTTGAGATGAACTGATAATAACAAACTTATGAGAGCAAACTGAGGCAAGGACAGGAGCTGGCACTGGGTAACTAAATTGCTGTATTTTACTACATCTAAAATACAGCTATTTTAAATTTGAGGGGAATTGACCAGTTTATAGTATCGTTGTACGACTGAATTAGGGTGGAGGACAGGAGCTGGATCTCGGTAATTGCTTTGATTTATTTTACCACGTACGAAATGTAGCGGTTTTAAATTTCAAGCTAATTGGATAGGTACTAACGAAGTTACATGAGTAAAGTAAGGCGGGGGGGGGGGGGGACAAGAGGTGGAGCTTGGTTACTGTCATGGTCTGATTTACTGCGTTTGAAATAACTATGTATTAAATCTTGAAGAAATTGATCGGAGAATAGCACAGTTGTACGAAATAAGTAAGGCAGAGGACGGGAACTAGAACTCGCTAACTTTCTTTTCTTTTCTTACTCTGTCTGAAGTATGACTGTTTTAAATTCGGCTAAAATTGGGCTACTAGTAGTGAAACTACACTTATAATTGTGGAGAGCTGGGTCCAAGAACATCAGATGAACTTTTAAGAAATATCTCCCCCTCCCCGCTCAGCTCGTTGTCGCCGTGTGGGGGCTTAGTGGGCGGCTGTCGGAGTGTGATGCTCCTTGGGACAGTCCTCTGTCCTTTTCTAGCCTTGTGCTCTTGCTGCCGTCCTCTCCAATTCTGCTGGGCATCTTTTCCTTTTCCTTCTGTTTCGTTTTTCTCCCCCCTCTTCTCCTATCTGCTTGCCGTTTCCTGCCGACCTTTTGCTCGTTCTGGTTCTTCCCTTGGACTTCTTCTATTTTGACGCCCGGGTGCTTGAGGAGGCATACTCTTGCACCCGTAGAACTGCAGTACCCGACGTCGAGAGCGAGGGGGAACCTTTTATTGTCAATCCCCACTTCGTCACTGAACCCGATCTCGACGGACTGTCGGTTTCTTAAGGTGGCGTTTGTGGGGCGTATACTCACGACGCACCCCTAGGAGGCCCCGACAAGATCGGCGATAGCTTCTTGTTGGGTGTCCTACCTCTAATTGTGGCTCCATGGTGGGTGTGGGGGCACATTCGTGAGTGAATTCTTCTTTCGTCAAGATGATTACCCCTGCTTCGGCTTCTTCTGGTTTACCTTCTCAGGCTCGTGGGGTGGGCGACCAAGCCCCCGAGTCGGTCCGTATTGGAAGACCGGGCTCTGTAGCCTCCGCTGCATTGGGCCCCGACCTTGCTCCTCCTTTGGCCTCTCTGACTCCTTCCTCTGGCTCCCCTCCCTCCTCTGTGGTTGGGTCGAGCCCCAAGCCCCCAGTGGTGACTACCTCGTCCCCTGGCGCGGCTCCTTCTCTGGTTGTAACTACTGCACCTTTTCACCCCTCTCTCTCTGGGGGTTCTCACCGTCGTCCTCGTCACGGCCGCCCTCGCTCGATTCCTTCCAGTTCTGCTACCTATCAAGCCTTGTTTGGTCCCGCTTCGTGGGCCAAATATTTTGATCTCCTCCCTCTTGATTCTGCGCCTCCTGACGATTTCTCCCTCCATCGACATCTCATTGATTCCGTGGATGCCTCCATTACTTTCAACCCCACTCGTCTCGGTACACGTGTCGTTGCTGCTCCTTCTCAGGATGCTGCTTCCCGCTTGGCTGCCTTATCCTGCCTTGGCGAGACCCCCGTTCGGGTCTCGAAGAACGCTCAGTTGAATGCCAGTGTTGGCACTATTTTGCTCCCGCCCCATGTTGCGACCGGTGTTCGGGACCTGCGCGACTGCCACGACGATATTCGCCATATCCTCGCTGCCCAGGGCCATTCTATTCTCCAGGTGGACACGTTTACTCGTCCCCCTCGTGGTAGTCGCCGTCAACCCCTCCGGGTTGTGAAGATTACCTTTGATGGTAGGACCCTTCCACCCTCTGTCATTCTTGCTGGTGCCAGGTGCTCTGTCCAGGAGTACATTCCTTCTCCTCGGCTCTGCAACAAGTGCTGGAGGTTTGGGCATGGTGCCCTCCGCTGCTCCGGGACTGTCTCTCTCTGTCCTTTGTGTGGTGGCGAAGGTCACTCTAAGTCGGAGTGCGCTTCTCCCCAGGCTCGTTGCCTCAACTGCGGTGAGGCCCATCCTACCTTCTCCCGTGCGTGTGTCCATTACAAGCTTGAGGCAGCTGTCCTCAACATGAAGCACCGGGAGCGTTTATCTTTTCCTGAGGCGAGGCGCCAGGTTCGCCGGCTCCCTCCTTATGCTAATATCTCTTATGCTCGCGTGTTGCGCTCTTCCTCTCCTCGTCCTTCCCGCCTTCCTCAGACTCACAACCGTTTCCGGGCCTTGGACCCTGATGCGCCCACTGCCCCCTCCTCTGTTCCTTTGGGTTCTCTCCCGAAGGATCCTCCTCCTGGTCCTCTGTCTGGGGTTCCCCTTCCTTCTACCCGGTCTGTCATGTCTCCTGTGTCTTCTTCCTCGTCTCCCTCCGTTCCTCCTTCCCATCCTTCCCCTCCGTCTCTTGACCCTCCCCGCCGCCTGTCGGTGCGGGCTGATGTCCATCGCTCTCCAAACGGCCGTTATGTGTGCTCTCGTTCAGCTTCTCCTGTTGAGATGCTAGAATCCGTTGCCCAGTACGTGGTTGCTGGGACACCTGTCTCTTTACGTCAGAAACGTAAACCTGGCGCCTCTCCTTCCTCCTCCCCGGCGGGTAAGAAGGTTTCGCTTTCTTCCTCGGCCCCTACTTCTGCCTCTCTCGCTCCTTCCCCTCCCATTTCGGTGGTTGCGCCCCCTGTTCTTGCTATGGAGGTTTCTTTAGCCCCCGCTTCCCTCTCAGTTGCTGCCCTTGCTGAGGTATGCTCCCCTCTTTCTACCCTTTCTCTTCCTGCTGCTGTCCTTGCCTGCTCCTCTCCGTTGTCTCCTCTTCCTCCTCCTCCTCCGTACCCCGCCCACCCACCTCTGATCTGTTCTCCCGTTTCCTTTCCTCTGTCTTTGCTCAGTTTACCCATGCCCCTTAACCCTGACTTTGCTGACCCTGATCCCGACCCTGATATTCTTTACGTGCTCTGTTTCGCTTTCGCCTTTGTTTCTTCCTTGTTCTCTGTTTTTGTCCTTTCTCTTCTCGTCGTTGTCCATTCTTCAATGGAACGTTCGAGGTTATTACGCCAATTTCCTCGAACTCCAACTTCTGATTTCGCGGTTTTTGCCCCTTTGTGTCTGTCTCCAGGAGCTGATGCTTGGTGCTCGTCCTGGTCGTTTTCGTGGCTATTCCTTTCTCTTCCCCCCCCCCCCAGCTGTTGCTGGGGCTTCTAATTCTTCTGCTCTTTTGATCCGTGCTGATGTTCCCTTTGTGCCTTTACTTTTTCCTTCGCCTCTCCATTGTTCTGCTGCTCGTATCTTTGTTGGGAAATGGTACACTGTTTGTTCCATTTATCTCCCCCCGAGTGTCCCGCTCTCTCTTCCTGATTTGAAACACCTCCTAGACTCCTTGCCGGAGCCTGTGCTCCTGCTGGGTGACTTCAATTGTCGTCATTCCCTTTGGGGTGACGTTCTGACGAATACCCGGGGTCGCCTCCTTGAGCCGTTTCTCCTCTCTTCTTCCCTGTGTCTTCTGAATTCTGGTGAGCCCACTCATTTGGACTCTCGGACTCGCACCCTTTCTTGTCTTGATCTTTCTCTCTGCTCTTCTTCTCTTTACTTAGATTTCACGTGGCAGGTTCTTGATGACCTCCATGGAAGTGATCATTTCCCCATCCTTGTTTCCTTTTTCTCTTTTCGCCCTTCCCTCTCTTTCCCTAGGTGGCAGTTTGCTAAGGCAGACTGGACCCTATTTACCCTCAGTGCTGCTCTCTCTGACCTCTCCCTTCTGCCTCTCTCTCGCGCTCTCCTCCTTTTTCATGACACTGTCTTCAACGCTGCCCTCCGCTCTATTCCTCGCTCTTCCTCTCGGGGTCCGCGGAAGTGCGTTCCCTGGTGGAATGCGGACTGTGCTCGGGCTGTCCGCTGTAAGCGTGCAGCCTGGAAGAGGCACCGCCGTAGGCAGACGACCGATTCTTTTCTTTTCTTTCGGAAAGCGAGTGCGGTGGCCCGTAGGGCCATCCGTACGGCTAAACGTGAATGTTGGGCATCTTATGTCTCAACAATTACGTCCGAAACCCCTCTGGCCCAGATCTGGAAGCGTATCCGCAAGATAGCGGGTAAGTTCGTTCCCGATGTTTCACCGGTCCTTCACCTCCATGATACTCTTGTGGCGGACCCGTTGCAGGTCGCTTCCGAACTGGGTTCCCACTTTTCTTCTGTTAGCTCTGGTCTTCATCTTCCCCAATCTTTCCTTCTTCGTAAACCTGTCCTTGAGTCTCGTCCTTTAAATTTCTGCACTCATCTTCAGCTTCCCTATAATGATCCCTTCTCTCTCTCTCTGAACTTCGTTCTGCCCTGGCCCTCTGCGGTTCTACGGCGGCGGGCTCCGATGGTATTCATTATGAGATGCTTCGCCATCTCCCTCCGAGCACGTCTCAGTATTTACTGAGTCTGTATAATCAGATCTGGGAGTCGTCGTCAGTCTCTGAGGACTGGCTCTATGCTGTTGTCCTCCCTGTTCGCAAACCGGGGTCTCTGGGTACTTCCCCTAAGGACTTTCGCCCTATTGCTCTCACAAGTTGTGTCTGCAAACTCTTTGAACGTATGGTTAACGTTCGTCTGATGTGGTTCCTGGAACACCATCACCTCCTCTCTCCTTCATAATTTGGTTTCCGCAAGTGCCGCAGCACGACAGATGTCCTGGTGAACTTGGAGGTCTATATTTGTACTGCTTTTGCTGCGAAGACCTCTGTTGTTGCCGTCCTTTTTGACCTGGAAAAGGCTTACAACACCACTTGGCATTATCATATCCTATCTCAACTTCATTCTTTTGGCCTTCGTGGTCATCTCCCTCTCTTTCTCCGCAGCTTCCTCTCTCGTCGTTCCTTTCGGGTGCGCCTTGGTACTGCTCTCTCTCTCCCTCTTTTCAGCAATACGACGGTGTGCCCCAGGGTAGTGTTCTGAGCACTACTCTTTTTCTGGTTGCCCTCAATGGTCTTCTTTCCTCTCTCCCTTCTGGTGTCTTCTCCGCTCTCTATGTTGATGATCTTACCCTTTGTTGTCAGGGTGATGATTCGCCTCTCCTTCAACGCCGGCTTCAACTTGCAATTGATGCCGTGTCGTCTTGGGCCACAGATCATGGCTTCAAGTTCTCTACTTCTAAGACTTGTGCCATGACGTTTACGCGGAAACGGGTTGTTCTTCGTCCCTCTTTGTCACTTTATGGTCATCCCCTTGAATACAAAGATTCCGCGAAGCTTTTGGGGTTATTCCTTGACACTCGTTTGTCTTGGTCTCCCCATATCTCTTACCTCCTTGTTGAGTGCTCTAAGGCCCTTACCCTCCTTCGGGTCTTGTCCCATACTTCTTGGGGGGCAGATAGGCGCACTCTCCTTGCTTTACATTCCTCTCTCGTCCTGGCTAAGCTCGATTATGGTTGCCCTGCTTACTCGTCTGCTTCTCCTTCTACTCTTCGCCGTCTTGATGCTTTGCACCATACTGGGTTGCGCCTCAGTTCTGGTGCCTTTCGTTCGACTCCCATCCTTAGCTTGTATGTTGACACTGGCTTCCTGTCTCTCCAGGACCGCCGTGATCGCTACTGTCTTCGCTATCTTGCGCGGTCCTTGTGACATCCTTCCTCTCGCCTCTGTCGTGCTTTAACTTTTACCCCTCCTTCGGTTCCTGTTCCTCTTCCCCACCTCCCTCTTTCTGTCCGGTTATCTCGCCAACAGGATTCTCTTTCCATTCGTATTTCTGATGTTTCTCCTCGTGTTGTTCCTTCTTTGCCCCCATGGAGGGTCCCTCTTCCACGGTTTTGTACATCCTTGACCCGTATCACTAAAGCTTTTACCCCTCCTACGGTTCTAAAACGCCTTTTCCTCGAGCACTTTTCTTCTCACTCCCGCTCCGTTTCTGTCTTCACCGATGGGTCTAAGTCAGCGGACGGTGTTGGCTACTCTGTTGTTTTTCCTGATCGCACTTATATGTGTCGCTTGCCTCCGGAGACTAGCATCTTTACAGCGGAACTTTATGCTATTCTCTATGCTCTTCGTCTCCTGCTTTCTCGTTGTCCGTCTTCCTTTGTAGTTGTTGTTGACTCTCGTAGTGCCCTCATGGCTCTCGGGTCCTTTAATCCGGTTCATCCAGTAGTTGTCGAGATCCAGCATTGGCTGTTTCTCGTTCACAGTAAATTTAAGTCGGTTGAGTTTCGTTGGGTTCCCAGCCATATTGGTGTGTCTTTAAATGAGCGTGCAGATGCTGCCGCCAAGGAAGCTGTCCGCTCTTGTCCCATCTCTCGTAAAGGCATTCCGTATTCCGACTTTTACCCAGTTATCCTTTCCTCAGTCCTTACCCGTTGGCAGGCTTCTTGGTTGTCTGTTACTGGTAACAAGCTACGTACTCTTAAATGCTGTGTTTCCTCGTGGCCGTCCTCCTTCCACCGTAACCGGAGGTGGGAAACAGCTCTGGCGAGGTTGCGTATTGGCCATACTCGCTTAACCCATGGTCACTTGATGGAGCGCCGCCCTGCCCCTTATTGTCCTAGTTGCATTGTCCCTCTTACGGTCGTGCATGTCCTTCTTGAATGTCCTGACTTCCAGGACGAGCGTGTGTCTTGCTTTCCGACCGCCCCTCGCGGTCACCTGTCCCTCAATAGAATTCTTGGTGACTCGGATACTTTTGATATCGTTCGCCTTATGCGTTTTTGTTCTCGTATTGGCATCCTTGGTGATATTTAGCGCCCTCTGATTATTTTGCGCATTTGATGGTGCTACATAGCCTTCCCGGTTTGGTGCCTTCTTTTGATAATTACTTACTTCTACAAAATGTGCCGGACCAACTGGGATGTGGTGGGTATGTGGGCCTGCGGGCCGCTCCAAGCAACAGCCTGGTGGACCAAGCTCTCACAAGTCAAGCCTGGACTTGGGGAGTAAAACAACTCCACAAACCCAATCAAACAGGTAACATAAGAATTTCTTAAGACCGCAACGAGTTATTTAAAAAAAACAATAAAAAGTACTCCTAAGGCGTACTTTCCTAGACCCCAAAACAAAAAGTACTTGTTAAGTTGCCATTCCCACTACTGATGGGAAGGGTGGGGTAGGGGTCGAGGGCTGTAGCTCCCAGTAGCAATGATTTAAGAACCCCAGTAAGTACAGCTCAGGGCTTATCTCTCCCGTCGGTCCTGGGACAGGTCACAGCCGGCCTTCGGACAGGTCACAGACGGCCATGGAACAGGTCACAGCCGGCTTTGGGACAAGTAACAGCCGACTCTGTGACAGGTTACAGCCGGCCATGTGGTAGGTCACAGCCGGTCACTTCTCTCACGTCTGACAACGACGTCACTGCTCTTAATGAATGGTTTATGTTATCTGGGATAATTAAACTGGTTTATTAATAAGGATATTGGTTTAATAAGTGAAGTTGAGAGTGTGGGTGGGTGGGGCGAGACTGGGTGGGTGGGGGGGGGCGAGACTGTTTGGGGCTAGATTGTGGGTGGGTGGGGAAGGAGAGTGTGGGTGTGTGGGGAGGGTGGGGTGAGAGTGTGGGGAGGGAGGGTGGGGAAGGAGAGTGTGGGAGGGTGGGGAAGGAGAGTGTGTGGGAGGGTGGGGTGAGAGTGTTGGAGGGTGGGGAAGGAGAGAGTGGGAAAGGAGTGTGGGTGAGTGTGGGAGGGTGGGGGTGTGTGGGGAGGGGGAGGGTGGGGTGAGTGTGGGTGGGAGGGTGGGGTGAGTGTGGGTGGGAGGGTGGGGTGAGAGTGTGGGTGGGAGGGTGGGGTGAGAGTGTGGATGGGAGGGGTGAGAGTGTGGGAGGGTGGGGCGAGACTGGGTGGGTGGGGGGGGGGCGAGACTGTTTGGGGCTAGATTGTGGGTGTGTGGGGAAGGAGAGTGTGGGGTGAGTGTGGGAGGGTGGGGGTGTGTGGGGAGGGGGAGGGTGGGGTGAGTGTGGGTGGGAGGGTGGGGTGAGAGTGTGGGTGGGTGAGGTGAGTGTGGGAGGGTGGGGGTGTGTGGGGAGGGGGAGGGTGGGGTGAGAGTGTGGGAGGGTGGGGTGAGTGTGGGTGGGAGGGTGAGGTGAGAGTGTGGATGGGAGGGGTGAGAGTGTGGGAGGGTGGGGAGGGAGAGTGTGGTCATCCATGGGGCCAGAGCGTGTTTACCCACTGTAGTCAGGTAGGCCCGCTCCACCTGCACCACCAAGTTGCCGAATTGACGATTATTGAAGTTATTTATTTAAACTATATTACAGGCCAAGTCACGCCTCGTCTTTATTTCTTGATTAGAATATAGTGACGAGTTTATATGTAAGCTTGAAGCTGTTGGACATCGGCTGTTGGCAAGAGAGAGGTGTGAAAATATAAAGAGTTTAGTGATGATATTGGCGCAGACAGCGACCTGTTGCGACCCAGCCTGGCGGCCCAGCCGAGCCCGCCACCCGCACTGTTGCCACTCCCACACTCACGGCTACCCCCTCACTATACACCTTAATCTTGTTTATAATCTTGCTTCCTTTGACATCTGTTGTGCACACTCTAGCTATTACGATGTATCTACATCTTCTGAAGGGTTTGCTGTAACTGGTCTTGTTTAAAGGAGATTCCTGAGGTGTTTGAAGAGATGACATGAGCATGTGGGAGGATGGCATGACTGATGCGGTAGCACCGGCCCCTCCCCCCTCCCCACTCCAACAATCCCACCAGCGAGCGGCCAGGCCAGCAGTACTAACGTATTATACCATCCTGCTATTGATCTCTCCTATTTTATAATACACATATACATCCCCCGCGCCCTGTCATCATACAGACACTGGCTGGTCTCCACTTGACAGTTATACACATGGTGTGTATGGGTTGAGGCCACAAGTGGAATACACCATACACAATACAAGGTGGGTTTCAGCGCACGCCAGCTATCAGCTCAAGTGTTATTTGCTACAAAAAGTCAACTATTTTGTATTGAACTGGTCTAAGGTATCTGCGCTTTATAATTAGGGAATCGGTCATCAATTGCCATTACCCTAAATAGAGGGAAACCATTTATACCATGTGTCAGCGGGCGGGCGGGGCGCCGGGACCCGACGCTCGCACGCGAATTGCTCGAATTAAAGCGGAAAAATATATTTTGAATTTTGCTGCCGGTCAGTGTCAGGCCGGGCCGTGAAGGCTTAATCTGGCGGACGGTGTTCCCGGCCACACCTCCACCCACCTGCCACCTCCACCCACCTGCCACCTCCACCCACCTGCCTCCTCCACCCACCTTCCACCTCCTGCCACCTCCACCCATCTGCCACTTCCACCCACCTGCCACCTCCACCCACCTGCCACCTCCACCCACCTTCCACCTCCACCCACCTGCCACCTCCACCCACCTTCCACCTCCACAAACCTGCCACCTCCACCCACCTTCCACCTCCACCCACCTGGCACCTCCACCCATCTGCCACTTCCACCCACCTGCCACCTCCACCCATCTGCCACCTCCACCCATCTGCCACTTCCACCCACCTGCCACCTCCACCCATCTGCCACTTTCACCCACCTGCCACCTCCACCCACCTGCCACCTCCACCCACCTGCCACCTCCACCCACCTGCCACCTCCACCCATCTGCCACCTCCACCCACCTGCCACCTCCACCCACCTGCCACCTCCACCCACCTGCCACCTCCACCCACCTGCCACCTCCACCCACCTTCCACCTCCACCCACCTTCCACCTCCACCCACCTGCCACTCCACCCACCTTCCACCTCCACCCACCTGGCACCTCCACCCATCTGCCACTTCCACCCACCTGCCACCTCCACCCATCTGCCACCTCCACCCATCTGCCACTTCCACCCACCTGCCACCTCCACCCATCTGCCACCTCCACCCATCTGCCACTTTCACCCACCTGCCACCTCCACCCACCTGCCACCTCCACCCACCTTCTACCTCCACCCACCTGCCACTTCCACCCACATGCCACCTCCACCCATCTGCCACCTCCACCCATCTGCCACCTCCACCCACCTGTCACCTCCACCCACCTTCCACCTCCACCCACCTTCCACCTCCACCCACCTGCCACCTCCACCCACCTGCCACCTCCACCCACCTGTCACCTCCACCCATCTGCCACCTCCACCCACCTTCCACCTTCACCCATCTGCCACCTCCACCCACCTGCCACCTCTACTCACCTTCCACCTTCACCCATCTGCCACCTCCACCCACCTTCCACCTTCACCCATCTGCCACCTCCACCCACCTGCCACCTCCACCCACCTTCCACCTGCACCCACCTTCCACCTCCACCCACCTTCCACCTCCACCCACCTGCCACCTCCACCCACCTGCCACCTCCACCCACCTTCCACCTCCACCCACCTGCCACCTCCACCCACCTTCCACCTCCACCCACCTGCCACCTCCACCCACCTTCCACCTCCACCCACCTTCCACCTCCACCCACCTGCCACCTCCACCCACCTTCCACCTCCACCCACCTGCCACCTCTACCCACCTTCCACCTTCACCCGTCTGCCACCTCCACCCGTCTGCCACCTCCACCCACCTGCCACCTCCACCCACCTTCCACCTGCACCCACCTTCCACCTCCACCCACCTGCTATATCCACCTACCTGCCACCTCCACCCCCCTGCCACCTCCACCCCTACCTACCTACAACGGTTGAAATATTCACAGGCAGATGCACAAAATGGAGAACATCCTTGATAACGTAACAAACCCAGCTCCAGATTATCTTCCTTGCAGACTTCAATCGACCAAGCCAAAGATGGAGAATGGCAAACAAAAATATTATAGCAGGGAACCATCCTTGAAATAATCAACCACGGGTCAGAGAACTTTTAAGATTCTGTGACAAATTCTCGCTCAATCAATAGATTACAGAGCCAACTAGGAACGAAAACACATTAGACTTGTCATTCACAGACAATGATGAGTTAATCAGAGACATTACAATCTCAGATACTACATACTCAGACCATAAGCTCATTGAAGTGCAAACTTACATTAATAAAAAAAAAAAAAATAACGGCAGTAGGTCCAAGAGAATCAACAAGCGAGATGGGTTATTCATTCAATTCAATTTCAACAATAAGAGGATTGACTGGGATAAAATAAATATGGACCTTGCAAACATTCAATAATAGGAGACGGTCTTACAGGACAAAACTGCCACATAGGGGATAGCTCAACTGACAGCTGAAGCTTACAAGGTCTGCTTGGAGCACATGCCTGTGAGGAGGGTCAGAAAGAGGACCACTCTAGAAAGAGAATGCAGACGACTGTACAGGAGAAGGAAAAAACGGAAATGTTTAGTCAGTCACAACTATCACAAGAAAGGAAAATAAACATAAACAGCGAGATCGAAGAAATAGAACAAAAACCCTGAAGCGATCATACGAGTCTGAGGAAATAGAATTTGTAACAGAAAGCTATACAGGAAATAAAAAAAAATCCAAAATATTTTTTCACATTCACAAAATCAAAATAAAAAAACTCCACCAGTAGTGGACCTTTAATTACAACTGAAGGTACATACTGTGACAGTGCCCCTCTCCTATTTTTCCCATATACCGGATTTAAGAGTCATATCAGCTTACCGGCAGGTTCTCTGAAATGCAGGGAATCTTTTGAGGTATGAGGCTACCGAAATGGTTACCGATTTATGGAGAAATTTGTACTATAAATTTGTAGGTAAAGGGGAGAAGTCGCACCCTAGGTACAACAAAATGGTGCCTCCTGCCTGCAAATCCACAATTTTGTGTGCGGCGCCCGCCGGCCGGTGATTGGCTGGCTGAGGTCACTTGACTTGATTCACCGATCAGAGCCTGCCCCTGGTTCTGTGACATCACCGGGAGACCTGGCCCGCTGCCTGCAGAGCGCCAGGTGCTCAGAGATACATGGGGCTTCGTTGAGAGCGGATGTGCGCTGGTTGAGCTCGCAAGTTTTGAGGTCTAGGAGCCTCATTCAGTGGATTTACACAGCCTGACAAGTTTATGGTGACGACCAAGGACTGCAGTACTTCAGAGAAGTGCGAGAAAGCAGAGTTCCATCGGTGTAAGGGCGCCGAGGACTGTGAGCTGATAGTCTTGGAGAAGTCGAGAGAGTTACGACGGCTAGAGTAGTGAGTGGCTCGCCGTCAGTGGAACTCCAAGGAACTCAGAGCTGTTGTGATGGAATCACGCCTACTGGGAACTCAGAAGGGAGAAAACGCATCCTGATCCATGAGTGTGGGGTCTCGGTGAAGGAGTGCTTGAGGGAAATGACGTGTGCAGTGAAAACTGGACAAGTCAACGCCCAGGAATTTCACTCAGGGAATGAGTACAGAGATGACGAGAATCTTCGCGACATCTAGGGACTGGTGACTTATCTGGAACGTCAAGCAACGACGTGAGAGACGGAGGAACCCCAGTGACCATCGGAGTCCAAACGTCTGAGGGCAGGATTTGATAAGGTAGCTCATATATCCCTTAATGTTAGGCAAGATAGGCCTATTGTTATGTCTAGGCATTTACTAGAGTGTTTACCATAGTCATAGGAGTAGATTAGTTTATGGGACAGCACGTGTATGTCATCTACTGCCTGGTGATAACAGCGAGTGGCTGTCCAGTGGAGGATTGAGGAGCTGCGCTGACGAAGTCGCCCCATCCTTCCAGTGAGGGGCCCAACCTGTTCTCGCACTTTTGCACAGTCAATATTGTCTTATTAAATAAGTGCATATGTGACATACTAATTTATTGCGAATATTTTAGTTTACCTTGAAAAGCTTCATAGAAAACACATACCTTGCCTAACCTTCTTAGTATGTTAAGGTAAGCATCTCATTGCTTCGTAATTACAATTATTACTTAACCTATACCTATAATAGGATAAGTAATAATTGTAATTAAGAAGCAATAAGATGCTTATCTTAACATACTATGAAGGTTAGGTAAGGTCGGCGTTTTCTATGAAGCTTTTCGAGGTAAACTAAAATATTCACAATAAATTAGTATGTCACAGATGCACTTATTTAATAAGTCAATATTGACTGTATGAAAGTGCGAGAACGGGTTGGAGAGGCCAGTGGTACATTTAAACTCAACCAACTGATGCGAGTTGCCGGCGGCCACCAGAGGAGCGCTGCTGTCACCATTAGTATTTCCATAAGAATATATATTATATATCTCATGTGTCTGTAGTTTGCTTTTGAGTAAATGTTATTATTTTATCACTGCTTTTGGTGTCACCTCCATCTCATTGAGCATTGTGGGTAAATGATATATGATTACACTACTCTGGTACTGGCATTACATAGAGAAAGACCCTGTGTTGGCAACACGATATTAGATTTGAATACTGGTACTGGCTTTTCCTAGAGAGTGACCCTAAGTTGGCAACATGACAGTATATTTGAATTCTAGTACTGGCCTTATATAGAAAGAGGTCCTGGCTTGTAGATACGATACCATATTCGAACCTACAGCGTTGCTGGGACACAGAGAGAATTACCCAGTTGGCGACCAGAAAGGAAGAGGTAGAATTGAGGTTGCAGCCAGGAGTCAGGCAAAACTTTGCCAAATACAGGTGGGCAGGCCCGGTGGGGAGGTCACACATTGCAGGATTGAGCTTAAGCAGTGTAGGCTGGGCCTTCTCCTCTCCCCCTTGGGTCCAAGGTCAAATAGTGATAACCGGTCTTGAGGCATGACTAGGAAAGTTCCCTGGAGGTGATATACGATACTCAAGTGGAGGAACAAAGACCCACGGCGATCAGAATGACCACAGGATCACTAGCATGATCCCCTGCTGTTTAACTGTAACTTCAAGTAACAAAAGGCCAAGGTGAGTGACGCGTGACAGTACACAGAGGACAGCAAAGCAATTAGTGAAATTCTAAGAAGCCAGTATGAGGCTATGTTTAGCACACCAATAAACAACATGAAAGTTGATGACCCAGACAGCTTCTTTATGAATGACATGCAAGCTGTAGATAATATAACGGATATTAACACAAACTCAGAAGACTTTTGAAGAGAAATTGACAACATGCCCAGGCACTCAGCCCCTGGTCCTGAGTCGTGGAATTCAATATTCATAAAGAAATACAAAGTGCCAGTAGCGCGAGCGCCGTGTAATATGAAGAAAGAGCCTGGATACAGGGGAGATACCAGCAGCACTTAAATCTGCAGATATAGCTCCTCTGCACAAGAGGGTTAGTAGAGTTTTGACAAAAAATTATAGACCAGTTGCACTAACATCACAAATTATAAAAGTTTTTGAGAGTGATTAGGAATCAAATTTCTAGTTTTATTGAAAATAATGAGCTACACAACCCAGGACTACATGGATTTAGAGCGGGCAGGTTCTGTCTGTCACAGTTACTCAACCACTATGACAAAATAACTGAAGCTTGAAAAGAAAAGAAAAATGCAAATGTTATATTCACAGATTTTTTGCAAAGGCGTTCGACAAATGTGACCTTGGAGTGATAGCACACAAAATGAGGTCAATGGGAAACTGGTAAAGTAGGACGTTAGATACTCAATTTCCGGTCGAACAGAACACATAAAGTAACAGCCAATCATATAAAATCGGGTCCAAGCGCAGTTAAAAGTTCTGTACCTCAGGGTATGGTCCTTGCACTTGTGGGAACCAACCTGTGAGATTTATATTTATTTAATTTATATGAATTTATATAGAATTTATATTTACGTTAATTTATATACTTCGATAGCAATTGGTATGATGATAAGTGGACTGTATTTCTGCAATAATCTCACAAATCGATCCTCTGCACATTAGGGGGGTTTATATTAAATTTATATATATGCAGCCAATCAAACTACAGTATTAAACTACATATATTGTTAAACATTGAAGAGGTTCCTTATCTTATTGTACAGCAGGCCTTAGTCCACCAGGTATAACCAGGATGTAGACACCAAATTATCCTCTTTGAGGTAGCTTCCATCACCCAGTAACTGGTACACAAAGCATGCTTCCTCGTCTTGACCTGTCAAAAGGGCGCTAGCTAAGAAGCCAGAATCCTAATATATGACAGCTATACCAGAGAAAACACTGTACATGGAACCATAAAGACCTAGGCTTAATTACCTTGTTTGAGTCGATCATTCGTGTTCTAACCGGTGCGCCCTATCTACTGACATTAATGGCCAAAAATGATTAGATAAATGGGTTTCGGAAAGACACTTCCCTTCAGATTGATGACAGCGTGTTTATGATGGCAGATCACTACTCTGATCTTCCATAACACTTCGTCCAAGAGAATTTATAGGAGCCGTAAATCGCTCCACGACTCTGTGGTCTTAAACAATAACAATGGCTGACCACTCCCTCCTCACTGACGCTACTGGCCTACATTGTCCAGATGACAGTAAGTGATAGAAGGGTCACATTTACTCTATTTTGATATTGATAATTAAGTTAATTTATATGAGATGTTTTTATGATGGTAAAGTCCAAAGACTAATGTATTTAAGAATAATTCCCACCATAATAGGTGGTGAATTTATTATAGTATGTGGTAATGATATCCCGTTTTCTATAGACGGAAATTCCACTACAAGTTACATTTTCTATGGGTTAACTTGTTTATACAACACAGCAATATTATCTGCCTGTATGATATTATTAAATGGTGTCAGATTTTCCGACAGCACTACTGCATTTCCTTATTCCCACATCAGATATAGACAAAAATACAAGTCACAGCTTTGTGTCATCCTTTGCAGATGACACAAAAATCAGCATGAAAATTACTTCTGCTAAAGACATTGAAAAACTTCAAGCAGATATTCATAAAGTTTTTGACTGGCCAACTAAAAATAACGTTGTTTAACAGTGATAAATTCCAGGTACTCAGGTAAGGTAAAAATGAGAACCTTAAATATGACACAGGGTACAAAACACAATCAAATCTGCCCATATTATAAAAGCAGCATGTCAAGGATTTGGGAATAATGATATCCGACGACCTAATGTTTAGGGAGCATAACCAAACAAATATTGCGTCAGCCAGAAAAATGATAGGATGGATTACGAAAACTTTCAAATCCAGGGATCCCATCACCATGGTTGTACCATTCAAAGTACTTGTACTGTCCCTTCATGAGTACTGCTCAGTACTCACTTTTCCCTTCAAAGCAGGAGAGATTGTTGAAATGGAGTGAGTACAGAGAACATATACGACATACACAGACGCGATAAAGCACCTAAATTATTGGGATCGTCTCAAAGCTTTCCAAACGTATTCACTAGAAAGGAGACAAGAGAGATACCAAATAATATACATGTGGAAAATACTGGAGGGGTCAGGTCCCAAATCTACACAGTAAAATAACAACTTATTGAAGTGAACGATATGGAAGAAAATGCAGAATAGAACCAGTGAAGAGCAGGGGTGCCATAGGCACAATCAGAGAACACTGTATAAACATCAGAGGTCCACGGTTGTTCAACACCCTCCCAGCGAGCATAAGAAATATTGCTGGAACAACCGTGGACATCTTCAAAAGATAACTAGATTGTTTTCTTCAAGGAATACCGGACCAACCGGGTGTGGCGGGTATGTGGGCCTGCAGGCCGCTCCAAGCAACATCTTGGTGTACCAAGTTCTCACAAGTCAAGCCTGGCCTTGGGTCGGGCTTGGGGAGTAGAAGAACTACCAGAATCCCATCAAACAGGTATCTTCCACCTTCACTAACATTCTACCTCCACCCACCTTTCACCTCCACCCACCTTCCACCTCCACACACCTTCCACCTCCACCCACTTTCCACCTTCCACCCAGCGTCTAGCTTCTAAAGGCTTCCACCGTCAAAAAGATCCCAGCTCCATCCGCTTTCATAAAGTGAATGGAGCTGGAGAAGTAGATAGAGAAGAAGCTACATAAAGCTTACAGCTTCACCCACCTTCCAGATCCACTAAGATTCTAGCTCCACCCACCTTCTACCACCACCCATCTTCCGGCAGCATCCAGCTTCGTACTCCACCCATCTTCCAGCATCATTCATCTTACTGCACCACCCTGGAAACACAAACCGAAACTGTCTCTATTTTCCGCTTGTAACAACTTGTAATAAAGTTGTTACATCTTGGCTTAATGTGTTTATGACGTATTAGAACGTTGTTACAACTTGCTATATTGGTTATTACAACTGGTTAGGAGGTGATAAAACTTGTTCGAACGTTGTACCAACGTCGTAGTTTCGGTGTGTGTTTGGCGGGCATCCACCTACCAGTTCCACCTACCTTCTAACTCCCCACAGTTTCCTCCATCACCCAGCTCTCATTACATCCTAGCTTCCAACAACACCCAGCTTCCATCACCAATTAGCTTCCATCACCAATTAGCTTCCATCACAAATCAGCTTCCATCACCAATCAGCTTCCATCACCAATCAGCTTCCATCGCCAATCAACTTCCACCACCAATCAGCTTCCATTATGTGGGAAAATCCTAGCAGGCAATTATTTCCTTTTATTCTATGTTTGTTTCTTGAATATTATTTTTTACTTGACTATAATATTATTATTATGATAAGTGGACTGTCAGAATCTTTCTGCTCACAGTTGGGGGGACAATTGTAACCTATACAACTTTGCAGTGGATAAAATAGGTTACAATTGTTAACTAGTCTTGAAAATATAAATTGTACCACATATGGTGGTCTAATCTACTATTATTCTTAAATGTACTGAAATTATGAACACGACTACTCTTCCTACAGTTTCAATAATTATCTACTGTAAATTAAATTTTCCTTAGCTGATACTATAGGTGTGGCCTAAATAGGCTGACTTTCTCCAAAATCTGCTAAGGGTGTGGCTACATGTGTTCCAGGGTGTATAAGATGGCCGCCTGGGCAAGCTGGCGTCTTTGTGTACAACAGGGCAGAAAAATTTCCACAATTAGGTTGGGTGCCAGCTGCAGCCTTTCAGTAACTTCACATCAAAGCTTTCCTGCCGAATGAAAGGAATTAATAATGGTTCCCTAAACATATAAAGTACAGGTATGACATGGATATTGGTGTGTGTAGTAAATGCGAATAAAACACACCTGTTTGGGATTTTAATCCCACAGTATAACCGTCTTACCTGTCTATGACATAAAATGGCCAAATTATATAATTAGATACTTGGTAAGACGGATACTCAGGTATTCCTTTGGTTGCAGAGGTGGTAGAAGTTGTTACTCGGTTGGTTGATTCGTATTTGGGAGTCTATGACGAGTTTTTCTGGCTCATATGAAGCCATCTCTGTGTGTTTGTGGTTTGTTATTGTTCTGTCTGTACGTGACGCCGCTCCTCTCCCCTGAGCTTGGTTCCAACATTATTTGTTGGTTTCATTTCTTTCAAGGAATAGGGAGTCAAGCTGTACTTTACTGCTAATTATATTATATCTAGTCCTAGTGAATACCTCTTTTTATTAAGTTTAGACACTATAGACTATGGTTTAAAAAGAGATGAAATAAATAAATATACGTCTTGTTGATGACATCACAGAATCACCCACTCTCTGATTTAATGGGGTATCTATGTTATGTTAACGTGTGTGTCGGATTTCCGACATAATTCTGGGAGGGGGGGGCGGAACACGAGTCAAAATCCCGGTAAGGACTGCGATCACTTTATTCCTCTCCCTCAGAATTATAGAGTTGCTTTAATTTGAGCTTGCACTGTTGTGCAGCAGTCCTCTCAGGATGGATGTTCTTTATTGGCACTTCGGGTGCTGGAAGTCGTTGAACATCTTCTTTTCCTGCCAGTTCTAAAGAAACTAATTTCTCTTAATGTTTTGAGAGTAGTGTTTCCTCGTCATTTTACTTTCACTATTCTCAAGATTCCCTGACTGTCTGGATTAACAGAGACTATTTGTCCCATAGGCCACTCTGAGCGTGGCCCATCGCTGTTCACCAGAACTATGTCACCAGGGTTCAAGTTAATTCTGTTGTAGGGGTTGTTTGCCCTGTAATGATACTCCCTCAGAACAGTCAGGTATTCTCGAGTCCATACGTCATTCCACCGTCTTATCACTCGTGAGAGATGTTTGAAACGTTGAACCAAGTCACTCTCTCGGGCATATGAAGGATTCTCTGGTTCCTTGTCCGTAAGGGACACTAGAGTTCTGAGAGGTCCCCCATACATCAGATGAGCTGGACTTAATGGTTCACGCTGTGAAACATCATCAGAGGGGTAGGTAAGTGGTCGGTTGTTAACTCGAGCTTCTATCTCTATGGCAACGGTTTGGAGCTCCTGCAGGTCAATTTTTGGCGGTGTAGGGTTTTCCGTAGGGAACATTTTACTGTAACAGTCATGCGTTCATAGAAGCCTCCGTGCCATGGTGCTCTGGGAGGTATGAATTTCCAGATTTAGAGCATTGCGTACCTTTGGGTGGTTCCAGATTTTCCTCAGACATGCTTCTCTGGCAACTAAGTTAGACCCATTGTCCGAGATCATTAACTTAGGACAGGATTTATGTGAAGCAAACCTGCGGAAAGCCTGAAAGAATGCCTCGGCACTCATATCAGGAGTCACTTCAAGATGTACTGCCCTTGTTGTGGCACAAGTGAAAAGGCAGATATATGCCTTCACTGGAATTTTGTCCTTGGTGCCTGTTAGTGTTAGTGCTCCTGTGAAACCTACTCCTATAGTCTCAAAGGGACGAATATGTACAACTCGTTCCTCTGGGAGTGGAGGAGGGCCTGGATATGGACGCACTCTGGCATCGTATCTCCGGCAAATAACACAAGATTTAATTATGGATTTTACAGTCTGTCTACCTTGGGGTAGTAAGTACTATTGTCTTAAGTGTGTTAGAGTATCTAATGCCCCACCATACAGAGCATTGTATTTGTGTATGTGTAACACAATTAGTTTGCTTACTATGTGGTGACGAGGAGGCAGTATTGGATTTCTTGCCTCCAGATCTATGCTGCATGCTCTGAGCAGCCTCCGCATCTTATCAGGTTATAATTGTTGGTGTCTATCCAGAGACCCAGATCATTTTGAAGTTTCTTAGGGACATTTTCAAATTCTATCCCGAATGTGTCTGTTAGGGCTCTTTTGACCCAGTACCTTAAGGCACTAGGGAATTTATTCTTGATTCCTATTTTTTTTAGAAAATCAAATACCACTTTGGTGACACCTATTAGTTTAACAGTTCAGAGAACCGATTAAGATCAATTACCAAAGTCTGAAGTGGTTCTGGATTCTCAGTTGGAACAGTGACATTGGTCACAATGACTTGTGGCTTTTGTTCAGGCTACTGGTCACTGACTAGCCACTGAGGTCCATTGAACCACATCTCTGCCTTTGTTAATTGCTGTAAAGTCAGGCCTCGGGAGAGATACTCAGCTGGATTCTCTTTGGTGGGTACATATCTCAGTTTGTACCCTGCTGACAATTCTTGCATTTCTTTAACGCGGTTACTCACGTAAGGATTTTTACTGTTATTGTTTTTCACCCACTGTAGCACTGCCTCATTATCTGACCATACCACTGTTTCTTCAAAGTGAATGTTGCTTGACCACCGTGCTGCGCCGAGTTTATTGTGGAATTCCCCGTGCGCATGAAATAATGTGTTCCAAAAAATTATTTTTTCTTCGTAAAATGATAAATTGCCTTCCCTGAACATGTCTATATAAAAATAAATATCAAATTCCACTTACTTTGGCTGTGGGGACGAGGACAAGTTGCGCTGTGACGTCATCAGGGGCTGGTCGTCCGTGCATGACTCGCCCAGACATGGTCGCAGGATCCATTCTAGCACCGGGTGTTACCACAAATATATTTTCAATTATTTGTTCTATGCATTTCCAATGCGGTTTTATTTTTTTTATCGTATATGATGCATATTTGTGTCCTTTACAATATGTATACAGTAGAACGTTCAAAATGTTCCCTGGAACTGTGATACATGTGTCAGTGTTGTCCACAATAAATGTTTATTGTCACAATATTACTTGTTAAAAATTCACTAAAATTACAGTATGTTCAGTTTCACACACTATTTACACAGTAACACACTGTATTACACACTCAGTACTTCGGAAGTGAGTAATAATCAACGAAGTAGTCCATGGTACACAGCGCGACTTCGCTCTCAGTGCACCAGGTACAGATAAATTTTCGTTTCCTGTTTCTTCATTCTGTGTGCTTGCAAATAACACACTCACGTACACCCTTGGCTTTAGTACTTGTATGTAGCCTAGCTTGTAAAGCGTAAGGTAGTATTGAAAAGATTATAGGAAAAGATCAATTTGTTAGGTAGTCTTGAAAAGATCGCTTTATATGGTCCCACACAGGAAGAGATTCAGCTGGCCTCAAAGAGTGTCCGTCAGTCAGAAAGAGATTCAGTTAGCCTCAAAAAGTGTCCGTCAGTCAGGAAGAGATTCAGGTATTCTTGAAAATATCTATGGAAAACAACACAATGGAAGCCGCTAAGACTGTTCATCTATGCTACTTGTATCAGATGCATCATCACTGAACGCAGAAAACGATTCATCTATGTATCATCTAAATAAATTGGAGATAGCATAGGAATTGCAAGGGTGATGCTCAGAGCTACAACTGGATACGCTCGCTGTATCGTCTTCATAGGGGCTGTATCACTTGCATCCGATCTTTGTGTTAGGTCCTTATTGCGCCTAGCTTCACCAATGTTATGACCCTTATGTTCTTCAAACAATAAGGTTTGAATTTCACCGACAGAGCGTTATCTTTCAACACTGCGTCGGAGAGGTGTCTGGGAGCCAGCGCCGCTGGCTCACGCGTCTCCGCAATGACTACCGAATTCATACCCCATTTGGTTAGTACCGAATGAGCAATGGTTGCTCATTCGGTACTAACCCAGCCAGCAGCCTATCTTGAGAGGATTTTGGGGCTTTAGTGTCCCCGCGGCCCGGTCCTCGACCGGACCTCCATCCCCAGGAAGCAGCCCATAACAGCTGACTAACACCCAGGTACCTATTTTACTGCTAGGTAACAGGGGCATAGGGTGAAAGAAACTCTGCCCATTGTTTCTTGCCGGCGCCTGGGATCGAACCCAGGACCACAGGATCACAAGTCCAGCGTGCTATCCGCTCGGCCGACCAGCTCCCTGCCCTTACGCATTCTGGGATTTTTTTCCAAGATGGCTGCCTCTCACTGGAGGTCCTAAGAGTTCATTTCGTACACAACTAACCTCGTACACATTTAGAATGGGTACGGAAAAATAAAAAAGAATTTTCTCAGTTGGTGCAGTTTCCCACCGACTGAGAATACTCGGTTGGCGCAGTTTCCCACCGACCGAGAATACTCTACTGGCGCAGTTTCCCACCGACCGAGAATACTCTGCTGGCGTAGTTAAGTGGTTAAGGCCTTGATCAGATAATGAGCCAATTTTACTCCTAACATTAGGGCTGTTAACTCCAGTTGAGGCAATGATCTTTTCTTTAATGGTACCACTCTGGCCTTTGATGTAAGCAAATTAGCTTGCCCATTTGAGACTAGGTAAAGTACTGTGACATAAGCCTTTCCTGAGGCATCACAGAATACATGAAGCTTAATTGGTTCCTTTTCATTTATTGTGCTCCGAGGGAACTTGACAGACTCTAGGATACTGAAATCTTTCATTAGTCCCTGCCATTTTTCTTGTAAGGTAGGTGTTAGAAGATCATCCCAGCCTGTCTTTTGTTGCCAACATTCCTGCATTATCAACTTTCCATTTATTAAGATTGGACTTAATAATACCAATGGGTCGAAGGGTTTGCTGACTTGTGAGAGTAATTTTCTCATTGTTAAGTTGGTGGTATCTGGCCCCACCGACTTGATTGTCAATTGATCTACAGTTGTATCCCATTTGACATCTAGTCCCTTTGTCTTCTGGGGTACCTTGTAGTCAGGAAATTCCTTTTCGATCAGTTGATTTAATTTGACATTGTTGGGGACCCACGACTGGAAAGGCATATTTGCTTCCAATAATTGTCGATTGGCCTCGTCATATATGTTCAGCAGTTTACTTTCACTGCTGGTTGCTCCTTGGAAATTGTCCACATACAGGTTGTTGCTAATTTCTGTTTTATTTGGGCTATTAGACTTCTTCAAGTGCGTGTCTAAGGTAGCTTGAAGCAGAAATGGAGAAGAAGTGACACCAAACAAAACAGACGCAAATCTGTAAGTGATTAATTCACTGTTTGGATCGTTGGATCTGTGGGGGTTTTCTTTTTTGCTTTCATGACTGCAATTCGTACGTCGCCAATGTACATGTGGCAGACGCTTCACGAAACTGTCGGAATTAGCAGAATAGAAAATACGAGAGCAACCGTACAGGGCCTGGGAGCAAGGTCGAATTAGAGTCCTTTAGGGTCTCTTCTCAGACTAGCCTCACCTGGTCCTGGTCCACGTTGATCGTTGGAATCTCCTCAATGATTTAACACTTTAAGGGACTCCTAGGGTCCTCATCACATTTATAGTTTAGTGAATTAGGCAACTCTGTGTTGAAGACACCTAGAGCTGAAGGCTCGAGTAATTGATTGGCAGTATTCAGAAGTGGTTCAACAGAAACACTGCATAAAGCTTAACAGTAGTTTATTTACTAACTTAACCACTAATACAAAGGGTGCTTGATTTACTTTAGATTGGCGTCAGAAAGGCTATGGTTGTATTAGCGAGACTCTTGACGTCTGGCTAAACGACTCGTATCCACTCGTGGAGTAACACCTAACTTAACACAGTTGACAGCCAATCATTAACACGGCAACCTAACTGCGGTATTCAAAGGGATCACAAGAGTTCCAACCGGATACTCGGTAATGATGATGTGCAATAAATCACAAATACACTGTCAATGGGACAGGCAATAACATGCACAATAATAATCACACACAATAACTAAATGTGTAGTGTATGTGAAGCTCACATTTACAGACAAGTGAACTGCAGTGATACCACACAGATAACACGCATACACCGTCGATTCACCTATAACCTGTGACAGGTATGAATAGGTGAGAACTGTGGTTGATACCGCAGATCAACACAGACACAATAAAACAATGACAAGATCTTGTACTTACAGATAAGGTACCTTTCCTTACTCACTCACTCACTCAGACACATTTATGCAAGAAC
This sequence comes from Procambarus clarkii, assembly GCF_040958095.1. Taxonomy (NCBI): domain Eukaryota; kingdom Metazoa; phylum Arthropoda; class Malacostraca; order Decapoda; family Cambaridae; genus Procambarus; species Procambarus clarkii. The sequence continues at coordinate 31,420,532 of NC_091196.1, forward strand.
TCGTAGGTGGCCTGACAGCTGGTTTTGCTTGTAGACACGGAGGGTACTCGCAGTAGGGCGTACTTTATGTCTACAGACACACGCACACACTCTTGGCACTGGCGGCGAGTAAGGGTGGTGACATCACGTAGTACAGTGAAGGCGACTGGCGGGCTACACGCTCGGGAGAGAGTGGCGGCTGGCGGCTGCAGGTTATATGGTACCATGCACTACACTGTACACTGTGGTACAGGTACACTGTGGTACAGGTACACTGTAGTAAAGTCACACAGATTACTTAGGCGGCAGCACTGCCTTAGTTCACTCTAGGTCACTCACAACGATCTTTGTCACCAGGGGTTACCTGATACCAGTCTGTTTCGCTGTGGTGATTTGTCACTTTAGGCTTCTGAACAATATATTCACAGTCGTGATTCTGGGCGAGTGTGGGTATATCGAAAAGACGCCGAGTTAACTTGATGGTGAGGAATGGACAGTGTTCAGTCTATTGGCCGATAGACAGAACAGCTACACGTCCTCTATACAAGAGTTCCCTCACGAGAATGCTTTTTCCTGAGGCTCAGGGCGTCTCGTAGGCACAACACAGAGCATTACGATTTGACCAATAGCATAGCAGCAAATGAGCGGGAACCAATTATATTGACCGTTCGATGATCAGTAGCAGGAGTGATGTCATGAACACGTCACGACCACGTCATAGCTGTTATTCTCCATCGCGCCGGTTGAAATTGACCCCAGGGTCACACTGTCGCCTCGCAGGCGTCTCCTCTCCCCTCTCACGGTTCGCACCGGCCAATGTACCCACTGACCCTTGGTGGCAAGTATGCTTAACTTCCCTGTATCTACTTCCTGCCTGGACATACGGCGGCCTCCGTATTATGAAAGTGTTCCTGGTTAAGTGGGTATTCTGGAGATACCCAACATGCCAGGTCACTATCCAGGGTTAAGAGAGATGGGCTTGTGCACGAAGGTCTGTGCACTGTGCACTGCAATGCCATTCAAGTCAGCTGTGGGAGAATCTTGAGAGACCATTCTCTGACAGGATCCTTGATCCACAGGAACTTGGTGTAGTTACGGTCTCCTTCTTGGAGACCTACCCTAAGGAAGGCCTTACTGATGTCTGCCGAGTATGAGTAAGTCCCGGTGCGGAACTTTAACAGCATGTCGTATAGTATTGGGGGATGGCTAGGGCCAGTTTGAAAGCAGTCATTTAAGGACACACTATTCTGCTTGGGCTTAGCACTGCAGTTAAATACTATCATTATTGAGGTAGTAGCTGAATTTTTCAGTACTGGATGATGTGACAGGTAGTGCCCTTCCTTTGGGTCATCATTTTTTACAACCTCAATAAATTGGTCATCGAGCTGCTTCTTGATTATCTCATGGTGCAATTTCAAATTCTCAGGATGTCTTTGTAAGTGCTTCACCTGTGACCTTAATTGATTTCGTGCCATGAAATGGTTGATGGGTAGCTGAGGGTGATTCAGCTTCCATGATAACCTGACCCAGTATTAATTATCTCTGTAGACAACTGAGTCCAGGTATTGTTTGTAAGTCCAATCATCATTTGGACTAGGTTGTTCAGGGAGAAAGCTGAGAGTTGCCAGGTCCCATAATGTATGTACAGGGGGATCAAGCTCTTCCTCGGACATGTCTCTGAATTGTAGTGGTGACTGCTCTCCTAATCATGCAACCATTACTGGGTTGGCATGTTGGTGGTCCACAGGTATTGGTTACTTCAGCCGTAATACTGGGCCTGTTAGCAAATAGCCTCCCGCAGATGGTAACAGGTTCATTCCCTGTTTTTCATCTTTTCCTTTGAATAACTTATGGTAGACATCTGAACCCATAAGGATTCCAATATTAGAGAGATTGTCAAATGTGATTTTGTCAGCCAACTTGATTCCCTTTTCTTCCAGGTCTGGTGGGAATTTGTCTACTACAAGAGCCTGTATCGTTCAGACATAACCGCCTAAACGTACTTTAGGTTGTCAGGAATCCTGTGTCTATTCTTGTCTCGTGTACAGGCTTGAGTTTCAAGGCATCTACCAGCTCTTATAAGATAAAAGTCATTTGGGATATTTGGTCAAATAATCCACGTATGGTGACCTTGGACTTTTCGTTTTAAGGGTTAATTGGGCAGTGGGCAAAGTGGATTTATGATCAGACTTTGTTGATAGTACACTTACGTCTGGTAGTACTTGACAGAGCTGTTCTGAAGTGGAAGTTCCTTCCTCCACTTGTGGTTTGGGAGACTTTATACTTGAGTCTCCACACAGTGCCGTATGGTGTTGACCCTTATTGCACCTATTGCATTTACATAATTGTGTTGCACAGGTGTCAGGATTATGTGACCTTAGACACCTGGTACATTTACGTAACTCCTTGAGTAGTTTTATACGTGTAGCACGATCAGGGTAAGTTTTGCAGTTGTACATGGAATGTTCTTCTTCACAGAACAGACATGGCCTCCAGACATTAACAGCACCTTGGGGAGTCACCGTTTTGGGTGATACATTAACTGTAGGTTTGGAGGGACCCACTGCATATGTTCCCACACTGCCTTGTTTCCACCTTGGAATGGAGGTGGTAGTTTTAGATTTATTTGGAGTACTGATTGTACTCTGTTGTCTACTATAGGTAGTTAATGAAGGTTTAGGTGTTGACTTACCATCTGTGTTGTCTCTTTGTCATTCTATTACAGAGCGTAAATCTTCCATTATCTCCTTTACTGTCAGAGAAGATTTGTTATGTAAAACACACGACTTATCCAGTATTTCACTGGGTAATTTGAGTTTCATAAGAAATTGGATTAACCAATCTGATTCATCCAGATTCACTTTATTGTCAAGTGCCTTGAATAAGGATTCAAGCTCCAATCTAAAGGCTTGGAGTGAGTCAGTGGATTCATCTGGTGCGGGTATATCCATCATTTTTTGTGTTATAAGTCTGATAGCTTGTTCTGATTTAGCATAATTTTCCTTAAGGAGCTGTACTGCATTATCATAGCCGTCATCTGACAATGTTAAATTACAGACCACTTTTAACACTTTACCCTCTAACACCATGTAAATATGTAAATTTTGTGGTCTTAGCTATATTGGCATTAGCATCTACTGAATCCACAAATTTGTTCCAGAAGTTATCCCAGTTTTCGTCCTTTGTTCCAGAGAAAGTTCGTAAACTAAGTGATGGTAGTTTGACTTCTGGTTGTTTTGGGTTTTGGGAAGCTGTGCTTGCAATGTTGTTGTTGCCTTGTAATTAGTTATTAACTTGACAAATTGTTGTAACTTTGTTTGAATGGCATCTTCATAATCTGCCTGTTCTTGTACGACAGCCACGAGTGTTATTTTGTCCATTGCCGTGTCAGTAAGAACAGCCACATATTTTTCCAATTGGCTTCTTATTTGTTCAATTTTTTTCTATGCGACTTTGTGATAGCCCGCCAGTTCGACATGATCAACTTGACCTTCTGTCCTCAGATCCTCGCACTCTCTTGATCTGCAGGCGATGAGTCACAATAACGGGGCTAAAGTATGTTGACCAGACCTCACACTAGAAGGTGAAGGGACGACGACGTTTCGGTCCATCCTGGACCATTCTCAAGTCGATTGTCGACTTTGACTTGAGAATGGTCCACGATGGACCGAAACGTCGTCGTCCCTTCACCTTCTAGTGTGTGGTCTGGTCAACACTTCTTGATCTGTCTGGTTAAATGGACTTTCATAACTGCGAGGGTCGCCTTTACATTTTTTGCAGTAGAAATGATGGCTGCATTTGCTAGTCGTGCTGCAGTTGTTCTAGGGCCAAATCTTGATGGGCTTTGATTTGGGCTGCTGCTACCAGAGCTGCTTATCATTTAATTAAAATACAAACTATATATATATATATAATCATACACATATTAATGATTTGAGTGAAATCCAGTGTCTATGGTTGTACCTTTAGGTTAGCTCTTCAAAATCAAAATCACGGAATCACGCACTCTCTGATTTAATGGGGTAACTATGATTTGTTAACGTGTGTGTCGGATTTCCGACACCAATCAGCTTCCACCACCAATCAGCTTCCACCACCAATCAGCTTCCAACGCAACCAAGCTAACTGCACCACCCAGTTTAGACGTCTTCACAACGTCCAGCACCACCACCAAGTTTCTAGTATCACGCAGCTCCAGCAGCACCAAGCTTCCACCTCCACATCTAGCAAAGCTACCAAGCTTCCAATGCTAGCAGAGCTTTGGGCTCTTCACAACATATAAGTTTACGTAGTTTCCAGCTGCCCCGAGCATGCTGCTCTACCCAGCTCCTAGTTTCACTCAGCTTGTAGCTCCACCCAGCTCCTAGTTCCACCCAGCTCTTAGTTACCCCAAGCTCCTAGTTCCACCCAGCTCCTAGTTCCCCCAAGCTCCTAGTTCCACCCAGCTCCTAGTTCCACCCAGCGCGTAGCTCCACCCAGTTCCTAGTTCCACCTAGCTCCTAGTTCCCCCAAGCTCCTAGTTCCACCCAGCTCGTAGCTCCACCCAGTTCCTAGTTCCGCCCAGCTCCTAGTTCCACCAAGCTCCTAGTTCCACCCAGCTCGTAGCTTCACCCAGCTCCTAGTTCCACCCAGCTCGTAGCTTCACCCAGCTCCTAGTTCCACCCAGCTCGTAGCTTCACCCAGCTCCTAGTTCCACCCAGCTCGTAGCTTCACCCAGCTCCTAGTTCCACCCAGCTCGTAGCTTCACCCAGCTCCTAGTTCCACCCAGCCTCTAGTTCCAACCAAGTGTCCTGAAACTCCCAGCTTGCAGCACCACACAGTTTCCAACACCTCCCAGCAATCAACAACACCCAGCTTTAAACACCACCCAGCTTCTAACACCGTCCTTGTTACTACACCACCCTTGTTCTAGCTCCACAAAGCTTGCAACTGCACAAAGCTTCCAACTCCACCCTGCTTGTAGATCTTCCCATTTTCTAGCACGACACTTTCCTGAGCCTGCAAACTTTAAACCTCACCCAGCCTCTATACTACCTAGTTTCCAGCACCAGCCAGCTTTCAACACCATCTTGCTTCAAGTTATATCCGGCTTTTCACTGCACTCTCCTCCTTATTCCAGATAGCTTAGTGCACAATTCAGCTTCCAGCAACACTCAGTATCCAGCTTTATACTGCTTTCTGACCACGCAACTTCCTCTACCACTGATTCCTGCACCACACAGCTCTCATCACAACCCATTTTCTACCTATACCAAGCTTCCTGCTGCTCTAGCACACTCGTCTAGCGCCTCACGAACGATTTGGTCACGGGTTCGAGTCTTGGCCGGGGAGGTTTGACTAGGTATCAGTCTTTAACTGTTCTCCGAATTACCTTTGGTAGCTTATTAATTGAGTACGAGGTTGTTAACCTGATTGGCGGGTGGTATTCCAGAGAAGGTAGCGGGTAAGGCTTACCCTGAGCTATGGTAGGGGAAGCTCTCCTCCTGTTTACACGAGTCAGCAATCGTCTGTTCCTTTACCCTCCTGTGAAAAAACAAAAAATCAAATGCTCCTTCCAACACCAACCAAGTTTCAGCTCCCCCCAGCTTCAAGCTCCTTCCAGCCTCGAGCTCCACCCAGCTTTATACATCTTCCTGCAACATACAGTTTCTAGTAATAATCCAGTTTCTGCATCCCTTCCTCCGAATAGACAGTACGTTTTAATACTAAATGCAATAAGTCAGCCCGACCTCCAAAAATGGAGAGGTAAATGTAACAGCACAAGTAAGTACAATTATGTACTTTTAATAGCCGTAAGTAATTGTACATATTTTCACTTAGTATTAAACTTTACTGTCAAATATACTGTGAATATTTAAGTTTACCTGAAAAGCTGAATAGAAAACCACAACCTTACCTAACCTTCTTAGTATTTGAAGATAAACATTTTATTGTTTCTTAATTACAATTAGTACTTAACGTATAGCTGTATTGATATTACAGTTTTATAAAATTAATAAAACAAAACTAAAATATATCAATAAGTTGTAAAGCAACTAAGGATATTTTCAAATTTTGTATAAAATTTATATTGTTTAAAAATGAAAAAGAAATTCCTGATATTTAAAACTTCATGCCTAATATTCTGAGTGCCTTAACAAACAACGAGGAGAGTAAATAGGCAGTTAAATGTAACAGCCCCATAAGTGGTATTATGTATACAGTAAGGATATGTACTTACTACACATATTATTAAACCGTACTGTGGGTTGCAGCAGTGCATTCCTGACTGTCTGCATAGTACATAAATATACTTAATTGGGCTGTTACATTCCATGTACACAAGTTTTAGATATAAAGATTTTTTTAAGTATTATTAAACAATAGAGATTTTATACAAAATTTGAAAATATCCTGAGTTACTTTATAATTTATTGAAAGACTTGAGTATTGTTTTATTAGTTTTATAAAACTGTAATATCATTATAGCTATAGGTTAAATACTAATTGTAATTATGAAGCAATAAATGCTATTTACATGCTTGTCCTCATACACTCCCAAAGGTTAAGTTAGGTCGTGGTTTTCTATACAGCTTTTCAGGTAAACTCTAATATTCACAATATTTTGGTGTGTTGCTGGCGATTAAGTGTTTGTATGTAGTATGTCGTTAGTCAGGATTGTACTTATTACATTTAGTATAAATGTAATAGGGGCCTCGTAGCCTGGTGGATAGCGCGCAGGACTCGTAATTCTGTGGCGCGGGTTCGATTCCCGCACGAGGCAGAAACAAATGGGCAAAGTTTCTTTCACCCTGAATGCCCCTGTTACCTAGCAGTAAATAGGTACCTGGGAGTTAGTCAGCTGTCACGGGCTGCTTCCTGGGGGTGGAAGCCTGGTCGAGGACCGGGCCGCGGGGACACTAAAGCCCCGAAATCATCTCAAGATAACCTCAAGATAAAACCTACTGTCTATTCGGTGGATGGGCTGGCTTTCTTCACCACTCAGCTTTCTGCTCAATTCAACTTTCAACACAACCCCAGATTCCTGCAAGACTTATCTTCCAGCTCTACATTGCTTCCGCTGCAAAAATCTTTCAGCAGCACACAGCTTCCAGCAGTACACAGCTTCCAGCAGAAAACAGATTCCAGCAGCACACAGCTTCCAGCAGCACACAGCTTCCAGCAGCACACAGCTTCCAGCAGCACACAGCTCCCAGCAGCACACAGCTTCCAGCAGCCCACAGCTCCCAGCAGCACACAGCTTCCAGCAGCACACAGCTTCCAGCAGCACACAGCTTCCAGCAGCACACAGCTTCCAGCAGCACACAGCTTCCAGCAGCACACAACTTCCAGCAGCACACAACTTCAGCAGCATCCAGCTTCCAGCAGCACACAGCTTCAGCAGCACACAACTTCAACAGCACATAGCTTCAGCAGCACACAGCTTCAGCAGCACACAGCTTCAGCAGCACACAGCTTCCAGCAGCACACAGCTTCCAGCAGCACACAGCTTCCAGCAGCACACAGCTTCCAGCAGCACACAGCTCCCAGCAGCACACAGCTTCCAGCAGCACACAGCTTCAGCAGCACACAGCTTCCAGCAGCCCACAGCTTCCAGCAGCACACAGCTCCCAGCAGCCCACAGCTTCCAGCAGCACACAGCTCCCAGCAGCACACAGCTCCCAGCAGCACACAGCTTCCAGCAGCACACAGCTTCCAGCAGCACACAGCTGCAGCAGCACACAGCTCCCAGCAGCACACAGCTTCCAGCAGCACACAGCTTCCAGCAGCACACAGCTGCAGCAGCACACAGCTTCCAGCAGCACACAGCTCCCAGCAGCACACAGCTTCCAGCAGCACACAGCTTCCAGCAGCACACAGCTGCAGCAGCACACAGCTTCCAGCAGCACACAGCTTCCAGCAGCACACAGCTTCCAGCAGCCCACAGCTTCCAGCAGCACACAGCTCCCAGCAGCATCCAGCTTCCAGCAGCACACAGCTTCCAGCAGCATCCAGCTCCCAGCAGCACACAGCTTCCAGCAGCACACAGCTTCCAGCAGCACACAGCTCCCAGCAGCATCCAGCTTCCAGCAGCACACAGCTCCCAGCAGCATCCAGCTCCCAGCAGCCCACAGCTTCCAGCAGCACAGAGCTTCCAGCAGCCCACAGCTTCCAGCAGCACACAGCTCCCAGCAGCACACAGCTTCCAGCAGCACACAGCTTCCAGCAGCACACAGCTGCAGCAGCACACAGCTTCCAGCAGCACACAGCTTCCAGCAGCACACAGCTTCCAGCAGCCCACAGCTTCCAGCAGCACACAGCTCCCAGCAGCATCCAGCTTCCAGCAGCACACAGCTTCCAGCAGCATCCAGCTCCCAGCAGCACACAGCTTCCAGCAGCACACAGCTTCCAGCAGCACACAGCTCCCAGCAGCATCCAGCTTCCAGCAGCACACAGCTCCCAGCAGCATCCAGCTCCCAGCAGCACACAGCTTCCAGCAGCACACAGCTTCCAGCAGCCCACAGCTCCCAGCAGCACACAGCTTCCAGCAGCACACAGCTTCCAGCAGCCCACAGCTTCCAGCAGCACACAGCTCCCAGCAGCACACAGCTTCCAGCAGCACACAGCTTCCTGCAGCACACAGCTTCCAGCACTCAGCTTGGAGCATCTACCAGCGTGTAGCACCGTCCAGCTTGTAGCTCCACTCAGCTTGAAGCACCACTCAGCTTGAAGCACCACCCAGCTTGAAGCACCACCCAGCTTGAAGCATCACTCAGCTTGAAGCATCACCCAGCTTGAAGCACCACACAGCTTGAAGCACCACACAGCTTGAAGCACCACCCAGCTTGAAGCACCACCCAGCTTGAAGCACCACCCAGCTTGAAGCACCACCCAGCTTGAAGCACCACTCAGCTTGAGGCACCACCCAGCTTGAAGCACCACCCAGCTTGAAGCACCACTCAGCTTGAGGCACCACCCAGTTTGTAGCACTACCCAGCTTGTAGCACAACTCAGCTTGAAGCAACACCCAGCTTGTAGCACAACTCAGCTTGAAGCACCACCCAGCTTGTAGCACAACTCAGCATAAAGCACCACCCAGCTTGAAGCAACACCCATCTTAAAGCACCAACCAGCTTGAAGCACCACCCAGCTTGAAGCACCACCCAGCTTGAAGCACCACCAAGCTTGTAGCACCACTCAGTATGAAGCACATCCCAGCTTGTAACACCACTCAGCTTGAAGCACCACCCAGCTTGAAGCACCACCCAGCTTGAAGCACCACCCAGCTTGTAGCACCACCCAGCTTGAAGCACCACCCAGCTTGAAGCACTACCCAGCTTGAAGTACCACCCAGCTTGAAGCACCACCCAGCTAGAAGCACCACCCAACTTGAAGCACCACCCAGCTTGTAGCACCTCTCAGCTTGAAGCACCACCCAGCTTGAAGCACCACCCAGCTTGTAGCACCACTCAGCTTGAAGCACCACCCAGCTTGAAGCACCACCCAGCTTGAAGCACCACTCAGCTTAATGCACCACCCAGCTTGAAGCATCACCCAGCTTGAAGCACCACCCAGCTTGAAGCATCACCCAGCATGGAGCACCACACAGCTAGAAGCATCACCCAGCTTGAAGCACCACCCAGCTTGAAGCATCACCCAGCATGAAGCACCACCCAGCTTGAAGCATCACCCAGCTTGAAGCACCACCCAGTTTGTAGCACCACCCAGCTTGTAGCTCAACTCAGCTTGAAGCACCACCCAGCTTGAAGCAACACCCATCTTGAAGCACCAACCAGCTTGAAGCACCACCCAGCTTGAAGCACCACCCAGCTAGAAGTACCACCCAGCTTGAAGCATCACCCAGCATGAAGCAACGCCCATCTTGAAGCACCAACCAGCTTGAAGCATCACCCAGCTTGAAGCACCACCCAGCTTGTAGCACCACTCAGCATGAAGCACCACCCAGCTTGAGGCACCACTCAGCATGAAGCACCACCCTGCTTGTAGCACCTCTCAGCTTGAAGCACCACCCAGCTTGAAGCACCACTCAGCTTGATGCAGCACCCAGCTTGAAGCATCACCCAACTTGAAGCACCACCCAGCTTGAAGCATCACCCAGCTTGAAGCACCACCCAGCTTGAAGCATCACCCTGCTTGAAGCACCACCCAGCTTGAAGCATCACCCAGCATGAAGCACCACCCAGCTTGAAGCATCACCCAGCTTCAAGCACCACCCAGCTTAAAGCACCACCCAGCTTAAAGAATCACCCAGCTTGAAGCATCTACCAGCATGAAGCAGCACCCAGCTTGTAGCACCACCCAGCTAGAAGCACCACCCAGCTTGAACCACCACCCAGCTTGAAGCATAACGAAGCTTGAAGCACCACCCAGCTTAAAGAATCACCCAGCTTGAAGCATCTACCAGCATGAAGCACCACCCAGCTTGAAGCATCACCCAGCTTGAAACACCACCCAGCATGAAGCACCACCCAGCTTGAAGCACCACCGAGCATGAAGCATCACCCATCTTGAAGCACCACCCAGCTTGAAGCACCCCCCAGCTTGAAGCATCTCCCAGCTTGAAGCACCACCCAACTTGAAGCACCACCCAGCTTGAAGCACCACCAAGCTTGAAGCACCACCAAGCTTGAAGCACCACCCAGCTTTAAGCACCACCCAGCTTAAAGCACCATCCAGCTTGAAGCACCACCCAGCTTGAAGCACCACCCAGCCTGTAGCACCATCCAGCTTGTAGCACCACTCAGATTGTAGCACCACTCAGCTTGAAGCACTACCCAGCTTGAAGCAATACCCAGCTTGAAGCGCCACCCAGCTTGAAGCACCACCCAGTTTGTAGCACCACCCAGCTTGTAGCACAACTCAGCTTGAAGCACCACCCAGCTTGAAGCCACACCCATCTTGAAGCACCAACCAGCTTGAAGCACCACCCAGCTTGTAGCACCACTCAGCATGAAGCACCACCCAGCTTGTAGCACCACTCAGCATGAAGCACCACCCAGCTTGAAGCAACACCCATCTTGAAGCACCAACCAGCTCGAAGCACCACCCAGCTTGAAGCACCACCCAGCTTGTAGCACCACTCAGCTTGAAGCACCACCTAGCTTGAAGCACCACCCAGTTTGAAGCACCACCCAGCTTGATGTACCACCCAGCTTGAAGCATCACCCAGCATGAAGCACCACCCAGCTTGTAGTACCTCTCAGCTTGAAGCACCACCCAGCTTGAAGCACCATCCAGCTTGTAGCACCACTCAGCTTGAAGCACCACCCAGCTTGAAGCACCACCCAGCTTGAAGCACCACTCAGCTTGATGCACCACCCAGCTTGAAGCATCACCCAGCTTGAAGCACCACCCAGCTTGAAGCATCACCCAGCTTGGAGCACCACCCAGCTTGAAGCATCACCCAGCTTGAAGCACCACCCAGCTTGAAGCATCACCCAGCATGAAGCACCACCCAGCTTGAAGCACCACCCAGCTTGAAGCATCACCCAGTTTGTAGCACCACCCAGCTTGTAGCACAACTCAGATTGAAGCACCACCCAGCTTGAAGCAACACCCATCTTGAAGCACCAACCAGCTTGAAGCACCACCCAGCTAGAATCACCACCTAGCTTGAAGCACCACCCAGCTTGTAGCACCACTCAGCATGAAGCACCACCCAGCTTGAAGCACCACCCAGCTTGAAGCACCACCCAGCTAGAAGCACCACCCAGCTTGAAGCACCACCCAGCTTGTAGCACCACTCAGCATGAAGCACCACCCAGCTTGTAGCACCACTCAGCTTGAAGCACCACCCAGCTTGAAGCACCACCCAGCTTGAAGCACCACCCAGCTAGAAGCACCACCCAACTTGAAGCACCACCCAGCTTGTAGCCCCTCTCAGCTTGAAGCACCTCCCAGGTTGAAGCATCACCCAGCATGAAGCACCACCCAGTTTGAAGCATCACCCAGCTTGAAGCACCACCCAGCTTGAAGCACCACCCAGCTTGAAGCACCACCCAGCTAGAAGCACCACCCAGCTTGAAGCATCACCCAGCTTGAACCACCACCCAGCTTGAAGCATCACGAAGTTTGAAGCACCACCCAGCTTAAAGAATCACGCAGCTTGAAGCATCTACCAGCATGAAGCACCACCCAGCTTGAAGCACCACCCAGTTTGAAGCACCACCCAGCATGAAGCACCACCCAGCATGAAGCACCACCCAGCTTGAAGCACCAGCCAGCTTGAAGCACCTCCCAGCTTGAAGCATCTCCCAGCTTGAAGCACCACCCAACTTGAAGCACCACCCATCTTGAAGCACCACCAAGCCTGAAGCACCACCAAGCTTGAAGCATCACCCAGCTTTAAGCACCACCCAGCTTGAAGCACCACGCAGCTTGAAGCACCACCCAGCTTGAAGCACCACCCAGCCTGTAGCACCATCCAGCTTGTAGCACCACTCAGCTTGTAGCGCCACTCAGCCTGAAGCACTACCCAGCTTGAAGCACCACCCAGCTTGAAGCACCACCCAGCTTGTAGCACCACTAAGATTGAAGCAACATCCAGCTTGTAGCACCATCCAGCTTGAAGCACCACCCAGCTTGTAGCACCACCCCAGCTTGTAGCACCATCCAGCTTGTAGCACCATCCAGCTTGTAGCACCACCCAGCTTGTAGCACCACCCAGCTTGTAGCACCACTAAGATTGAAGCACCATCCAGCATGTAGCACCACCCAGCTTGTAACACCACCCAGCTTGAAGCACCACCCAGCTTGTAGCACCACTAAGATTGAAGCACCATCCAGCTTGTAGCACCATCCAGCTTGTAGCACCATCCAGGTTGAAGCACCACCCAGCTTGTAGCACCATCCAGCTTGTAGCACCATCCAGCTTGTACCACCATCCAGCTTGTAGCACCATCCAGCTTGTAACACCATCCAGCTTGTAGCACCATCCAGCTTGTAGCACCACCCCAGCTTGTAGCACATTCCAGCTTGTAGCACCACCCAGCTTGTAGCACCATCCAGCTTGTAGCACCACCCCAGCTTGTAGCACATTCCAGCTTGTAGCACCACCCAGCTTGTAGCACCATCCAGCTTGTAGCACCACCCCAGCTTGTAGCACATTCCAGCTTGTAGCACCATCCAGCTTGTAGCACCACCCAGCTTGTAGCACCATCCAGCTTATAGCACCATCCAGCTTGTAGCACCATCCAGCTTGTAGCACCATCCTGCTTGAAGCACCACCCCAGCTTGTAGCACCATCCAGCTTGTAGCACCATCCAGCTTGTAGCACCACCCAGCTTGTTGCACCATCAAGCTTGTAGCACCACCCAGCTTGTAGCACCATCCAGCTTGTAGCACCATCCTGTTTGTAGCACCACCCAGGTTGAAGCACCACCCCAGCTTGTAACACCATCCAGCTTGTAGCACCATCCAGCTTGTAGCACCACCCAGCTTGTAGCACCACCCAGCTTGCAGCACCACCCAGCTTGTAGCACCATCCAGCTTGTAGCACCACCCAGCTTGTAGCACCATCCAGCTTGTAGCACCACCCCAGCTTGTAGCACATTCCAGCTTGTAGCACCACCCAGCTTGTAGCTCCATCCAGCTTGTAGCACCACCCCAGCTTGTAGCACATTCCAGCTTGTAGCACCACCCAGCTTGTAGCACCACCCCAGCTTGTAGCCCCACCCCAGCTTGTAGCACATTCCAGCTTGTAGCTCCATCCAGCTTGTAGCACCACCCCAGCTTGTACCACCATCCAGCTTGTAGCACCATCCAGCTTGTAGCACATTCCAGCTTGTAGCACCACCCCAGCTTGTAGCACCACCCAGCTTGTAGCACCACCCCAGCTTGTAGCACCATCGAGCTTATAGCACCACCCAGCTTGTAGCACCTCCCCAGCTTGTAGCACCATCCAGCTTGTAGCACCACCCAGCTTGTAGCACCATCCAGCTTGTAGCACGTTCCAGCTTGTAGCACCATCCAGCTTGTAGCACCATCCAGCTTGTAACACCATCCAGCTTGTAGCACCATCCAGCTTGTAGACCAACCCCAGCTTGTAGCACCATCCAGCTTGTAGCACCATCCAGCTTGTAGCACCATCCAGCTTGTAGCACCATCCAGCTTGTAGCACCACCCCAGCTTGTAGCACCATCCAGCTTGTAGCACCATCCAGCTTGTAGCACCATCCAGCTTGTAGCACCATCCAGCTTGTAGCACATTCCAGCTTGTAGCACCATCCAGCTTGTAGCACCACCCAGCTTATAGCATCATCCAGCTTGTAGCACCATCCAGCTTGTAGCACTATCCAGCTTGTAGCACCACCCAGCTTGTAGCACATTCCAGCTTGTAGCACCATCCAGCTTGTAGCACCATCCAGCTTGTAGCACCATCCAGCTTGTAGCACATTCCAGCTTGTAGCACCATCCAGCTTGTAGCACCATCCAGCTTGTAGTACCACCAAGCTTATATCACCACCCAGCTTGTAGCACCACCCAGCTTGTAGCACCATCCAGCTTGTAGCACCACCAAGCTTATAGCACCACCCAGCTTGTAGCACCACCAAGCTTATAGCACCACCCAGCTTGTAGCACCACCCAGCTTGTAGCACCATCCAGCTTATAGCATCAACCAGCTTGTAGCACCGTCCAGCTTGTAGCACTATCCAGCTTGTAGCACCATCCAGCTTGTAGCACCATCCAGCTTGTAGCACCATCCAGCTTGCAGGCACCACCCAGCTTGTAGCACATTCCAGCTTGTAGCACCATCCAGCTTGTAGCACCATCCAGCTTGTAGCACCATCCAGCTTGTAGCATCATCCAGCTTGTAGCACCACCCAGCTTGTAACACCACCCCAGCTTGTAGCACATTCCAGCTTGTAGCACCATCCAGCTTGTAGCACCACCAAGCTTATAGCACCACCCAGCTTGTAGCACCATCCAGCTTGTAGCTCCATCCAGCTTGTAGCACCACCCAGCTTGTAGCACCACCCAGCTTGTAGCACCACCCAGCTTGTAGCACCACCAAGCTTATAGCACCACCCAGCTTGTAGCACCATCCAGCTTGTAGCACCATCCAGCTTGTAGCACCACCCAGCTTGTAGCACCACCAAGCTTGTAGCACCACCCAGCTTGTAACACCACCAAGCTTGTAGCATCATCTAGCTTGTAGCACCACCCAGCTTGTAGCACCACCCAGCTTGTAGCATCATCCAGCTTGTAGCATCATCCAGCTTGTAGCATCATCCAGCTTGTAGCATCATCCAGCTTGTAGCACCATCCAGCTTTTAGCACCATCCAGCTTGTAGCACCATCCAGCTTGTAGCACCACCCAGCTTGTAGCACCTCCAAGCTTGTAGCAACACCCAGCTTGTAGCACCATCCAGCTTGTAGCACCACCCAGCTTGTAGCACCACCAAGCTTGTAGCAACGCCCAGCTTGTAGCACCACCAAGCTTGAAGCACCACCCAGCTTGAAGCACCATCCAGCTTGTAGCACCATCCAGCTTGTAACACCACCCAGCTTGTAACACCACCCAGCTTGTAACACCACCCAGCTTGTAACACCACCCAGCTTGAAGCACCACCCAGCTTGTAGCACCACCCAGCTTGTAACACCACCCAGCTTGAAGCACCACCCAGCTTGAAGCACCACCCAGCTTGTAACACCACCCAGCTTTTAAGCACCTCCCAGCTTGTAGCACCACCCACCTTGAAGCATCTCCCAGCTTGAACCACCACCCAGCTTGTATCACCACCCAGCTTGTAGCACCACCCAGCTTGAAGCACCACCCAGCTTGTAGCACCACCCAGCTTGAAGCATCTCCCAGCTTGAAGCACCACCCAGCTTGAAACACCACCCAGCTTGAAGCACCACCCAGTTTGTAGCACCACCCAGCT
Organism: Procambarus clarkii; assembly: GCF_040958095.1. Taxonomy (NCBI): domain Eukaryota; kingdom Metazoa; phylum Arthropoda; class Malacostraca; order Decapoda; family Cambaridae; genus Procambarus; species Procambarus clarkii. The sequence goes on from NC_091196.1 coordinate 31,436,394, forward strand.
TGAAGCACCACCCAGCTTGAAGCACCACCCAGCTTGAAGCACCACGCAGCTTGAAGCACCACCCAGCTTGAAGCACCACCCAGCTTGTAACATCACCCAGCTTGTAACACCACCCAGCTTGAAGCACCACCAAGCTTGAAGCACCACCCAGCTTGAAGCACCACCTAGCTTGTAACATCACCCAGCTTGTAACACCACCCAGCTTGAAGCACCACCAAGCTTGAAGCACCACCCAGCTTGTAACACCACCCAGCTTGTAACACCACCCAGCTTGTAACACCACCAAGCGTGTAACACCACCCAGCTTGTAACACCACCCAGCTTTTAGCACCACCAAGCGTGTAACACCACCCAGCTTCTAACACCACCAAGCTTGTAGCACCACGCAGCTTGAAGGACCACCCAGCTTGTAGCACCACCAAGCGGGTAACACCACCCAGCTTGTAACACCACCCAGCTTGTAACACCACCCAGCTTGTAGCACCACCCAGCTTGTAACACCACCCAGCTTAAAGCACCACTCAGTTTGAAGCACCACCCAGCTTGTAGCACCACCCAGTTTGAAGCACCACCCAGCTTGTAGCACAACTCAGATTGAAGCACCACCCAGCTTGAAGCAACACCCATCTTGAAGCACCAACCAGCTTGAAGCACCACCCTGCTAGAAGCACCACCTAGCTTGAAGCACCACCCAGCTTGTAGCACCACTCAGCATGAAGCACCACCCAGCTTGTAGCACCACCCAGCTTGAAGCACCACCCAGCTAAAAGCACCACCCAGCTTGAAGCACCACCCAGCTTGTAGCACCACTCAGCATGAAGCACCACCCAGCTTGTAGCACCACTCAGCTTGAAGCACCACCCAGCTTGAAGCACCACCCAGCTTGAAGCACCACCCAGCTAGAAGCACCACCCAACTTGAAGCACCACCCAGCTTGTAGCACCTCTCAGCTTGAAGCACCACCCAGCTTGATGCATCACCCAGCATGAAGCACCACCCAGCTTGAAGCATCACCCAGCTTGAAGCACCACCCAGCTTGAAGCACCACCCAGCTTGAAGCACCACCCAGCTAGAAGCACCATCCAGCTTGAAGCATCACCCAGCTTGAACCACCACCCAGCTTGAAGCATCACGAAGTTTGAAGCACCACCCAGCTTAAAGAATCACCCAGCTTGAAGCATCTACCAGCATGAAGCACCACCCAGCTTGAAGCACCACCCAGCTTGAAGCACCACCCAGCACGAAGCACCACCCAGCATGAAGCACCACCCAGCTTGAAGCACCACCCAGCTTGAAGCACCTCCCAGCATGAAGCATCTCCCAGCTTGAAGCACCACCCAACTTGAAGCACCACCCAGCTTGAAGCACCACCAAGCTTGAAGCACCACCAAGCTTGAAGCATCACCCAGCTTTAAGCACCACCCAGCTTGAAGCACCACGCAGTTTGAAGCACCACCCAGCTTGAAGCACCACCCAGCCTGTAGCACCATGCAGCTTGTAGCACCACTCAGCTTGTAGCGCCACTCAGCCTGAAGCACTACCCAGCTTAAAGCACCACCCAGCTTGAAGCACCACCCAGCTTGTAGCACCACTAAGATTGAAGCACCATCCAGCTTGTAGCACCATCCAGCTTGTAGCACCACCCAGGTTGAAGCACCACCCAGCTTGTAGCACCACCCGAGCTTGTAGCACCATCCAGCTTGTAGCACCATCCAGCTTGTAGCACCACCTAGCTTGTAGCACCACTAAGATTGAAGCACCATCCAGCTTGTAGCACCACCAAGCGGGTAACACCACCCAGCTTGTAACACCACCCAGCTTGTAACACCACCCAGCTTGTAGCACCACCCAGCTTGTAACACCACCCAGCTTGAAGCACCACCCAGTTTGTAGCACCACCCAGCTTGTAGCACAACTCAGATTGAAGCACCACCCAGCTTGAAGCAACACCCATCTTGAAGCACCAACCAGCTTGAAGCACCACCCAGCTAGAAGCACCACCTAGCTTGAAGCACCACCCAGCTTGTAGCACCACTCAGCATGAAGCACCACCCAGCTTGTAGCACCACCCAGCTTGAAGCACCACCCAGCTAGAAGCACCACCCAGCTTGAAGCACCACCCAGCTTGTAGCACCACTCAGCATGAAGCACCACCCAGCTTGTAGCACCACTCAGCTTGAAGCACCACCCAGCTTGAAGCACCACCCAGCTTGAAGCACCACCCAGCTAGAAGCACCACCCAACTTGAAGCACCACCCAGCTTGTAGCACCTCTCAGCTTGAAGCACCACCCAGCTTGAAGCATCACCCAGCATGAAGCACCACCCAGCTTGAAGCATCACCCAGCTTGAAGCACCACCCTGCTTGAAGCACCACCCAGCTTGAAGCACCACCCAGCTAGAAGCACCACCCAGCTTGAAGCATCACCCAGCTTGAACCACCACCCAGCTTGAAGCATCACGAAGTTTAAAGCACCACCCAGCTTAAAGAATCCCCCAGCTTGAAGCATCTACCAGCATGAAGCACCACCCAGCTTGAAGCACCACCCAGCTTGAAGCACCACCCAGCATGAAGCACCACCCAGCATGAAGCACCACCCAGCTTGAAGCACCACCCAGCTTGAAGCACCTCCCAGCTTGAAGCATCTCCCAGCTTGAAGCACCACCCAACTTGAAGCACCACCCAGCTTGAAGCACCACCAAGCTTGAAGCACCACCAAGCTTGAAGCATCACCCAGCTTTAAGCACCACCCAGCTTGAAGCACCACGCAGTTTGAAGCACCACCCAGCTTGAAGCACCACCCAGCCTGTAGCACCATGCAGCTTGTAGCACCACTCAGCTTGTAGCGCCACTCAGCCTGAAGCACTACCCAGCTTGAAGCACCACCCAGCTTGAAGTACCACCCAGCTTGTAGCACCACTAAGATTGAAGCACCATCCAGCTTGTAGCACCATCCAGCTTGTAGCACCACCCAGGTTGAAGCACCACCAAGCTTGTAGCACCACCCCAGCTTGTAGCACCATCCAGCTTGTAGCACCATCCAGCTTGTAGCACCACCCAACTTGTAGCACCACTAAGATTGAAGACGATCCAGCTTGTAGCACCACCCAGCTTGTAACACCACCCAGCTTGAAGCACCACCCAGCTTGTAGCACCACTAAGATTGAAGCACCATCCAGCTTGTAGCACCATCCAGCTTGTAGCACCACCCAGGTTGCAGCACCACCCAGCTTGTAGCACCATCCAGCTTGTAGCATCATCCAGCTTGTAGCACCATCCAGCTTGTAGCACCATCCAGCTTGTAGCACCATCCAGCTTGTAGCACCATCCAGCTTGTAGCACCACCCCAGCTTGTAGCACATTCCAGCTTGTAGCACCACCCAGCTTGTAGCACCATCCAGCTTGTAGCACCATCCAGCTCGTAGCACCATCCTGCATGTAGCACCATCCAGCTTGTAGCACCACCCAGCTTGTAGCACCATCCAGCTTGTAGCACCATCCTGCTTGTAGCACCATCCTGCTTGTAGCACCACCCCAGCTTGTAGCACCATCCAGCTTGTAGCACCATCCAGCTTGTAGCACCACCCAGCTTGTAGCACCACCCAGCTTGTAGCACCTTCCAGCTTGTAGCACCACCCAGGTTGTAGCACCATCCAGCTTGTAGCACCACCCCAGCTTGTAGCACATTCCAGCTTGTAGCACCATCCCAGCTTGTAGCACCACCCCAGCTTGTAGCACATTCCAGCTTGTAGCACCATCCAGCTTGTAGCACCTCCCAGCTTGTAGCACCATCCAGCTTGTAGCACCATCCAGCTTGTAGCACCAACCTGCTTGTAGCACTACCCCAGCTTGTAGCACCATCCAGCTTGTAGCACCATCCAGCTTGTAGCACCACCCAGGTTGAAGCACCACCCAGCTTGTAGCACCATCCAGCTTGTAGCACTACCCAGCTTGTAGCATCATCCAGCTTGTAGCACCATCCTGCTTGTAGCACCACCCAGGTTGAAGCACCACCCCAGCTTGTAGCACCATCCAGCTTGTAGCACCATCCAGCTTGTAGCTCCACCCAGCTTGTAGCACCACCCAGCTTGCAGCACCACCCAGCTTGTAGCACCATCCAGCTTGTAGCACCACCCAACTTGTAGCACCATCCAGCTTGTAGCACCACCCCAGCTTGTAGCACATTCCAGCTTGTAACACTATCCAGCTTGTAGCACCACCCAGCTTGTAGCACCACCCAGGTTGAAGCACCACCCCAGCTTGTAGCACCATCCAGCTTGTAGCACCATCCAGCTTGTAGCACCACCCAGCTTGTAGCACCACCCAGGTTGAAGCACCACCCCAGCTTGTAGCACCATCCAGCTTGTAGCACCATCCAGCTTGTAGCACCACCCAGCTTGTAGCACCACCCAGCTTGTAGCACCATCCAGCTTGTAGCACCACCCAGCTTGTAGCACCATCCAGCTTGTAGCACCACCCCAGCTTGTAGCACATTCCAGCTTGTAGCACCATCCAGCTTGTAGCACCACCCCAGCTTGTAGCACATTCCAGCTTGTAGCACCATCCAGCTTGTAGCACCACCCCAGTTTGTAGCACCATCCAGCTTGTAGCACCATCCAGCTTGTAGCACATTCCAGCTTGTAGCACCACCCCAGCTTGTAGCACCACCCAGCTTGTAGCACCACCCCAGCTTGTAGCACCACCCCAGCTTGTAGCACCATCCAGCTTATAGCACCACCCAGCTTGTAGCACCACCCCAGCTTGTAGCACCATCCAGCTTGTAGCACCACCCAGCTTGTAGCACCATCCAGCTTGTAGCACATTCCAGCTTGTAGCACCATCCAGCTTGTAGCACCATCCAGCTTGTAGCACCATCCAGCTTGTAGCACCATCCAACTTGTAGACCCACCCCAGCTTGTAGCACCATCCAGCTTGTAGCACCATCCAGCTTGTAGCACCATCCAGCTTGTAGCACCATCCAGCTTGTAGCACCACCCCAGCTTGTAACACCATCCATCTTGTAGCACCATCCAGCTTGCAGCACATTCCAGCTTGTAGCACCATCCAGCTTGTAGCACCACCCAGCTTATAGCATCATCCAGCTTGTAGCACCACCCAGCTTGTAGCACATTCCAGCTTGTAGCACCATCCAGCTTGTAGCACCATCCAGCTTGTAGCACCATCTAGCTTGTAGCACATTCCAGCTTGTAGCACCATCCAGCTTGTAGCACCATCCAGCTTGTAGTACCACCAAGCTTATAGCACCACCCAGCTTGTAGCACCACCCAGCTTGTAGCACCATCCAGCTTGTAGCACCACCAAGCTTATAGCACCACCAAGCTTATAGCACCACCAAGCTTATAGCACCACCCAGCTTGTAGCACCACCCAGCTTGTAGCACCATCCAGCTTATAGCATCAACCAGCTTGTAGCACCATCCAGCTTGTAACACCATCCAGCTTGTAGCACCATCCAGCTTGTAGCACCATCCAGCTTGTAGCACCATCCAGCTTGTAGCACCACCCAGCTTGTACCACATTCCAGCTTGTAGCACCATCCAGCTTGTAGCACCATCCAGCTTGTAGCACCATCCAGCTTGTAGCATCATCCAGCTTGTAGCACCACCCAGCTTGTAGCACCACCCCAGCTTGTAGCACATTCCAGCTTGTAGCACCATCCAGCTTGTAGCACCATCCAGCTTGTAGCACCACCAAGCTTATAGCACCATCCAGCTTGTAGCACCATCCAGCTTGTAGCACCATCCAGCTTGTAGCACCACCCAGCTTGTAGCACCACCCAGCTTGTAGCACCACCCAGCTTGTAGCACCACCAAGCTTATAGCACCACCCAGCTTGTAGCACCATCCAGCTTGTAGCACCATCCAGCTTGTAGCATCATCCAGCTTGTAGCATCATCCAGCTTGTAGCATCATCCAGCTTGTAGCATCATCCATCTTGTAGCACCATCCAGCTTGTAGCACCATCCAGCTTGTAGCACCATCCAGCTTGTAGCACCACCCAGCTTGTAGCACCACCAAGCTTGTAGCAACACCCAGCTTGTAGCACCATCCTGCTTGTAGCATCATCCAGCTTGTAGCACCATCCAGCTTGTAGCACCACCCAGCTTGTAGCACCACCAAGCTTGTAGCAACACCCAGCTTGTAGCACCACCAAGCTTGTAGCATCATCTAGCTTGTAGCACCACCCAGCTTGTAGCACCACCCAGCTTGTAGCATCATCCAGCTTGTAGCATCATCCAGCTTGTAGCATCATCCAGCTTGTAGCATCATCCATCTTGTAGCACCATCCAGCTTGTAGCACCATCCAGCTTGTAGCACCATCCAGCTTGTAGCACCACCCAGCTTGTAGCACCACCAAGCTTGTAGCAACACCCAGCTTGTAGCACCATCCTGCTTCTAGCATCATCCAGCTTGTAGCACCATCCAGCTTGTAGCACCACCCTGCTTGTAACACCACCCAGCTTGGAACACCACCCAGCTTGTAACACCACCCAGCTTGAAGCACCACCCAGCTTGTAACACCACCCAGCTTGTAGCACCACCCAGCTTGTAACACCACCCAGCTTGAAGCACCACCCAGCTTGAAGCACCACCCAGCTTGTAACACCACCCAGCTTGAAGCACCTCCCAGCTTGTAGCACCACCCACCTTGAAGCATCTCCCAGCTTGAATCACCACCCAGCTTGTATCACCACCCAGCTTGTAGCACCACCCAGCTTGAAGCACCACCCAGCTTGTAGCACCACCCAGCTTGAAGCATCTCCCAGCTTGAATCACCACCCAGCTTGAAACACCACCCAGCTTGAAGCACCACCCAGCTTGTAGCACCACCCAGCTTGAAGCACCACCCAGCTTAAAGCACCACCCAGCTTGAAGCACCACGCAGCTTGAAGCACCACCCAGCTTGAAGCACCACCCAGCTTGTAACATCACCCAGCTTGTAACACCACCCAGCTTGAAGCACCACCAAGCTTAAAGCACCACCCAGCTTGAAGCACCACCCAGCTTGTAACATCACCCAGCTTGTAACACCACCCAGCTTGAAGCACCACCAAGCTTGAAGCACCACCCAGCTTGTAACACCACCCAGCTTGTAACACCACCCAGCTTGTAACACCACCAAGCGTGTAACACCACCCAGCTTGTAACACCACCCAGCTTGTAGCACCACCCAGCTTGAAGGACCACCCAGCTTGAAGCACCACCAAGCTTGAAGCACCACCGAGCTTGAAGCACCACCCAGCTTGTAACATCACCCAGCTTGTAACACCACCCAGCTTGAAGCACCACCAAGCTTGAAGCACCACCCAGCTTGTAACACCACCCAGCTTGTAACACCACCCAGCTTGTAACACCACCAAGCGTGTAACACCACCCAGCTTGTAACACCACCCAGCTTGTAGCACCACCAAGCGTGTAACACCACCCAGCTTGTAACACCACCCAGCTTGTAGCACCACCCAGCTTGAAGGACCACCCAGCTTGTAGCACCACCAAGCGGGTAACACCACGCAGCTTGTAACACCACCCAGCTTGTAACACCACCCAGCTTGAAGCACCACCAAGCTTGAAGCACCACCCAGCTTGTAACACCACCCAGCTTGTAACACCACCCAGCTTGTAACACCACCAAGCGTGTAACACCACCCAGCTTGTAACACCACCCAGCTTGTAGCACCACCAAGCGTGTAACACCACCCAGCTTGTAACACCACCCAGCTTGTAGCACCACCCAGCTTGAAGGACCACCCAGCTTGTAGCACCACCAAGCGGGTAACACCACGCAGCTTGTAACACCACCCAGCTTGTAACACCACCCAGCTTGTAGCACCACCCAGCTTGTAACACCACCCAGCTTGTAGCACCACCCAGCTTGTAACACCACCCAGCTTGTAGCACCACCCAGCTTGTAACACCACCCAGCTTGTTGCACCACCCAGCTTGTAGCACCACAAAGCTTGTAACACCACCCAGCTTGTAACACCACCCAGCTTGTAGCACCACCCAGCTTGTAACACCACCCAGCTTGTAGCACCACCCAGCTTGTAACACCACCCAGCTTGTTGCACCACCCAGCTTGTAGCACCACCAAGCTTGTAACACCACCCAGCTTGTAACACCACCCAGCTTGTAGCACCACCCAGCTTGTAACACCACCCAGCTTGTTGCACCACCCAGCTTGTAGCACCACCAAGCTTGTAACACCACTCAGCTTGTAGCACCACCAAGCTTGTAACACCACCCAGCTTGTTGCACCACCCAGCTTGTAGCACCACCAAGCTTGTAACACCACCCAGCTTGTAGCACCACCAAGCTTGTAACACCACCCAGCTTGTAGCACCACCAAGCTTGTAACACCACCCAGCTTGTTGCGCCACTCACCTTCTAGCACAGGGTGGTGATTGGTTCACATGGTTACAATAAACAAATGAACAATAAAAGAGTTTGCACTAACACTCTTCCTGTAAGTGTTAGTGAAATAATAGTTTGACATATGAGTATTGTGGAGTATTAGAGGTCAACCAGCGATTACAGCCGGCCGCTGTCGTGGTGGGAAGCTTCCCACCAGTCTTAACCACCTACGCTGGAAGCAACCCGTCCTCGACTCAAGTCCATTCCATCCACCGGTCGACCCCGCAGACGCATTTATAAATTTTAATATGATGCTCATTCAAAAAGGGAATGTTGTCAAATATAAATTAATATTATAATATATTAGCATATTGTGCATATATAGGTATAGGTTAGGTTAGGTGTTTGGGTTGTGTTGACGATTATTTGTTTTTGTAGTACGTGGGTGAAGCATTAACAGTGTTGTGGTTCAACACCATCTAAATTATCTGAAGAAATACGGAAATTAGGTTACAGAAATGTCTATAGTAAAGTGAAGTATTTACTAATTAACTAAACTGGTGGATACAGGAGTGTGTTACAATGTCACTAGAATAGTAAACAGTCTGTGAGGGAGATGACATTAAAATACTCTAGGCCTGAAGAAAGAATCGTAGTTTAGAAAAGCTCCTAGAAAACTGTGGCTTAGAAAATTACGAGAAATAAATGGTACCCAGTGAAGTGATTTCAGGAAAATGACGTTTCATACATGCCACCACCATATATGTAATGGTGGTGGGTACAGGAATTTTCCTGTACCCACCTCTATGTAAAAAAAATTTGTTTTACTAGGAAAAGTGAGCCTATGCTTGAGTGAACACACGGGCTGTGTACTCTGACAATGAGTACTCTTGTCTAGTGAAGCTTTCATGTGAAGTCAATAATTAATTTCTTATTTTTTTTTTTTTGCTTGTAAACTATGTTTTCCTTCTTACATTTACAATTCACTCTGTTAAAGAGTGAATTATATTTTTGAAGGATTGCAAGGAAATAGCCCCGATGTAGTGACATGAATGTGGAAGGAAATTCCCACAAGTAATGAATGTGAAAACACAATGACTGAAATTTACCTTTCTCTTTCTGTCTCTATTTCGTTGTGTTCTGTCAAGTTGAGAGCCTTTCTTTTTGTGTGACTTTTGAAACTTTGGTTAAAAATGTTCCAAAGTTGCATCTTCGGTGATGAGGAGGCTATTGAACTGTTGGTGGGTGCGAACACATGTTTGATTTTGAAGTACAGTCTTCTTTTAGCTATAATTTTTCTTTGCTGACAGTGTACGGATGTTTTCTGCTCAGCTACGTCATGTTAGGCTTAGATTGTGCATTTTTATTTGTTTAAATCTTTTTCAAAATCTTGAGGAAGAATTGCTGTGCTGCCATGGTTGAGTGGACAGTTGGGGTTATTTTATTACTGGCACTTGTTTCTACTTAAATTTCTTAATTCTCAGTGTGATTTTCTATCGCTAAGTCACAGATAATAATATACAGATAATTCTCAGAGTGCTTAGCTACGTTATATAATTTATTTCTTGAAGACAGTGTTTTCTTTTCTCTTTTTTTAATTAATGTTGGAACAATGCTGGGATAAGACAGAATCCTGCTCAGCTAAATTAATGCAACTAGGCACCCCCCACAAGGAGGAGTACTAAGTCCTACCTTGTTTAATGCTCAAATCAATGATTTACTAAAGTCAATCCCAACTAGTCCTGCAAACATCACTATTAGCTATGTAGATGACATCCTTGTAAATACTAAAACCCACCGTGAAATGCAAACAATCTTAAATTGTATAGCTTGTGAAAACCTTGGACTTGTAATCAACGCCGCTAAAACTAAGGTATTTAACAGACAAATTGGTAATCACAAAAGTGAACCACAAAAACTAAAGATTAATAATATACCAATAGACTATGTCACTTCTTCCAAATACCCTGGTGACTCAGTTCCTTGTACCTTAATCAAAAAGTTACATCAACAATGTAGAAAAAAAAATTATTTTTATTTGTGAAACATTAAATACAGCATAAAAGATACTGAAGCACCAAAACCCCACTTCAACATACACCATAACACAAAAAAACAACACAGAACATTTACAGTAACATCTCACAGTAAAGCATAGCATATCAAAGAACACAGAATGACAAAAATACAGATAACAAGGCACACAGAGCAATATAACATATAAATGAAACAACAATAAAAATACATAGAACATACAAAAAAAAGCTGCACTACCCAGACGGGGCCTGCCAAAGGTGTCAGTAACGACAAAAGTATACAAAGAAACACAATGAAACCAAAGGTAAAAAGAAAACAAAAAATAAATATATACAATGGAAAACAAAAGCAAAAACACAATCATGTGTCACATCACTCAACAGCAGACATCATACCACACAACCATAACACAGAACACACACACGACACACAGCACAGGCGAAGAAAAATACACAAACAAAAACAACAGGCCTCAAAAGCCAAACGAAAATACATCGGAACAGGCCCACGCAGGAGCCAGAAACAAACAGCCACACCACACATTCACACATACAAAAACGCGCACATGTTTATGCAGGCACCGGGAAATAAAATCACACACACACACAAGGCCAAGCACCGAGCAAACAAAGACAAAACAAACAAAAAACCCAACCACACGCACTACTCATACTTATCCGGGCATTCCTGCTCCTGAAAAAGCAAGCAGTAAGCCTCCCAAACCAACAACTCGTCATCAGAGACTGGACGGCCAGGAGCCGTCCAGCCGGCCAGGAGCCGTCCAGCCGGCCAGAAGCCGGCATTAAATTCCGTACCCAAGTGACAAAACCCAGCACCCGTGGAACCCAAATAGAAAAAGAGTCCCACGGGACAGGACGCACCAGGCCATCAAAGCCACACCTCATAGGACAAGTCCCATCATACACTTCCCCAGACGGGAAGACGACAGGGAAGGGCTTTTTCCTAAGGGGCCGGTCACAGGACTGCACACGGGGAAGCACACCGGGCAGCGCACAAGGCCACACAGCAGCTGGCACACCAGGTCCCATATTGGGTGCTGCACAGTGCCCCACGCAGGGGGGAACCGTCAGATGTGCCATGTCCCCTACCACCAGGAACAGGAGCAGAGGCTCCCCCAGCGGTCCTATGACGTCAAACTTATATGGGAGGCATACTGCTTGCGGTTTCCGGTGCGGGAGTTTCCCGATAAATATATATAGTGGTTGTGCTTGCATTATATGCTCCCTGAGCGTTTATACTTTTTGCTGTGTCTGCTATATGTATCGTTTGTTTCAATGGTATGGCTCGCCTTCTTTAGGCGTTTGTGTTATTGTTTATTTTGTGTTTTGTTCATACTGTGCTGTCGTTTTCCTGTGTGTTCGACTGTTGTGTTTCTTGTGGTGTTCTGTGTGTGTGTTTTCTGGTGTGTGTTTTTTTACAGAGTCCTGTGTGTTCTGGTATTTTATTTCATGTGTGTTTGGGGTGTGGTTGACAATTGTTCCCGGTTCCTGCGTGTTCCGATCGGGCGTTCGAATGTTTGTACTGTGTGTGTCGGGTGTTCCGTGTGTTTTGCATTTTTTTTATTTTGTAACTTTTGTTTACGATGTTTCTTTTGCGCCCTGTGTGGTGTTTTAATGTATAATATTTGGCGTGCCCCTTCTGGGTTGTGCAGGTTCTTATTGTGTGTTCTTATGTCTTTCTCTTTGTTGTTTCATGTTTTCTCATTTACGTTCTTTGCTATATGACATTTGTTCTCTGTGTTTTTTGTCATTATGTGTTCATTTGAGTTATGCATTTTGCTGTGACTTTTGTACTTGTTTTGTTCTATGTTGCATTTATGGATGTTGGTGTTATGTTGTTGGGTCTAAATTACTTAACATTTACCAGTGTTAGAGTAGGAACTTATAGTTGGTGAATATCACATTTTGTTCTCAATAAACACATGTTAAACTTTCCGTCTGTGTCAATTGTTGGATCCTCTTATCCTCTGTGTATAGTTTTGTTAACAACCGTCCCATAATTAATGACAGTTAAAGAAAGAGGACTCTCCAAGTCAAGCAATGTATCTTGCCTCATTGCTTGATATAGCTAATGGACAAGGTAGGATGGTGGCAGCTTAGTTAATCCTGTGTAGCATTTCCTTGGAAGTGTACCCTTGGTTCTCGGTGTAGCCATCAGTGGTATCACCATTTGTCAGTTCATATTACGTTAAATATAAATTACCAGGATTTCAATAACTAATTTTCTCAAGGCTTTATCATTATCATTTTTTACAAAGTGTTACCAAGTGCAACCAGTAGGAAGTGTTACTCAGTAATTATATTAGTCAAGTATTAAACAATATAGTATTGGATACAATATTTCAAGTGTTACTATAATAGTGAAGTGTTACAACCACTCGCTTCCAGTTACTCCCGGCCTCCATTACCACAAGCTTCCAGTTACTCTCAGATCCTATCACCATCTAGCTGCCGTCGTCATCACCCAGCTTGCTGCAACAGTCAGTTCTCGCCATCACCCAGCTACCAGGTAAACGTAGCTCTTAGTACCACCCAGCTTTCTGCACCACCTCTAGCACCACCCAGTCCGTGGCAATACCCAGTCCCTAGCACCACCCAGTCCCTAGCACCACCCAGTCCCTAGAATCACCTAGCTTCCGGGAACACCAAACTTTCAGGTCTACAGAGCTTTCAGTTGGGCCCAGTTTCCAGCTCCATACAACACGTCGCCGCACACAGCTTTCAGCTCTCTCCAGCTGTTTATGCTACACAGTTTCCAGCTCCATGAAGCTTCTAGCTTCATCACGTTTCTAGCTACATCAAGCTTCTAGTTCCATCAAGCTTCTAGCTCCATCAAGCTTCTTACATAACGTAGCTTCCAAAACCAATAAGCTTTCGATAACATCCAGCTTCTAACATCAACCAGTTTCCATCTCCACACAGCATCTTACATCAAACAGTTTCAAGCACCACTCAGCTTCATACACCACCAAGCTTAATGCACCGTCCAAGATTCAATAACCACCTTAGCTCTCAGATCCACTGATTTCAAATAGTTTCTTGCACAACACATCTTTTATCAACATCCAGCTTCCAACACTATGCAGCTTCCAGCTCTGCCAGATTTCAGGTCAAACAGCTTCCAGCTCCATCGAGATTACCACACTACATAGTTGGTAGTGTAGTGTACACCCAGCTTCAAACACCTTTTAGCTTCCTGCAATACCCATCTTCCTACATTACATAGCTTCATTTACCACCCAGCTTCTAGCTCCACTAAGCTTTCTGTACCACGAAGCTTCCGGTATCACCCCGCTTCCAGCTACATACAGATTATAGTTTCAAATAGCATATATTTCCACTCAGCATCCAGCCCCACTCAGCTTCTTGCACAACCCAGGATAATGCACCACCCAGCTTCCAGGTCCACCCAGCTTCTTGCTCCACGAAGCTTGTTCATCCATCCAGCGATTGGCTTCACCAAGCTTGTAGCTGCCCACATCTTGCATTACCCATTTTTTCCAGCACTACTCATCTTCCTGAACCTCCCAGCTTAGTACACCACCCAGTTTCCTGCAACTCCCAGTTCGACACAGCTTCAAGGTCCATCTAGCTTGTAGTTTCAAACATTGTACTACACCAACCAGCTTCTTGCATCACCCAGCTTCATTCATCACGCAAGTTCACATATATTCATTCCCTAACCAGCATCAACCTCCACACAGCTTTCAGCAATACAAAGCTAGCAGCTCTACCCAGTTTCCGGCTTTACACAGCTTCCACCTAGCTGAATTCTAGATCTTCACAGTTTCCAGCTTCTATCAGCACCCAACTTCAAATTATCATCCAGTTTTCTCCACCGTCCAGTTTCTTACACCATCTAGCCTCCATCACAACAGGCTTCCAGCTCCATCGAGCTTCCAGATCGTCACAGCGTCTAGATGCACACACAGCTTCTATATCCATCCCGCTTTCATAGCTGCACAGTTCATCACAGCCCGGTTGATCCAGCACATCTTAAAGAAAACTATCTAGTTTTCTCTTGAAGATGTCTACGGTTGTTCCGGCAATATTTCTTATACTCGCTGGGAGGGTGTTGAACAACCGTGGACGTCTGATGTTTATACAGTGTTCTCTGATTGTGCCTATGGCACCCCTGCTCTTCACTGTTGTATTCTGCATTTTCTTCCATATCGTTCTCTCCAGCATGTTGTTATTTTACTGTATAGATTTGGGACCTGGCCCTCCAGTATTTTTCACGTAGATATTATTAGATATCTCTCTCGTCTACTTTCTAATGAGTACATTTGGAGAGCTTTGAGACGATCCCAATAATTTAGGTGCTTTATCGTGTCTATTAATGCCATATATGTTCTTTGTACTCTATTTCAGCAATCTCTCCTGCTTTGAAGGGGGAAGCGAGTACTGAGCAGTACTCAAGACGGAATAGCACAAGTGATTTGAATAGTACAACCATTGTGATCGGATCCCTGGATTTCAAGGTTCTCGTATTCCGTCCTATCTTTTTTCCGGCTGACACAATATTTGCTTTGTTGTGCTCCTTAAACGTAAAGTCGTCGGACATCATTATTCCCAAATCCTTCACATGCTGCTTTCCTACTATGGGCACTTTTGATTGTGTTTTGTACCCTGTATTATGTTTAAGGTTCTCATTTTTACTGTACCTGAGTACCTGGAATTTATCACTGTTAAACATCATGTTATTTTCTGCTTTCCAGTCGAAAATGTTATTAATATCTCCTTGTAGTTTTTCAATGTCCTCAGCAGAGGTAATTTTCATGCTGATTTTTGTGTCAGCTGCAAAGCTGTGACTTGTATTTTTGTTTCTATCTGATATGAGAATAAGGAACAGCAGTGGTGCAAGGACTGTACCTTGAGGTACAGAGCTTTTAACTGCACTTGGACTCGATTTTATTTGGTTGACTATTACTATTTGTATTCTGTTCGACAGAAAATTTAGTATCCACCGTCATTCTATACCAGTTATTCTCCATAACCTCATTTTGTGTTCTATCACTCCATGGTCACATTTATCGAATGCTTTTACGAAGTCCGTGTATACCACATCTGCATACACTTTTCCTTCTAATGCCTCAGTGATTTTTTCGTAGTGGTCAAGTAGCTGTGAGAGGCTACACAATTGTAAATTGTTACTGCTCCCACACAAACTTTGATTAGTTATTTCATTTTAATCCCATTAAGTTTAAACCATTCAGTGGTTATTAATTAAGTGGACCTGTCAAATGAAGCTAGACTAAAATTTGTTTTAATATACAGTTTTTGACTTGTTGACCACACCACACTAGAAGGTGAAGGGACGACGACGTTTCAGTCCGTCCTGGACCATTCTCAAGTCGATTGTGTTCACAGTCAACTTGAGAATGGTCCAGGATTGTGTTCACAATCGACTTGAGAATCGTCCAGGACGGACCGAAACGTCGTCGTCCCTTCACCTTCTAGTGTGTGGTCTGGTCAACATACTTCAGCCACGTTATTGTGACTCATCGCTTGCAGTTTCTGACTTGTTATCAAACACCACTGACCGGAATATTAATATTTACATGAATGATATGGGGTTAGTAACAATTACTATGAGAACAGTGTCAGCCTCGGCTGGCCAGGAGTCGAGGCTTGGTTCCGTCTCTTGACAATTCTAAAGTGCTCACTCTGGATTAATATTGTCCATGCTTATACCCGCCCTAAACCATCTCCCTATTTATACCCACGCACAATTATGTTAACCAAAACAACATGTACAAAAGGTCGGAGATGTCACTTATCAGTTTGTTTAAGCGTGTGGCGACCTATCCTTGCCTTGTGGGATAGATGTTGTGGGTTCAACAGCAGCCAACACCAGTGCCGTCAGTCCCCGGAGTCTGCTTCCCTGACAGTGCCCGTGTTCTCCCGCTCTCGCGAGAGCTTGTATTAATTAATAATTCTCTGCTACTTGAAGGCTTGATTAATGATCAATACAATCCGTAATTTTATACCCGACTAGTTCTTAAGGAATTAATAAGGATTTTGTTAATTGGTATTTTTTACAATTATGGTTGAAGGTGTAGGCAGAGGCTCATTTGATCGCCATGGTGAGCGGCCATAAGCGTAGTCCTCACGCTCACGTACACTTTTATTATAGTTGCAATCTTAGGATTTCATTTATTTATTTATTATTTATTAATGCACATATAAATTGCTTCTATTTTACATTAGAGATTATTAATCACTTAAAACAGAAGTGGATATATTACTACCCAGCTTCAGCTCTACCCAGCTTCAGCTCTACCCAGCTTCAGCTCTACCCAGCTTCAGCTCTACCCAGCTTCAGCTCAACACAATTTCCATTTCCACTCAGCTTCGAGTTTCACCTAACTTCTAGGTATTCCCGAATTACTCAGTTGGCAGCTTTGTGCAGCTTTCAGCTCCAATTAGTTTCCAGCTTTACTCAGCTACAAGCTACACCCAGCTTTCAGTACCATGCAGGTTCTCCGATCTTCTAGTCTCATACATCTTCCAACACCGTCAGCTTGCAGCACCAACCAGTTTCCGGCATCAGAAAGCTTAATTCACATCCTAGCTTGAGGTTCTACCTAATTTCTCGGTTCACGCGTATTCCTGCACCACACAGCTGAATTCCAGCTGTACACAGTTTCCAGTTCGACACCACCATCCGGCTCCACCTACACGAACCATGCAGCTTACTGCATAATACAACGTCTACCATTTCAAGCTCCTTGCAACACCAATCCTAAAGCACTACGCAATTTGTTGCACCATCTATCTCCTATCACCACACAGCATCTTGCACAACCCATCTTCCTCACAGTTTCCTCCCCACCCAGCTTCCTGCACCATCTAGTCTTCATCAGCGTATGTTTCCTGAGCTTCAATCCCCGACCAGGTTCATGCCCACCCATCTTATACCACCACCCAGCTTCCTGCACCACCCAGCTTCCTGCACCACCCAGTTCTAACACCACCCAGCTTCCTGCACCACCCAGCTTATATCACCACCCAGCTTCCTGCACCACCCAGCTTCCTGCACCACCCAGCTTCCTGCACCACCCAGCTTCCTGCACCACCCAGCTTCCTACACCACCCAGCTTCCTGCACCACCCAGCTTCCTGCACCACCCAGCTTCCTGCACCACCCAGCTTCCTGCACCACCCAGCTTCCTGCACCACCCAGCTTCCTGCACCACCCAGCTTCCTGCACCACCCAGCTTCCTGCACCACCCAGCTTCCTGCACCACCCAGCTTCCTGCACCACCCAGTTCCTACACCACCCAGTTCCTACACCAACCAGTTCCTACACCACCCAGTTCCTAAACCACCCAGTTCCTACACCACCCAGTTCCTAAACCACCCAGTTCCTACACCACTCAGTTCCTACACCAACCAGTTCCTACACCACCCAGTTCTAACACCAACCAGTTCCTACACCACCCAGTTCCTACACCAACCAGTTCTAACACCACCCAGTTCTTGCACCAACCAGTTCCTGCGCCACCCAGTTCCTACACCACCCAGTTCCTACACCAACCAGTTCCTACACCACCCAGTTCCTAAACCACCCAGTTCCTACACCACCCAGTTCCTAAACCACCCAGTTCCTACACCACTCAGTTCCTACACCAACCAGTTCCTACACCACCCAGTTCTAACACCAACCAGTTCCTACACCACCCAGTTCCTACACCAACCAGTTCTAACACCACCCAGTTCTTGCACCAACCAGTTCCTGCGCCACCCAGTTCCTACACCACCCAGTTCCTACACCAACCAGTTCCTACACCACCCAGTTCCTAAACCACCCAGTTCCTACACCACCCAGTTCCTAAACCACCCAGTTCCTACACCAACCAGTTCCTACACCAACCAGTTCCTACACCACCCAGTTCCTACACCACCCAGTTCCTACACCAACCAGTTCCTACACCAACCAGTTCCTACACCACCCAGTTCCTACACCACTCAGTTCCTACACCAACCAGTTCCTACACCACCCAGTTCTAACACCAACCAGTTCCTACACCACCCAGTTCCTACACCAACCAGTTCTAACACCACCCAGTTCTTGCACCAACCAGTTCCTGTGTCACCCGGTTCCTACACCAACCAGTTCCTACACCAACCAGTTCCTACACCACCCAGTTCCTACACCAACCAGTTCCTACACCACCCAGTTCTAACACCAACCAGTTCCTACACCAACCAGTTCCTACACCAGCCAGTTCCTACACCAGCCAGTTCCTACACCACCCAGTTCCTACACCAACCAGTTCTAACACCACCCAGTTCTAACACCAACCAGTTCCTACACCACCCAGTTCCTACACCACCCAGTTCCTACACCACCCAGTTCTAACACCACCCAGTTCCTACACCAACCAGTTCCTACACCACCCAGTTCTAACACCAACCAGTTCCTACACCACCCAGTTCTAACACCAACCAGTTCCTACACCACCCAGTTCCTACACCACCCAGTTCCTACACCACCCAGTTCTAACACCACCCAGTTCCTACACCAACCAGTTCCTACACCAACCAGTTCCTACACCACCCAGTTCCTACACCACCCAGTTCTAACACCACCCAGTTCCTACACCAACCAGTTCCTACACCACCCAGTTCTAACACCAACCAGTTCCTACACCAACCAGTTCCTACACCAACCAGTTCCTACACCACCCAGTTCCTACACCACCCAGTTCTAACACCACCCAGTTCCTACACCAACCAGTTCCTACACCACCCAGTTCCTACACCACCCAGTTCTAACACCACCCAGTTCCTACACCAACCAGTTCCTACACCAACCAGTTCCTACACCAACCAGTTCCTACACCAACCAGTTCCTACACCACCCAGTTCCTACACCAACCAGTTCCTACACCAACCAGTTCCTACACCAACCAGTTCCTACACCACCCAGTTCTAACACCACCCAGTTCCTACACCACCCAGTTCCTACACCACCCAGTTCCTACACCAACCAGTTCCTACACCACCCAGTTCCTACACCACCCAGTTCCTACACCACCCAGTTCTAACACCACCCAGTTCCTACACCAACCAGTTCCTACACCAACCAGTTCCTACACCACCCAGTTCCTACACCACCCAGTTCTAACACCACCCAGTTCCTACACCAACCAGTTCCTACACCACCCAGTTCCTACACCACCCAGTTCTAACACCACCCAGTTCCTACACCAACCAGTTCCTACACCACCCAGTTCTAACACCAACCAGTTCCTACACCAACCAGTTCCTACACCAACCAGTTCCTACACCACCCAGTTCCTACACCACCCAGTTCTAACACCACCCAGTTCCTACACCAACCAGTTCCTACACCACCCAGTTCCTACACCACCCAGTTCCTACACCACCCAGTTCCTACACCACCAGTTCTACACCACCAGTTCCTACACCACCAGTTCCTACACCAACCCAGTTCCTACACCAACCAGTTCCTACACCACCCAGTTCCTAACACCACCCAGTTCCTACACCACCCAGTTCCTACACCACCCAGTTCCTACACCACCCAGTTCCTACACCACCCAGTTCTAACACCACCCAGTTCCTACACCACCCAGTTCCTACACCAACCAGTTCCTACACCACCCAGTTCCTACACCACCCAGTTCTAACACCACCCAGTTCCTACACCAACCAGTTCCTACACCACCCAGTTCCTACACCAACCAGTTCCTACACCACCCAGTTCTACACCAACCAGTTCCTACACCACCCAGTTCCTACACCAACCAGTTCCTACACCAACCCAGTTCCTACACCACCCAGTTCCTACACAACCAGTTCCTACACCACCCAGTTCCTACACCACCAGTTCCTACACCAACCAGTTCCTACACCACCCAGTTCCTACACCACCAGTTCCTACACCACCCAGTTCCTACACCAACCAGTTCCTACACCACCCAGTTTCCTACACCACCCAGTTCCTAACACCACCAGTTCCTACACCACCCAGTTCCTACACCAACCAGTTCCTACACCAACCCGTTCCTACACCACCCAGTTCCTACACCAACCAGTTCTAACACCACCCAGTTCCTACACCACCCAGTTCCTACACCACCCAGTTCCTACACCACCCAGTTCCTACACCACCCAGTTCCTACACCACCCACAGTTCCTACACCACCCAGTTCTAACACCACCCAGTTCCTACACCAAACCAGTTCCTACACCAACCCAGTTCCTACACCACCAGTTCCTACACCACCAGTTCTAACACCACCCAGTTCGTACACCACCAGTTCCTACACCACCCAGTTCACACCCCAGTTCCTACACCACCCAGTTCTAACACCACCCAGTTCCTACACCAACCAGTTCCTACACCACCCAGTTCCTACACCAACCAGTTCCTACACCACCCAGTTCCTACACCAACCAGTTCCTACACCAACCAGTTCCTACACCACCCAGTTCCTACACCAACCAGTTCCTACACCACCCAGTTCTAACACCAACCAGTTCCTACACCACCCAGTTCCTACACCAACCAGTTCCTACACCACCCAGTTCCTACACCAACCAGTTCCTACACCACCCAGTTCCTACACCAACCAGTTCCTACACCAACCAGTTCCTACACCACCCAGTTCCTACACCAACCAGTTCCTACACCACCCAGTTCTAACACCAACCAGTTCCTACACCACCCAGTTCCTACACCAACCAGTTCCTACACCAACCAGTTCCTACACCAACCAGTTCCTACACCAACCAGTTCTAACACCACCCAGTTCCTACACCAACCAGTTCTAACACCACCCAGTTCCTACACCAACCAGTTCTAACACCAACCAGTTCCTACACCACCCAGTTTCTTCACCACCCAGTTCCTACATCACCCAGTTCCTACACCACCCAGTTCCTACACCACCCAGTTCCTGCACTACCCAGTTCCTGCACCACCCAGTTCCTGCACCAACTAGTTCCTACACCACCCAGTTCCTGCACCAACTAGTTCCTGCACCAACTAGTTCCTACACCACCCAGTTCCTGCACCAACTAGTTCCTACACCACCCAGTTCCTGCACCACCCAGTTCCTGCACCACCCAGTTCCTGCACCAACTAGTTCCTACACCACCCAGTTCCTACACCAACCAACTCCTACACTACCCAGTTCCTACAACACCCAGTTCCTGCACCAACTAGTTCCTACACCACCCAGTTCCTGCACCACCCAGTTCCTGCACCACCCAGTTCCTGCACCAACTAGTTCCTACACCACCCAGTTCCTACACCAACCAACTCCTACACCACCCAGTTCCTACACCAACCAACTCCTACACCAACCAGTTCCTACACCACCCAGCTCCCACACCACCCAGTTCCTACACCACCCAGTTCCTACACCACCCAGTTCCTACACCAACCAGTTCCTACACCACCCAGTTCCTACACCACCCAGTTCCTACACCAACCAGTTTGAGGGGACTATATGATGTGTCCGTGAGAGGTGAGGGACCATATAATTCGTCTGTGAGAGGTGACAGGAGTAGTGGAACTATTGGCGACCGTTTTGCTTTTCCCAATGGTCGCCCATAGCACCAGGGGCGTTTTCATTTTTTTCGACGGTGTTCTTTAGCCCGGGATATGTTTTTCAATTTTTATTCGACAGTACCTCGTAGTCTCCTCATATTTTGGTTCATTTATCGTCTGCTCCCTTCCATCATATGTTATTTCCCCAAAAGGGAGATTAAAAGGTTCCCTCCTAGGCCCTGCCATTTTGTTTCAAGGGGATTAAAAGGTCGGCCCCTGTCTCCTGTGTTTTCTGTTACCCCGCTGACCCTTGCACAGACATCGCTAATGGTCAGTGACGTCACCCCGTCTTCATCCTCCCTGAATAAGTCAACTTTCTGTTATAGTGTATTTATTCCCATTTTCAATATTTATAGCAAAAGGGATTAAAAGACTGCCTTCTGTCAAGGCTAATGTACAATGACGTTATCCATTATAAGCTTGTTTTTCTCAATAAAGTAAGTCCATACTGTTTCCTATTTTTCAAGCTAAGATTTCATATTAACATAAGAAATGAGTTCAGCCCTGTTACCAAACGAGTATTTACCCAGGTCTTTTTCCTAAAACTAAAACTTATCCGATTTATACCAATTGTTTCGTGTCCTGTCTCGTGTTTATAATATTAATAGCCTACTGATATCCCCCTTTGTCATGACCATTCTCTAACACCTCTATCGTGTCTATTTTTATTTATTCTAACCTGTTTCTTCTTCTTCGTTAATCGCCTAGAAAGAGATGTTGTTGCCTTGCCTATATACTGAGTTCTTTGAGGCTTACAGTCCCCAAGAGGGCATTTGAAGGCATAGACGACGTTGGTCTCTTTTAAACCGTTCTGCTTTGTGTCTAGAGAGTTTCTCATGAGTAGGTTGGCCGTTTTTTTGTTTTTTCAGAAGATACAACTGACGATTTACTCTAAAACCAAAAAAACGGCCAGACTACTCATGAGAAACTCTCCAGACACAAAGCAGAACGCTTTAAAAGAGACCAACGTCGTCTATGCCTTCAAATGCCCACTTGGGGACTGTAAGCCTCAAAGAACTCAGTATATAGGCATGACAACAACATCTCTTTCCAGGCGATTAACATTGCATAAGCAACAGGGCTCCATTAAGGAACATATAATCTCTTCCCACAACCAGACCATCACCAGAGAAATCTTAGCAAACAACACAGAAATCATCGATAGATACAGCGATAGCAGGCGGCTTGACATCTGCGAGGCACTACACATCAAGAAGTCAACACCAGCAATCAACAGCCAATTAATGCACAACTATATTCTACCCACTTCAAGACTCCGCTCCAATATAGAAGCATCAAGAAATATGGGACAATAGGCCCTCTGCAGTTACTTCCATTCTTACCTTCAATTTACCCAATTAATACCCATTGTTTCGTGTTCTGTCCTGTGTTGAAAAATTTGTTCACCTCATCCAAAACTGTTGTAACATATCACCTCACCCAAAATGCAGGTATAAAATAAAATGAAAACTGTTTAAATCATAGCATAGTAAGAAATCTGTTTAGTGTTTGCAGGTAACAGTTGTGTGTGTGTAAACTAAAAGTCTTTGAAAATGTAATAAGTTATTACGAAACGCGTTCAAGTGTCACGTCAGACTAGAAATAAAAATGAATTTTGGAGAATTGATTTTTCAATTGCCATCAACAGTGAAAAGAAACATAAGAAATATTGAGAAAATTCGTGTTAGAATTATTAATCTTAATTTCTTTTCACTGTTGGAGGTAAATCAAAAATCAATTCTCCAAAATTAATTTTTATTTCTAGTCTGACGCGACACGAGCGCGTTTCGTAAAACTTATTACATTTTCAAAGACTTTTAGTTTACAAATACACAACTGAATAGAACTTACACATCTCCTGGTTTCGTTTATATCTACATTTGAGTGAGGTGGCATTAATAGGGTATTAATTTCATCAACACAAGACAGAACAAGAGGTGGCATTAATAGGGTATTAATTTCATCAACATGAAATTCCACTTCAACAAATTAAAAACACAACTTGCATAAATGCACTATTCGCACAAAACGATTATAGAACAAGGACAATTATTAAACAAATTGTGTAATTATTACACATCTTTGTACAATTATTACAAGCAAACTTGTTGTATAATTACATAACTTGCGCAATGACAATCAATACATAACAGGTGCAAATACACAATTCATCCATATACAATTACACAACTTGTGCAATTGTTATACATTTTTTCATAATTATTATTACACAACTTGCATAAATACAACCAAATACATATCCAGCATATATACGCATAATACATAACCAACCCAAATACGTAAATAACCAACTAGCACAAATACACAATTCACACAAAAATACAATTACAACATATAGACAATTAATACACAACTTACACAAAAATATAATCAATACACATCTGGCCCATATATAAACAATTCATAACTAGTGCATATACATTAAATACACAATTACACAAATACACTATACTATATGAGGCGTCCGTGTGAGGTGAGGGGTCCATATGAGTCGTCCGTGAGAGGTGAGGGGACCATATGAGGCGTCGGAAAGAAGTGAGGGGACCAAATAAGGCGTCCGTGTGAGGGGGGACCATATATTGCGTCCGTGGAAGGTGAGGGGACTTTATGATGCATCCGTTTGAGGTGAGGGACTATATGAGATGTCCGTGTGAGGTGAGGGACCATATGAGGCGTCCGTGTGAGGTGATGGGAAAGTATGAGGCGTCCGTGTGAGGTGAGAGACCACATGAGGCATTCGTGTGAGGTGATGGACCATATGAAGCGTCATTGTGAGGTATAACGACTATATGAGGCGTTAGTGTGAGATGAGGGGACTATATGAGGCGTCCGTGTGAGGTAAGGGACCATATAAGGCGTCTGTGAAAGGTGAGGGGACTAGATGAGGCGTCCGTGAGAGGTGAGGGACCATATGAGGCGTCTGTGAGAGGTGAGAGACCATATGAGGCGTTCGTGTGTAGTGGAGGATCATATAAGGCATCGGTGTGAGGTGAGGGATTATATGAGGCGTCCTTGTGTGGTGAGGGATCATATGAAGCGTCCGTGGGAGGTGAGGGACCATATGAGGCGCCCGTGAGAAGTGACGGGACCATATGAGGCGTTCGTGCCAGGTGAGGGACCATATGAGGCGTCCGTGGGAGGTGAGGGGACTATATGAGGCGTTCATGAGAGGCGAGTGGACTATATGAGGCGTCCGTGTGAGGTGAAGGACAAAATGAGGCATCCGTGAGATGTGAGGGAACCATATGAGGTGTCCGTGCGATGCGAGGGACCATATGAGGTAAGGGACCATATGTGGCGTCCGTGTGAGGTAAAGGGACTATGTGTAGCGTCTGTGTGAGGTGAGGGACCATATGAGGCGTCCGTTTGAGGTGAGGTGGCCATATGAGGCTTACGTGAGAGGTGAGGTGACCATATGAGGCGTCCGTGAGAGGTGAGGTGACCATATGCGGCGTCCGTGAGAGGTGAGGGACTATATGACCACAAAGGAAACAGAGAGTTAGTATAAATGGGGTTAAGTCTGTGTGGGATAATGTTGTTAGTGGAGCGCCTCAAAGCTCTGTCCTGGGACCTCTGTTGTTTATAATATAAATAAATGATATAGATTCAGGTTTGAGTAGCAACATTTGCAAATTTGCAAATGATAGAAAAATCGGTAGGGAAATTAACACGGAAGAAGACTCACTATCACTTCAAGTTGATCTAAATAGGGTTTTGAAATGGTCAAAAGATAGGCAGATGCTGTTTAATGCTGATAAATATAAAGTTCTGAGGCTAGGTAATGATGATAGAGTTACAAGATACGAGCTAGATGGTGTTGAGATTGCGAAGTCGGATTGCGAAAGGGATCTGGGAGTTATGATAAGTAAGAATTTAAAACAAAAGGATCAATTCGTGAATGCTCGTAATAAGGCAAATAGGACACTGGGATTTATTAATCGAAGCGTTAGTAACAAGACACCTGGTGTTGTTCTTCAGCTATATCTTGCTCTAGTTAGGGCCCCATTTAGATTATGCAGTTCAGTTTTGGTCGCCGTACTATGGAATGGATATAAATTCACTTGAACGTGTCCAGCGTAGGAGGACTAAGTTAATTCCCCAAATTAGAAATCTTTCATATGAAGAAAGATTAACAAAGCTTAAGTTGCATTCACTGGAAAGACGAAGAGTTAGGGGTGACATGATAGAGGTTTACAAGTGGATGAATACACATAACGAAGGGGAGATTAATAGGGTATTAAAAGTATCAACACAAGACAGAACACGAAACAATGGGTATAAATTGGATAAGTTTAGATTTAGGAAAGACTTGGGTAAATACTGGTTGGATAACAGGGTTGTTGATTTGTGGAACCAATTACCGCGTAACGTGGTGGAGGTATGTCCCTAGATTGTTTCAAGCGTGGGTTGGACATGTTTATGAGTGGGATTGCGTGGTTATAGATAGGAGCTGCCTCGTATGGGCCAATAGGCCTTCTGCAGTTACCTTTATTCTTATGTTTTTATGAGGTGTCCGTGTTAGTTGAGGGAACATACGAGGCGTCAGTGTGAGGTGATGGGAACGTATGAGGCGTCCTTGTGAGGTGAGAGACAATATTAAGTGTCATTGTGAGGTATGAGGACTATATGAGGCGTTCGTGTGGGATGAGGGGACTATATGAGACGTCCGTGTGAGGTGAGGGGACTATATGAGAAATCCGTCTGAGGTGGGAGACCATATGAGGCGTCCATGAGAGAGGAGGGGACTATATGAGATGTCCGTGTGGTGAGGGACCATATGAGGCGTCCGTGTGAGGGTGAGAGACCAAATGAGGGAACTATATAAGGCGTCTGTGTGAGGTGAGAGACCATATGAGGCGTCCGTGAGAGATGGGGGACTATATGAGGCGTCCGTGTGAGGTGACGGACCATATGAAGCATCCGTGTGAGGTGAGCAACCAAATGAGGTGTCCATGTAAGGTGAGAGACCATATGAGGCGTCCGTGAGAGGTGACGGGACCATATGAGGCGTCCGTGAGAGGTGAGGCTAATATATAGGTCATCCGTGTGAAGTGAAGGGACCCTATAAAGCGTCTGTGAGATGTGAGGGGACTATATGAGGCGTCCGTGTGAGGTTAGGGACCATATGAGGTGTCCGTGTGAATTGGAGGACCATATGAGGCGTCCGTGTGAGGAGAGGGACCATATGAGGCGTCCGTGTGAGGTGAGGGACCATATGAGGCGTCCGTGAGAGGTGAGGGGATTATATGAGGCGTCCGTGTGAGGTGAGGGACCATATGAGGCGTCCGTGAGAGGTGAGGGGATTATATGAGGCGACCTTGTGAGGTGAGGGACCATATGAGGCTTCCGTGTGAGGTGAGGGGCCATATGAGGCGTCTGTGTGACGCGAAGGACCATATGAGGCGTCTGTAAGAGGTGAAGGGACTATATGAGGCGTCCGTGTGAGAGATATATGGGACTATATGAGGCATCCGTGTGAGAGGGACCATATGAGGCGTTCGTGAGAGGTGAGGGGGCTATATGAGGCGTTCGTGCGAGGTGGTGGGATTGTATGAGGCGTCCGTGAGAGGTAAGGGGACCAAATGAGGCGTCTGTGAAAGGTGAAGGACAATATCAGCAATCCGTGTGAGGTGAGGAACCATATGAAGCGTCCGTGAGAGGTGAGGGGACCATATGAGGCGTCCGTGTGAGGTGAAGGACAATATGAGGCGCCCTTGTGAGGTTTTTGGACTATATGAGGTGCCCGTTTGAGGTGAGGGGACTAAATGAGGCGTCCGTGTGAGGTGAGTTACCATATGAGGCGTCCATGAGAGGTGAGGAGACTTTATGAGGCGTTCGTGAGGGGTTGAGGGACCATACGCGGTGTCCGTGAGAGGTGAGGGATCATATGAGGCGTCCGTGAGAGATGAGGGACCATATGAAGCGTCCGTGTGAGGTAAGGGACCATATGAAGCGTACGTGTGAGGTAAGGGACCATATGAGGCGTCCGTGAGAAGTCATGGACCATATTAGGCATAGTGAGAAGATATCGACCATATGAGGTGTCGGTTTGAGGCGAGGGGACCATATGAATCATCTGTAGGAAGTGAGGGACCGTATGAGGCGTCCGTGAGAGAGGAGGGGACCATATGAGGCGTCCGTGAGAGGTTAGGAGACTATATGAGGCGTCCGTGAGAGGTGAGTGGACCATATGAGGCGTCCTTGTGAGGATGACCATCTGCTTTGTCCCTGAGAGGTGAGGGGAACTATATAAGGAGTCCGTGTGTGAAGCGAGGGACCATATGAGGCATCCATGTGAGGTGAGGGACTATATGTAGCGTTGAGTGAGGTGAAGGACCATATGACGCGTCCGTGAGAGGCCTTGGACCATATGAGGCGTCCGTGAGAGGTCTTGGACCATATGAGGCGTCCGTGAGAGGTCTTGGACCATATGAGGCGTCCGTGAGAGGATAGCGACCATATGAGGTGTCGGTTTGAGGTGAGGGACCAAATAAGGGGTCCGAAAGAGGTGAAGGGACCATATGAGGCGTCATTGTGAGATGAGGGACCATATGAGGCGTCTGTGTGAGGCGATGGGATTGTATCAGGCGTGCGTGTGAGACGAGGGATCATATGAAACGTCCTTGTGAGGTGAGGGACCACATGATGCATCCTTGAAAGGTGAGGGGACTGTGAGGTATGGGACCATATGAGGGGTCCGTGAGAGGTGAGGGGGACTAAATGAGGCGTCTGTGTGAGGGAGGGACCATATGAGCTGTCCGGGAGAGGTGGGGACTGTATGAGGCGTCCGAGTAGGGTGAGGGACTGTATGAGGCGTCGGAGTAGGGTGAGGGACTGTATGAGGCGTCCGAGTAGGGTGAGGGACCATATGAGGCGTCTGTGAGAGGTGAGAGATTAGTGAGTGCTTAGAGAATTGAGCTATTTATTTTCTAATTAGGTCCTTTCGGGCCTAATTTTGTCCCACATATCTGCTACATTTATTTCTTGATGTCTTATACATTCCCCAGTAAGATTACCACAGCAGCTGACTAACTCCCAGGTACCTATTTCCTGCTAGATGAACAGAATCATAAGGGGAAAGAAACTCTGCTCATTTGTTTCTGCATTGGACTATGACCTCGAGCGCTGTCCGCTCGCCCGCGAGGCCCTGTATTTACTATTTGTGCCTTCAGTATCCAGCTGTTAGCTCTTGGACCCCACCCTTCCAACCAATTTATTTTTTATCTCTTATATCTATTATATATATTTCTCTAACATATACACACAAACACACAAACTACGCTCTGGTAGCTCTAATTTTGGAAGTGATGTGGTGGAGGCTGACTCCATACACAGTTTCAAGTGTAGATATGATAGAGCCCAGTAGGCTCAGGAACCTGTACACCTGTTGATTGACGGTTGAGAGGCGGGACCAAAGAGCCAAAGTTCAACCCCCGCAAGCACAATTAGGTGAGTACACATACACACACACACATATAAGGCGTCCGTGAGAGGTGAGGGGGACCATAGGAGGGGGGGGGGACCCACAGGTGGGGCTGGCTGGCTGAGTGGACAGCGCTCTAGACTCGTGGACCTAGAAACCGGGGTTCGATCCCTGTAGCAGGCGGAAAAACAAATGGGCAGTTTCCTTCATCCTGATGCATCTGTTACCTAGCAGTAAATGGTATCTGGGAGTTAGACAGGAAGCAGCTTCGGGCTGCTTCCTGTGTGTGTGTGTGTGTGTGTGTGTGTGTGTGTGTGTGTGTGTGTGTGTGTGTGTGTGTGTGTGTGTGTGTGTGTGTGTGTAATTACCTAAGTGTAGTTACAGGATGAGAGCTACGCTCGTGGTGTCCCGTCTTCCCAGCACTCTTTGTCATATAATGCTTTGAAACTACTGACGGTCTTGGCCTCCACCACCTTCTCACTTAACTTGTTCCAACCGTCTACCACTCTGTTTGCGAAAGTGAATTTTCTTATATTTCTTCGGCATCTGTGTTTAGCAAGTTTAAATCTATGACCTCTTGTTCTTAAAGTTCCAGGTCTCAGGAAATCTTCCCTATCGATTTTATCAATTCCTCTTACTATTTTGTATGTAGTGATCATATCACCTCTTTTTCTTCTGTCTTCTAGTTTTGGCATGTTTAATGCTTCCAACCTCTCCTCGTAGCTCTTGCCCTTCAGTTTTGGGAGCCACTTCGTAGCATGTCTTTGCACCTTTTCCAGTTTGTTGATGTGCTTCTTAAGATATGGGCACCACACAACAACTGCATATTCTAGCTTTGGCCTAACAAAAGTCATGAACAATTTCTTTAGTATATCGCCATCCATGTATTTAAATGCAATTCTGAAGTTAGAAAGCATCGCATGGGCTCCTTGCACAATATTCTTTATGTGGTCCTCAGGTGATAGTTTTCTATCTAGAACCACCCCTAGATCTCTTTCTTTATCAGAATTTTTTAAAGATTACTCACATAATATATAGGTTGTGTGGGGTCTATGTTCTCCTATTCCACATTCCATAACATGGCATTTATTAACATTATATTCCATTTGCCAAGTGGTGCTCCATATACTTATTTTGTCCAGGTCATCTTGAAGGGCATGACAATCATCTAAGTTTCTTATCCTTCCTATTATCTTAGCATCATCAGCAAACATGTTCATACAATTCTGTATACCAACTGGTAGATCATTTATGTACACAATAAACATCACTGGTGCAAGAACTGAACCCTGTGGTACTCCACTTGTGACATTTCTCCATTCCGATACATTGCCTCTGATTACTGCCCTCATTTTTCTATCAGTCAGAAAATTTTTCATCCATGATAGAAGCTTACCTGTCACCCCTCCAATATTTTCCAGTTTCCAGAACAACCTCTTATGTGGAACTCTGTCGAAAGCCTTTTTTAGGTCCAGATAGATGCAGTCAACCCAACCATCTCTTTCCTGTAATATCTCTGTGGCTCGATCATAGAAACTGAGTAAATTCGATACACAGGATCTTCCAGATCGAAAACCATACTGTCTGTCTGATATTATATCATTTCTCTCCAGGTGTTCTACCCATTTAGTTTTGATTAGCTTTTCCAATACTTTCACTATTACACTTGTCAATGATACAGGTCTATAATTGAGGAGGTCTTCCCTGCTGCCACTTTTGTAGATTGGAACTATGTTAGCCGGTTTCCACACGTCTGCTACGATTCCTGTACACAGGGATGCCTGAAAGATCAGGTGAAGTGGAATGCTGAGCTCAGATGCACATTCTCTCAGAACCCATGGTGAAACGCCATCTGGGCCAGCTGCTTTGTTCTTCCCGAGCTCCTTTAGCATATTTTCCACTTCATCTCTAGACACCTCTATCCGCTCTATGTTATTCTCTGGAATTCTTATTGTGTCTGGTTCTCTGAAGATTTCATTATGTACAAACACACTTTGGAACTTTTCATTTAATGTTTCACACATTTCCTTTTCATTTTCCGTGAATCTGTTTCCCATTTTCAACCTCTGAATATTATCCTTTACCTGCAATTTGTTGTTTATGAATTTATAGAATAGACCTGGTTCTGTTTTACATTTATCTGCTATCCCTTTTTCAAAATTTCTTTCTGCCTCTCTCCTTACTGCTGTGTAGTTGTTTCTCGCATCTTTGTATCGCTGGTATGTTTGGGGGTTTGGCCTCTTCCTGTACTGATTCCATTTTTGTGTCTTTTGGTCTCTGTCCCTCTTGCAATTTCTGTTGAACCAATCCTGTTTCCTAGCTCTGCTTCTCTGTTTTGGTATAAATTTTTTGTGCCTTTATCATATATTTCACAAAACTTGACATACATCTCATTCACTGAGATGATTCACACAGTGTGTGTGTGTGTGTGTGTGTGTGTGTGTGTGTGTGTGTGTGTGTGTGTGTGTGTGTGTGTGTGTGTGTGTGTGTGTGAAAAAAATAGTTAGTAACAGTCGAGTGATTGACATTTTAGAGGCGGGCCGAAAGAGCAGAGCTCAACCCCCGCAAGCACAACTAGGTGAATACAACTTGGTGAATACACACACACACACACACACACACACACACACACACACACACACACACACACACACACACACACACACACACACACACACACACACACACACACACGCACACACACACACACACACAAACATTACTTGTAAAGTTATGAAATTCGGCGAAGGGAGCAGGAGGCTGAACACATGGTACCATCTATCTTGAGGTTATCTTGAGATGATTTCGGGGCTTTAATCTCCACGCGGCCCGGTCCTCGACCAGGCCACCCCCAGGAAGCAGCCCGTGACAGCTGACTAACACCCAGGTACCTATTTTACTGCTAGGCAACAGGTGCATAGGGTTACCTTTCCTTGAGGTTACCTTGAGGTGCTTCCGGGGCTTTGCGTCCCCGCAGCCCGGTCGTCGACCAGGCCTCCAGTGTAACACTGTAAAAGTGTTTGGGTTAGTTTATTTAAAATATACATAGAGTACATGAGTCACAGACAAGGATCTGAGAGGCGCCAGTTGTCTGCCTGAGATCTCACACCTCAAAGCGTTAATGACCCCAAGTGACCTGAGGTCAGATCATGAGAATTTCACCTTGCTTCCGCTAAGCGTATAATTGGAGCCGGGTAGCCTTCAAACATGCCGACGTTTAAGGAGTGGCTTGGTAGTGCCGGAGGCTATCTATTTGTGGGCGGAGTTAGCTACTAGGTTCCCCAATATAAACTCGGAGAGCTATCGAGCATCAAGCATTAACAGACAGAACAACAGACGAGAGCAGAGAAGACGTCCCTAGCAGGGAGGCTGTCGGCCGGCAGGGCGGGAGTCTCTGTCAACTACAGACCCCCCCCCCCCTCTCTATTCAACTTAGACTCAGTCCTCGGTGAGTGAACATTAAGGTGACTTGGTCGTGTTTTACAAGTGTTGTGTGATGATCAGGGGCAGTCAAGTTGTAGGGTTCTCAGATCCTTGGAGGATGACTCACTTTGAATATTAATCGTTAACATTTTAATTGGATTGCTTAAGTTATGATACTTATCATGAAAAATATAATTGTTGAATTTATTATTTAAATGGTCTTTCACTGTGTTCCCTAGAGAATTGAGTTGAGGTGAGAAAGCCTCTGTGGTTACTGGTTTCATGGTTTAGAATGAGTACATGATAAAGATGGGAACTACTAATAATGAACTCATGATAACATCTTTGGTGAATATTGTGATACAGACAAGTTCCATTCCTTGTCTTGTATGTAATGATCATGAATGGATGGTGGCAGCATTTCGTCTTCTACTATCTACTTTCTACTTCTACTATCTACTCTTCTACTTCTACCTATCTACACCTCTCCCTCCACCCCTCTCTAAACTCTCAC
This sequence comes from Procambarus clarkii, assembly GCF_040958095.1. NCBI lineage: Eukaryota > Metazoa > Arthropoda > Malacostraca > Decapoda > Cambaridae > Procambarus > Procambarus clarkii. Next base: position 31,469,788 of record NC_091196.1, read on the forward strand.
TTTCAACTAATGACCCTCCTCGCTCCTCCCACCTCTCTCCCTCTCACCCCAAACCCTCACTAATTACTTCACTATTCATTTCTTTCCTTTCGTTTTCTCTTATACGTTGGTGGCAATGATTCTGTATTCTAGAGTTCTCTCTAGAGTTTCGGGTAACTGATCAAGTCTCGGCGCCTTGTAGTCTTAGCACCTAGGTAGTCAAATACCTAGGTTACAAGGTGTTGAACGAGAGAGGTTGCCTTAGGAACTCTGGAGGGTGCTCTAGAATAGTTAGCTAACTGGGGACGGGATAACGGACTAGAGAGAGCTGTTTCCCCCGGCCTCGTTAGTTAACTGGGGGGTGGAATAATGGACAAGATAGAGCTATTTCCCCCACCCCCCGTTACAATGTTGGCAGCGGTGTTGAACAATGTTGTAGGTAGATGGTGTTCTTTCAACATTGTTCAGTCCCACGTGTCTCTTTGCCGCTCAGGCGCTATCAGGGAGATCTTGACAGGTGTTTACTTTCGCGATTTAGCGAGTTTTCAGGTTAGGAGATTGTGATTCTCTGGTGTTGTGGTTTAGCGATTTTGTGAGTTTTGTGTAGTTCAGGGAATGTTCACCAGAACTTGCGTGTGTAGTGATTTATGTTAGTGATAAGATTTGGCGATTTTGGGAACTTAGCGGTGTTGGTAGTGCAGGTCAGCTGAGTGTGACAGGTGACCTCGCATGTCCCACGGGGACACCCAGCCACCGCTGGTCTCCAGGTCAGTGGGGAGTGGCAGGTGTAGTTAAGTAGTTTAAGTGTGGTTCTGCTCAGATTATTGCGATCGACTGTTTTACTCCATTTGAACGCAATAACCCGAGGTGTACTGGTATTGTACAGCATGCTAGTGGGGACTAGTGTGTCAGTTGACTCACGTCTAGGGACGCCTGGCGTTTGAAGTCTGGTCACAGGGGTGGCAACAGTTTGGAGTTGTTTACCGGCGGAGATGCTAGGGAAACACTCTGGGTCACGTAGGTGGCTGTAGGTTAAGGGTGGGAGTAACGTTTAATTATGTACTTAAGATTAGGAACGGTACAGTTAAGTTAGGCTAGCGTTTTGTCTATTAGTGTTGATTTTTTTTTTGTGTGACAAGTTAAAAGTAGTGATGACCTTATTCTCTCTTCTCTAACTTTACTCTGTTACTGTTTTATGTTCCACCAAGTCAATATCATTCAGAGTTAATTGGATTATTAAAAAAATTGAAGTGTAGTTGTTGCCAGGAGGAGAGCGTTATGATATAACTGTGTAACCCTATACAAACTACAGGGTCACACAAACAGCATGGAACACGGGTATTGTCGCCTTTATGTTCAATTCACAGGTGGGAGCCAGAGGAGAGGCGCGACGCATATACAGAAGAGGGAGACGGCTGCTGTGTACCATACTCACGGGCGTTTATCACCACCACCACGACCAGCCCACTACCTGGAGGTCATGGCTCCACCACCACCCCAGGGGACCCAAAGATGCAGCCCTCTCGGTCGGTCAACATTGGTCTACCCAGTGGACCCCAAGACGGACGGACCCCAGTGGACCCCAAGACGGACGGACCCCAGTGGACCCCAGGTCGTTCTGCAGACGAACCCAGACGACCCAGTAAAGATGGAAGAGGAGCAACAACGACTCCAGTCTGTCCCACCAACATCGGTCTACCCAGGATGGACCCCAGGACGGACAGACCCCAATGGACCCCAGGTCGCTTGTCAAAGACCCATGGGAGGAGGAAGAGAGAAGAAAGAAGAGAGAAGAAGGAAGAAAGAAGAAAGAAGAAAGAAGAAGAAGATAAGCCAAGCTGAGTGAGACACGATGCCTAGTGTTCCTTGCTGGTATCAGCATCATTGCATGGAGCGTAATTGCAAGACAGGATCGTTTGCCTTAACTGGCCGCCCCTCCTGCAAGCATGTTGCTCTGTTGAATGATTCTTCCTGTGTCGTGCGGACTTGATGTGGCTGTCAGAAGTAGCTCTCTGAAGGAGACGTGCTGGAGCAACAGGGAGGAAGAAGAGTAGGATGGGATTTCTACTGTTGGCAACTATATGAAGGTCTCGAAACTTGTAGTCCCTATAGCTGTGAAGAACCCCAATATACGTCTCTCATGGTGACTGACGTAGGGCCAATTACAGATCAGCTGGGACAACCGAATTCCACGGTCCTGTGCGCAGTTCAAGTAGTAACGGCTTTCGGGTTGACCAAGTGTTGTTGTGCGTTAACGACGGAGAAGCGACGGAGGCAGTTGTGTTGAAGAAATGTGGTACAGGATTATCTACAAGACCAAGCAGTGACGTCGCCCAGCCAGAGACAATGGACGTCTGTCTACATATTTCATTTTTTTTGAGTAGGATGATGTATATTTGTTTAGCTAGGATGTATTTTTTTTTCGTTAATAAAGTTGTTGCACACAGCTAGCTTGCTTTAGCAGTGTTGCAAAAACTTTATTTCGGGGAGAAGGGGAGATGTAACACTGTAAAAGTGTTTGGGTTAGTTTATTTAAAATATACATAGAGTACATGAGTCACAGACAAGGATCTGAGAGGCGCCAGTTGTCTGCCTGAGATCTCACACCTCAAAGCGTTAATGACCCAAAGTGACCTGAGGTCAGATCATGAGAATTTCACCTTGCTTCCGCTAAGCGTATAATTGGAGCCGGGTAGCCTTCAAACATGCCGACGTTTAAGGAGTGGCTTGGTAGTGCCGGAGGCTATCTATTTGTGGGCGGAGTTAGCTACTAGGTTCCCCAATATAAACTCGGAGAGCTATCGAGCATCAAGCATTAACAGACAGAACAACAGACGAGAGCAGAGAAGACGTCCCTAGCAGGGAGGCTGTCGGCCGGCAGGGCGGGAGTCTCTGTCAACTACAGACCCCCCCCCCCTCTCTATTCAACTTAGACTCAGTCCTCGGTGAGTGAACATTAAGGTGACTTGGTCGTGTTTTACAAGTGTTGTGTGATGATCAGGGGCAGTCAAGTTGTAGGGTTCTCAGATCCTTGGAGGATGACTCACTTTGAATATTAATCGTTAACATTTTAATTGGATTGCTTAAGTTATGATACTTATCATGAAAAATATAATTGTTGAATTTATTATTTAAATGGTCTTTCACTGTGTTCCCTAGAGAATTGAGTTGAGGTGAGAAAGCCTCTGTGGTTACTGGTTTCATGGTTTAGAATGAGTACATGATAAAGATGGGAACTACTAATAATGAACTCATGATAACATCTTTGGTGAATATTGTGATACAGACAAGTTCCATTCCTTGTCTTGTATGTAATGATCATGAATGGATGGTGGCAGCATTTCGTCTTCTACTATCTACTTTCTACTTCTACTATCTACTCTTCTACTTCTACCTATCTACACCTCTCCCTCCACCCCTCTCTAAACTCTCACTTTCAACTAATGACCCTCCTCGCTCCTCCCACCTCTCTCCCTCTCACCCCAAACCCTCACTAATTACTTCACTATTCATTTCTTTCCTTTCGTTTTCTCTTATACGTTGGTGGCAATGATTCTGTATTCTAGAGTTCTCTCTAGAGTTTCGGGTAACTGATCAAGTCTCGGCGCCTTGTAGTCTTAGCACCTAGGTAGTCAAATACCTAGGTTACAAGGTGTTGAACGAGAGAGGTTGCCTTAGGAACTCTGGGAGTGCTCTAGAATAGTTAGCTAACTGGGGACGGGATAACGGACTAGAGAGAGCTGTTTCCCCCGGCCTCGTTAGTTAACTGGGGGGTGGAATAATGGACAAGATAGAGCTATTTCCCCCACCCCCCGTTACACCAGGTTGCTGGACTGATCAACCACGCTGTTAGACGCGTCTGCTCGCATCTAATATCGCATCTAATAAGGGTGAAATAAACTCAGCCCATTGTTTCTCGCCGGCGCCCGGGATCGAACCCGGGACCACAGGATCACAAGTCCAGTGTGATGTCCGCTCGGCCGACCGGCTCCCTTTTCACCATCTGGGAGGTGAAATCCTGCATGAGTCAAACAGAGAGAAAGATCTGGGGGTTGATATCACACCGAACCTTTCCCCAGAGACCGACATCAAAAGGCTATCATCAGCGGCATATGCTAGGTTGGCCAACATAAGAAATGCCTTTAGAAACTTGTGTAAGGAATCGTTCAGGACCCTGTATACCACTTATGTCAGACCAATCCTTGAATATGCTGCTCCAGTCTGGAGTCCATACCTAGTTAAACACAAGACAAAGTTAGAGAAGATTCAGCGGTATGCAACCAGACTCGTCCCGGAACTGAGAGGTATGAACTACGAGGAAAGGCTAAAGGAGCTGAACCTCACAACCCTGGAAAACAGAAGAGTAAGGGGAGACATGATAACCACCTACAAAATTCTCAGGGAAATTGACAGGGTGGACAAAGACAAACTCTTTAGCACGGGTGGGACACGAACAATCTTGAGGTTATCTTGAGATGATTTAGGGGCTTTTTAGTGTCCCCGCGGCCCGGTCCTCGACTAGGCTTCCACCCCCAGGACGCAGAACGTGACAGCTGACTAACACCCAGGTACCTATTTTACTGCTAGGTAACAGGGGCATAGGGTGAAAGAAATTCTGCCCATTGTTTCTCGCCGGCACCTGGGATCGAACCCAGGACCACAGGATCACAAGCCCAGCGTGCTGTCCGTTCGGCCGACCGGCTCCCCTAACAAGGGGACACAGGTGGAAACTTAGTACCCAGATGAGCCACAGAGACGTTAGAATTTTTTTTTCAGTTATCAGAGTCGTTAGCAAATGGATGTGGTGGAGGCTGACTCCATACAGTTTCAAGTGTAGATATGATAGAGCCCAGTAGGCTTGGGAATCTGTACACCAGTAGATTGACAGTTGAGAGGTGGGACCAAAGAGCCAGAGCTCATCCCGCACAAGCACAACTAAATGAGTACTACTAGGTGAGAACACACAATCTGGGTGCCTAGTGGCTGAGTGGACAGCATGCCGAATATGTAATCCTTTTGACCGGGGTTCGATTCTCGGCGATGGCGATTCAACTGGTCGCGGACGCCTCGTATGGTCCCTCAACTCTCACGGACGTCTCATATGGTCCCTCAACTCTCACGGACGCCTCATATGGTCCCTTCAACTCTCACGGACGCCTCATATGGTCCCTCAACTCTCACGGACGCCTCATATTGTCCCTTCAACTCTCACGGACGCCTCATATGGTCCCTCACCTCTCACGGACGCCTCATATGGTCCCTCACCTCTCACGGACGCCTCATATGGTCCCTCACCTCTCACGAACAACTAAGGCGAAGTAAATGACTCTTGTAATCTCATCACACTCTTAGTCACTGAAGACGATCTCACCGTCACGGACACCGCGGCGCTCTCTCCCTCCAGCACGCAGCCTCCACGGCCCTGGAGGAGTGGTGGGGGGGGGGGTGGCGAGGGAGGAACGGAGGAGGGCCGGAGGAGGGGGCGGAGGAGGGGGCTGAGGAGGATCGGAGGTGTGGTGGGACTAGTCATGGACCACCCGGGTGATAGTCTTGAGGGGACCGCTGGGAACACTCCACAAAAGAGAGAGAGAGAAGACACACAAGTATATTGAGGTGTCAAGACGTTGGGATTTACCGGGAGAAATAGCAGTAAACGCCTCCTCCTCCTCCTGAGGGGAGGACCGTTCTTTCCTCCAGAATGTGTGTACAAAGTAGAGAGCGCCCGGGCGTCCTCCTCCCACCGGTGTAAACACGACAACTGAGAGGTGAACGCCACAGATCTTACCGTCACACTCGGTATAACAATTCCCGCTGTTTGCCTGCTGTTTCTTGGTTAGTTGTGCCCGAGGGACGATCTCTTTCTTTGTGAGAGATTTAAATTTTAAATTTTGCCCCGAGGGGCGAGTTTATTGAGCAGCGCCACTCATCTTCTTCGCGTCCTTAGCGGTGAACAGTTCTTGTACCTTAAGGAAGGCTTAACCCTCAATATAAGGACATAGAAATAATGCTGTAAGCTTAAGCGTTGGAAGCTAATCTCCTTGTTTAACAGTCTGTTCACTGGAAACATTTCAATCCGAGCTGCGTCCCAGGATGGATCAAACCACCGGGTTTTCTTCCTGTTGAGTTGGGAAATGGAGGACAGGGAGGTACATGCTGCTATGGTGGTATGTTCACTTGACGCATTCCAAATACTATCACTCATTTTGTAAGTAAACACACCGCCATAATGACGGTACTGCACAGTGTCACTCATCCTACATGTGAACATACCGCCATGTTTACAGTATTGGACTAACCCGTCATCTTAAAAATAGCGTCGCTTTTTGCTCGTGCTATGACCAAATATGGACGTAATTTGAAATGAAATCGGCTCACGAAAGTGATGTACTGTCCCGGTTTCTGTTTGAGTCCTCCGGATTAGTCGGAAATGTTAGGAGAAAAAACTTTCAATTATTGTTTTTCCATAACGTTATGAAACTTTAGGAGAATTTCCTGACCTCCTAACCTACCAGAAGAGGTTAGAAGGACAGGAAATCACCACCACACACCACCACCACCACAACACACCACCACCACCACCACACACACCACCACCACACACCCACCACCGCCACACACCCACCACCACCACACACCCACCACCACCACCACAACACACCACCACCACCACCACACACCACCACCACCACATACCACCACCACAACACACCACCACCACCACCACACACACCACCACCACACACCCACCACCGCCACACACCCACCACCACCACACACCCACCACCACCACCACAACACACCACCACCACCACCACACACCACCACCACCACCACCACATACCACCACCACAACACACCACCACCACCACCACACACCACCACCACCACCACCACACACCACCACAACACACCACCAACACCACCACACACCACCACCACCCACCACCACCACACACCACCAACACCACCACACACCACCACCACCACCACACACCACCACCACCACCACCACACACCACCACCACAACACACCACCACCACCACCACACACCACCACCACCACCACCACACACCACCACAACACACCACCAACACCACCACACACCACCACCACACACCACCACCACCACCACCACCACAACCACCACCACAACACACCACCACCACCACACACCACCACCACAACACACCACCACCACCACACACCACCACAACACACCACCACAACACACCACCACATACCACCACAACACACCACCACCACCACACACCACCACAACACACCACCACACACCACCACACACCACCACACACCACCACCACCACCACCACCACCACCACCACCACCACCACCACACACCACCACAACACACCACCAACACCACCACACACCACCACCACACACCACTACCACCACCACCACCACCACCACAACCACCACCACAACACACCACCACCACCACCACACACCACCACAACACACCACCACCACCACCACACACACCACCACCACACACCCACCACCGCCACACACCCACCACCACCACACACCCACCACCACCACCACAACACACCACCACCACACACCACCACACACACCACACCACTCACCCACCACCACCACACACCACCACACACATCACCACCACCACCACCACCACACACCACCGCAACACACCACCACTACCACCACACACCACCACCACACACCACCACACACAACCATCACCACACCACCACACACCACCGCACACCACCACACACCACCGCACACCACCACACACCACCACACACACCACCACACACCACCACCACACCACCACCACCACCACACACCACCACTACCACCACCACCACCACCACACACCACCACACACCACCACCACACACCACCACACACCACCACCAAACACCACCATCACCATCACACACCACCATCACACACTTCCACACACCACCACCACTACCACTACACACCACCACTACCACCACCACCACTACACACCACCACCACCATCACACCACCACTACCACCACCACCACCACCACCACTACACACCACCACACACCACCACCACCACCACACACCACCACCACCACTACACACCATCACACACCACCACCACCACTACCACACCACCACCACCACCACACACCACCACCACCACTACACACCACCACACACCACCACCACCACCACCACCACCACACACCACCACCACCACCACTACACACCACCACACACCACCACCACCACTACCACACCACCACCACCACCAGCACACACCACCATCACCACTACACACCACCACACACCACCACCACCACCACCACACACCACCACCACTACTACACACCACCACACACCACCACCACCACCACCACCACCACCACTACACACGACCACACACCACCACCACCACTACCACCACCACTACCACCACTACACACCACCACCACCACACACCACCACCACCACCACCACCACCACTACACACCACCACACACCACCACCACCACTACCACCACCACTACCACCACTACACACCACCACCACACACACACCACCACCACACACACACACACCACCACCACTACCACCACCACTACCACCACTACACACCACCACCACACACACACCACCACCACACACACACACACCACCACCACACCACACACACACACACACACACACACACACACACACACACACACAGGGGGCCTGGTATGCCTGGTAGGCTGGTAGCCTGGTGGAAAGCGCGCAGGACTCGTAATTCTGTGGCGCGGGTTCGATTCCCGCACCAGGCAGAAACAAATGAGCAAAGTTTCTTTCACCCTGAATGCCTCTGTTACCTAGCAGTAAATAGGTACCTGGGAGTTAGTCAGCTGTCACCGGGCTGCTTCCTGGTGTGTGTGTGTGTGTGTGTGTGTGTGGTGTGGAGAAAAAAAAATAGTAGTAGTAGTAGTAGTAGTTAGAAACAGTTAATTGGCAGTTGAGAGGCGGGCCGAAAGAGCAAAGCTCAACCCCCGCAAACACAACTAGGTGAATACACACCACCACCACCACCACCACCACACACACACACACCACACATACACACACACACACCACACATACACACACACACACACACACACCACCACCACCACACACCACACACACACCACACACACACACACACACACACACACACCACCACCACCATACACACACCACACACATCACCACTACACACACACACCACCACACACACACACACACACACCACCACACACACACCACCACCACACACACACACAAACACACCACAACCACCACACACACACACACAAACACACCACAACCACCACACACACACACACACATACCACCACCATCAAACACACACACCACGTCCATACACACACACCACCACCACCACATACCACCACCACACACCACCACCACCACACAACACCACCACCACCACCACATAAAACCACCACCATCACACACCACCACTACCACCACACACACACACACACACACACACACACACACACACCACCACCCACCACCACATACCACCACCTCACACCACCACCACCACACACCACCACCACCACCACCACACACCACCACCACACACACCACCTCCACACACACACACACCACTACAACACACACACACACACAGACCTTGATTTTGCTGGATTCAATGAAGAAAGCATTGATATAACCAGTCTATACAACAAGTTGGTAAAATTAGATACTATAGTGAACTCTCATGTTGAAATAATTAGTAAATTGAAAGAAAGAAATGACCATTTAAATAGCAAAGTTGTATGTCTTGAGGGTTTAGTGAAAGACTTGTGCAAGGATAAGAATCAATTGGAAACAAATTGCAAAGCCATGGAAGAAGAAAATAAACTCTTAAAAATAGCTATGGAAGAAGTTAAAGTAAATTTAAACATAAATGACTACAATAGGTTAGGTAAGGAAATTCAACAGGAGAAACAGCTTTTGTCAGCACAGATGGAGGAAGTTACACAGGGAATAGAACAGTGCAAGAATGATATGCAACTCACCTATGCACAAGTCGCCAAGGAGAAGGACAAAAATTGAAGAAGCAGTAAAGGAAGTCAAACACTGCAGCAACCAAGATAAAACAAACATTAGGCTGGAAGTGAGAAAAGAATTGGCATCTAACCCGAAGTTGGTGCAAAACACAGTTGATCGGAGTAAGTCCCTGATCATTTTTGGCTGCAAAGAAAAGGAGATAACATCTAGGTCAGAAAGATCTGTAGAAGAAGCAAAAGTAGTAGATAAAATTGTTGGCCTCGTGAAAGGTCTTACAACCATAGAGAATGTGTGCGACTACAGGAGAATAGGCAGATATGTAAAAGGGAAAGATCGACCTTTGAGGATCACCTAAATGGTGCCAAACAGATGGAAGAAGTACTAAGGAATGCTAGAAAATTACAAAGTGATGAGGATGGGAAAGTGTGGTCGTTAAGATGAGATCTTTCAAAAGAAGATAGAGAGAAGCTGAAACTGAACCTCGCCGAGGCAAAACGTTTAAATGAGAGCAGGAATGAAAAAGAAATCAATTCTTTTTTCTACAAAGTGATAGGGGTAGGCAGACCAGTAAAGTGGTACATAAAGGCAAACCAACAAAATCATTAGAGAGAGGGGGAGTGAAAAATAAGAAGAGGGGGAACAAGTTCCTGAAGATTGCATACACCAACATAGATGGAGTAAGATCGAAGATACTGGAGTTAAGTGATGTAATACAGCTGCAGACACCAGACATTGTTGCACTCACGGAGACAAAACTTGAAGATGTTATTTTAAATGAGGTCATATTCCCAAGGGGCTACTCAATTTGGAGATGGGACAGAAAAATTAGGAAAGGCGGTGGCGTTGCTGTGCTGGTGAAAGAACACCTAAAAGTGAAGGAAATAATGATTGCCAATCCACAAGAAATTGACATAATAGTACTAGAGATCTGCCATGAGGATGATAAACTAATGATCATAAATGCATATAGTCCACCGTCAAGCAGTATATGGTCAAAGGAGGAGCTAGATAGTAAACAAGAAGGTCTTATAACAATAATGAGAGAGATCATAGCGAGAGCGGATAACGATAGATCACGACTGTTGATAGTCGGCGACTTCAACTTGAAATCCATAGACTGGGAATCATATGAAGCTAAAACAGAAGATTTTTGGACCTGTAAATTTGTAGACCTCATCCTGGAAACATTCTTGTATCAACATGTTAAACAAGCTACGAGGATGAGGGAAGGGGACGTTCCCTCCATGCTAGATTTGATATTTACCAGGAAGGAGGAAGAAATATTTGACATTCAGTACCTTCCTCCCTTGGGTAAAAGTGACCATGTCTTTTGGGGAATAAAGTATGCAATGCATTATAATCTGGAAGAAAATAAGAAGGTTGATGCAATTGAAAAACCTGACTTTAGGAGAGGACATTATGGCAACCTTAGACATTTTTTTACTGAGTATAATTGGACACACTTGTCCAATGTTTTTAGTGAGTATAATTGGTTCAACAGAAATTGCGAGAGGGCCAGAGACCAAAAGACACAAAAATGGAATCAATACAGGAAGAGGTCAAACCCCCCAAACATACTAGCGATACAAAAATGCGAGAAACAACTACACGGCAGTGAGGAGAGAGGCAGAAAGAAATTTTGAAAAAGGGATTGCAGACAAATGTAAAACAGAACCAGGTCTATTCTATAAATTCACAGACAACAAATTTCAGGTAAAGGATAATATTCAGAGGTTTAAAATGGGAAATAGATTCACAGAAAATGAAAAGGAAATGTGTGAAACATTAAACGAAAAGTTCCAAAGTGTGTTTGTACAAAATAAAATCTTCAGGGAACCAGACACAATAAGAATTCCAGAGAACAACATAGAGCACATAGAGGTGTCTAGAGACGAATTGGAAAAAATGCTCAAGGAGCTAAATAAGAACAAAGCAGTTGGTCCAGATGGAGTTTCACCATGGGTTCTGAGAGAATGTGCACCTGAGCTCAGCATTCCACTTCAACAGATTTTTCAGGCATCCCTGTTTACAGGAGTTGTAGCTGATGTGTGGAAAAAGGCTAACATAGTTCCAATCTACAAAAGTGGAAGCAGGGAAGACCCCCTTAATTATAGACCTGTATCATTGACAAGTGTAATAGTCAAAATATTGGAAAAAATAATTTAAACTAAATGGGTAGAACACCTGGAGAGAAATTATATAATAACAGACAGACAGTATGGTTTTCGATGTGGAAGATCTTGTGTATCGAATTTACTCAGTTTCTATGATCGAGCCACAGAGATATTACAGGAAAGAGATGGTTGGGTTGACTGCATCTATCTGGACCTAAAAAAGGCTTTCGCCAGAGTTCCACATAAGACGTTGTTCTGTAAACTGGAAAATATTGGAGGGGTGACAGGTAAGCTTCTAAGATGGGTGAACAATTTTCTGACTGATAGAAAAATGAGGGCAGTGATCTGAGGCAATGTATCGGACTGGAGAAATGTCACAAGTGGAGTACCACAGGGTTCAGTTCTTGTACCAGTGATGTTTATTGTCTACATAAACGATCTACCAGTTGGTATACAGAATTATATGAACATGTTTGCTGATGATGCTAAGATAATAGGAAGGATAAGAAACTTAGATGATTGTCATGCCCTTCAAGATGACCTGGACAAAATAAGTATATGGAGCACCACTTGGCAAATGGAATTTAACGTTAATAATTGCCATGTTATGGAATGTGGAATAGAACATAGACCCCACACAACCTATATAATATGTGAGAAATCTTTAAAGAATTTGGATAAAGAAAGAGATCTAAGGATGGTTCTAGATAGAAAACTATCACCTGAGGACCACATAAAGAATATTGTGCGAGGAGCCTATGGCACGCTTTCTAACTTCAGAATTGCTTTTAAAAACATGGATGGCGATATACTAAAGAAATTGTTCACGACTTTTGTTAGGCCAAAGCTAGAATATGCAGTAGTTGTGTGGTGCCCATATCTTAAGAAGCACATCAATAAACTGGAAAAGGTGCAAAGACATGCTACTAAGGAGGCATTAGGTTGGTGTTGGAAAAGTTGTTCAGTGTCAACCAATATTATTTGACTAGTTGTATATGAAAAGTGCTGAAATTTTCCCAAGTTTCAGTACTGCAGCGTAAATAGAAAGGGAGATTTTTTTTTTGTTTTTTTTCAACGTTTTTTACACATTTTCAAGTCTACACTTCAGAACACACGTTTCAGATATAATTATTCTGTGACACTTTTCTGACACATTAGCATATAATAAAGGATTGTGTGTTTTAGAATTTCCAAAACATGTTTAGTTTTACTAATACATATGTTCAAAATTCCCCCCCAAAAATTATGCAAATATGGCATGTTTATTGCTATTATAAAATCAATAAATGAACTTAGAGAAAAATGAAAACACGCAAATGTAGAGACATGCCCTCCACATATACTGTGTAAGTTTCATGTAAATTGAATAAAAAATGAATCAGTTTTGTAAACGTTTGTGTCAATTGAAAAAAAAAAACAGAAATTAATAAAGTCTAAGGTTCTAAATTCTGTGGCTGAGATTGACATCAACCAATTTTCTCCAAAATTGGCATCCTTACAGATAGGCTTACGTACAGTCAGGTGTGTAAGTTTGATGCAAATCGCCCGAAAAAAAAAAATAAAAAATAAAAAATTGAAAAAAAAATACTTTTTTTCTTAAATTTTTTTTCCAATTAAACTAATTATAATATTTGTTTAATATATGCTATTGTGATAGCAAAGAGTCATAGCTATGATTTCAGTTGACACTTTTGATTGATAATCGATTTTGACCATTTTAGCATAATTTTCACAACTACTTCAATATTTTTTTCTCCCTTCCTATTTATGCTACGATGCTGAAACTTGGACCAGATGAAACACTTTTCATATAGAACTTGTCAAAAAAGTTTGAAATCGAAAGAGTTTTTATTTTTGCATTTTTGGACCCTAATGCCCCCTAAGTGGCTCCCAGAACTGAAGGGCAAGAGCTACGAGGAGAGGTTAGAGGCATTAAATATGCCAAAACTAGAAGACAGAAGAAAAAGAGGTGATATGATCACTACATACAAAATAGTAACAGGAATTGATAAAATCGATAGGGAAGATTTCCTGAAACCTGGAACTTTAAGAACAAGAGGTCATAGATTTAAACTAGCTAAACACAGATGCCGAAGAAATATAAGAAAATTCACTTTCGCAAACAGAGTGGTAGACGGTTGGAACAAGTTAAGTGAGAAGGTGGTGGAGGCCAAGACCGTCAGTAGTTTCAAAGCGTTATATGACAAAGAGTGCTGGGAAGACGGGACACCACGAGCGTAGCTCTCATCCTGTAACTACACTTAGGTAATTATCACCACCACACACACCACCACCACCACCACACACACACCACCACCACCACCACCACACACCACCACCACCACACACACACACCACCACCACCACCACCACACACACACCACCACCACCACCACACACCACCACCACCACACACACACCACCACCACCACCACACACACACACCACCACCACACACACACACCACCACACACACACACACACACACACCACCACCACAGACACACCACCACCACACACCCACACCACCACCACACACACACACACCACCACCACCACACACACACACACACCACCACCACCACACACACCCACACCACCACACACACACACACACACCACCACCACACACACCACCACACACACACACACACACACACACCACCACCACCACACACACACACACACCACCACCACACACACACACACACACCACCACCACCACACAGACACACCACCACACACACACACACACACCACCACCACCACACACACACCACCACCACACACTCACACACACCACCACACACACACACACACACACACCACCACCACACACACACCACCACCACACACACACACACACCACCACACACACACACACACACACCACCACCACACACACACACACACACCACCACCACCACACACACCACCACACACACACACACCACCACAGACACACACACCACACACACACACACACACACCACCACTACACACACACACACCACCACACACACACCACCACACACACACACACACACACCACCACCACCACACACACACCACGACACACACCACCACACACACACACCACCACACACACACACACACACACACACACACACACACACACACACACACACACCACCACTACACACACACACCACCACCACCACCACACACACACATACACCACCACCACACACACACACACACACCACCACACACACACACACACACACACACCACCACCACCACCACCACACACACACACCACCACCACACTGTTACGGCCCTCTCGGGACGCAACGGGGTTCTCACTCTGATGTTGTTAGAGGAAGATATATGTATCCGTTCCCAAGCCAGTAGTGGCTATCAAGGGATGAGATCCGTGACGCAAGTAACTTAAAGGGAGTATGGAAAGAAAGTTAAGAACTTAATATTCTATAATGTTCACCATCACCATTTAAATATATAAAAGTAAAACGTACACAAGGGGGAGGGGTATTAACACTTTACGAAGGGGATCAACACTGTAGTCTTCTACTGGAGACTATGGATCCTCGAAGCTAGGTGCTGAGTCCGCGGTGCTTTCTTCGTGGCCTCAAGACGTGTCCTCGGAGAACGCCGAGCCTACCCTGGCCACAGGTCAGCCACAACACAGGTCCACTGGGGGCACCGTCGTGGAGGCCGTCAACCACACGTCCAGCAGGTCTGCTGGCAGGTACTGGGCCACCAAGGCTGGTACGGCCACTCCACGAACGATATAAGGGGTACGCCCTAGACAGGAGTCTCGTGTGATATCACCAATCACCCTCCTGTCCTCAATACCCCAGTGGACTATCGTCTCCAACCGTCGGTCCCGGGTAAATCCTTCCACTGCCACTCCACTGGCAGGCTTAACACACCACAGTGTTCTTCCGGGGGGACGACGTCACGACAGCTGCAGCAAACTTCACTGTATGGAGACTGGCTGCCTCGGGTAGACTGACTCCACCTTCAACACAGTGGTCCCAGGTCGACTCTGTAAGCAGACACGTCATCAATAACTGGGACACTAATACACCACACTCACAGGCTCAGATACTAACACCTGACGTATCCAGTCCATAGATGGCGCTGTCGTCGGAGCACCACCTCACCAGAGGTCAGGAGCGGCGGTGTTGAGCGCTGAACCAGACTGGACACTGGTCCTCGAGGCCAGTACACGCTGTCCTCACTAGGTGTCGTCGTCCGTTTGGCAGGGGTTTCGGGAGCTGACCCACAGATGGCGTGGTTGTCACTGCTCCTTGCTCGGACGCTGGATCCGGGTTCGTAACACCTCCCCACCAAAAAGAATTTGGTTTGAGGTTCTATAAAAAGAAACACAAACCAAATTAGTACGACGACACAACTCCAAATGGACACACATGTTTTATAATCTGGGATGTCGAGGCTGTCACGTCTACAGAACTGTACTGAGGAACCCTGGCACAAAGGGAACTTGTAGATAGAAGGCAATGATCTGCCTGATATAATCGTCCACATCTCCACTGCGATGTCAAGCAGGGGCATCATCTCACACCTCTCTAGTAAGGATCCGTGTAGACACGATCTTGGGTGACTTGACACTTCTCTGCGTCGTGGCACCGTTGACGGCTGATCACAGACGGCATTTCTGGTGCCGGTCCGATGGTCCTTCAGGGAGACAGGAACCTGGAATACAGGGGTCTGATAATTCAGAGTACTAGCGACAATGGGCAAGTCAGTACTTACTATACTCTCCTCTACTAGGCCCACACCTAGTTCCAACAGGGCTGCTTGCTCACCGAAGATGGCATTCGCTCTGCCACCGTCAGGTCGACCAACGTTCCGTATAACGCTGCATTGAGGCTCAGCTATCACGCGGGGGGTGTCAACCTGTCGGAAACAGTCACTCATATTATCATTTGTCGTACCTCCTGTATCAACCATCACCTTCCAGGTCCCTCCTTCAACTGCAACACCTGCAGTACAAATCTCCAATCCCTGGGACCTCTTCGCGATGTTCATGGGAGCCATCATTCGTCGGGTCGTCCACCGGTCCTTACTGAGAACACAGAGAACACATAGGAGAACAAAACAAAATACCGCTAAGAAACATGAGGCCAATTGAGGGATAAGCTTCCCGAGCCAGTCATGTCCATAGCCGGCCACATCCACACGCCTGGCTTGGACCGAAGAGGGCCCTAGACCTTTTGAACACACCGCACCTACCTCTGACGTCTGGGGAATCTCTGGCTGGTTCACTACACGCTGTAACTTGCCATACCGCAAGCACACATCCGCCTTCGCTCCAGACTCGTTGGCATCCGTGGGTGCCCGCACACAAGGCCTCTCTTCTTGCTCAGGTACCTCTGCCTTCTTAACTTCATGTTCCTCGTCGAGAGAATCAGGAGACACTGCTAGAATATCGTCGATCTGCGGGTAAGAGGACAAATTAAATATGTTTACATCCGGGTCTGTCCTTACCTGGACATTACCATTGCCTGTTACCTCAGACCGTGCTGTTCCGGTAGGCTCGTCCGCAACCTTGGGACTATTGGTGCTCCAATCGGTCACCAAGTCGTTGGCTAGTACCACGTCAATCCCAGCCACGGGGAGGGTATCGACTACTGCCAACGCACATGTGCCGCTGAAATAAGGCGAGTCGAGATGTACTGGCACTAAGGGGGCGATGTACTGCGTCCTAGGAAACCCAACCAGGACAACCTCTTGTCTCCCGTCCACACTTACTCCCTCGGGTAACGAGCTCTTCACGATCAGGGACTGGGCTGCTCCACTATCTCTGAGCACTACAACTGATCTACCAGTATGATCACTCGTTACATACCCGGTTGAAGTGTGAGGGGCCAACAAACTTGGTTCTTCCTGCTTCGTCGTAGACTGGCTTCCTGCTAGTGATGTTCCACAGCTCATCAACATCACCTCCCTTCGTGCGCTGCCACCTCTTCTGCCTCGGCACCTAGCAGCTATGTGCCCTTTCTGCCCACAAGTCCAGCACACCATATTCCTCCTTGGACTAAGGTGTTTCGGACTACTAGGACTTGTTCTTCGGGGGCTACTTGGGGGCGTCTTCTTAGCACTTTGTGGGACGGGTCTTTCTTCTTCATCATGAGGTCTGTCGAACCGGCGCTGGTAATTCCTTGGGACGTACTTAGCAGACGGCCTATGAGTCAGGATGTACTCTTCAGCCATGGTGGCTGCTGCACTCAAGGTCTCTACCTGCTGTTCCTCTAAGTACGTCTTCAGGTCTACAGACAAACAATCCTTGAAGTCCTCGAGCAGAATCAGCTGTTCGAGGTCTTCCCTGGTCTCCACCTTCCGAGAGGCGCACCATTCTTGAAAAAGTCGCTCCTTGATGGTGGCGAATTCGGTGAAAGTGTGCTCTGAGGTCTTCTTCAGGTTTCGGAACTTCTGCCTGTACGCCTCAGGTACCAATTGGTACGCCATGAGCACTACTTTCTTCACCATATCGTAATCGCCGGAGTCGTCAAGGGATAACGTAGAGTAGGCAATTTGGGCCTTCCCAGTCAAGACTGACTGTATCATGATGGCCCAATTCTCCCTTGGCCACTCCAAAGAGGCAGCGACTTTCTCGAAGGCTGCAAAGAACTTCGAGACTTCCCTCTCATTGAATTTGGGGACCATTTTGATATTTCTTACCGGATCGAAACCGCTTACTCCAGTTTGTCTCTGTCCAGCGCCTAATCGTAATACTTCTAGTTCATGTTGTCTCTGTCTTTCCTCCCTTTCTCGCTCTCGTTCTTCTCTCTCTCGTCTCTCTTCTCTTTCTCGTTCTTCTCTCTCTCTTTCTCGTTCTTCTCTCTCTCTTTCTCGTTCTTCTCTTCTTTCTTCTCTTTCTAATTCTAAACGCCTCATCGCCAATTCTTTTTCTTTCATCTCCATTTCTTTATTTTTCATCTCCACTTCTTTATCTTTTAATTCTCGTTCTACTTCTAACTTCTTCCACTCTATCTCGCGATTGATCTCTAGGGCACGCATTTTGACTGTTAGGAAGCTGATATTAAGCTCACCTGCATCACTGTCAATGTCACTGCCCTTATCTTCCTTTTCTGTGGAAGCTATTTCCTCACCTTCCCTTGTACTAGGAGTCTCGCCTTCCTGTTTCTCTTCTGCCTTCAGGTGCCGGTGAACCTTGGACAAGATCTCCACACGGGAATCACTGGCACGGATCTTGATCTCCAGGTAGGCGCTCACTAGTACAAGTTCCGGTTTGCTCAGATACTTTAATCTGGCAAGACAGTCCACTCTGTTCAGAAAAGCCTAAACATCGTCCAGATCATCGATGGTAGCTTTGTCTGCCATTGTCACAGATGGAACACTTTGCACTTAACACACTGCTTACACGTTAGCACTTCACGCACCGAGCACTGTTCTACGTCAATATTGCACTTTATCGCACCAAACACTGCACTTGCCAATATTGCACGTAATCACTTCGGGCACCGCACTACCCAATATTGCACTGAGTCCAAGCGAACACTTCGCTCTACAATATTGCACTGAATCACTGAGCACCGCACTAGTCAATATTGCACTTAATCGCTTAATCACAGCGAGCACCGCACTGCACAATATCGCACTTAGTCACTCTGAGCACCGCACAGGACGTATAACGTCACAATCGTCACACACAGGGGGAATTATATACAGGGATTATGCCACTTCACCACCCCTGTCAAACATACTTAACAAGGGGACGGATCCCGCTGGGGATGCCAATTATGTTACGGCCCTCTCGGGACGCAACGGGGTTCTCACTCTGATGTTGTTAGAGGAAGATATATGTATCCGTTCCCAAGCCAGTAGTGGCTATCAAGGGATGAGATCCGTGACGCAAGTAACTTAAAGGGAGTATGGAAAGAAAGTTAAGAACTTAATATTCTATAATGTTCACCATCACCATTTAAATATATAAAAGTAAAACGTACACAAGGGGGAGGGGTATTAACACTTTACGAAGGGGATCAACACTGTAGTCTTCTACTGGAGACTATGGATCCTCGAAGCTAGGTGCTGAGTCCGCGGTGCTTTCTTCGTGGCCTCAAGACGTGTCCTCGGAGAACGCCGAGCCTACCCTGGCCACAGGTCAGCCACAACACAGGTCCACTGGGGGCACCGTCGTGGAGGCCGTCAACCACACGTCCAGCAGGTCTGCTGGCAGGTACTGGGCCACCAAGGCTGGTACGGCCACTCCACGAACGATATAAGGGGTACGCCCTAAACAGGAGTCTCGTGTGATATCACCAATCACCCTCCTGTCCTCAATACCCCAGTGGACTATCGTCTCCAACCGTCGGTCCCGGGTAAATCCTTCCACTGCCACTCCACTGGCAGGCTTAACACACCACAGTGTTCTTCCGGGGGGACGACGTCACGACAGCTGCAGCAAACTTCACTGTATGGAGACTGGCTGCCTCGGGTAGACTGACTCCACCTTCAACACAGTGGTCCCACGTCGACTCTGTAAGCAGACACGTCATCAATAACTGGGACACTAATACACCACACTCACAGGCTCAGATACTAACACCTGACGTATCCAGTCCATAGATGGCGCTGTCGTCGGAGCACCACCTCACCAGAGGTCAGGAGCGGCGGTGTTGAGCGCTGAACCAGACTGGACACTGGTCCTCGAGGCCAGTACACGCTGTCCTCACTAGGTGTCGTCGTCCGTTTGGCAGGGGTTTCGGGAGCTGACCCACAGATGGCGTGGTTGTCACTGCTCCTTGCTCGGACGCTGGATCCGGGTTCGTAACACACACACACACACACCACCACCACCACACACACACACACACCACCACCACCACCACACACACCCACACCACCACACACACACACACACACACCACCACCACACACACCACCACCACACACACACACACACACACCACCACCACCACACACACACCACCACCACACACACACACACACACCACCACACACACACACACACACACCACCACCACACACACACACACACCACCACACACACACACACACACACCACCACCACACACACACACACACACCACCACCACCACACACACCACCACACACACACACCACCACAGACACACACACACACACACACACACACACACACTGGGAAAGGAGAGCACAGTGTTCTGGGAAAGGAGAGCTGACTACAGGAAAGGGGACTATATGAGGATAAGGGACTATCTGGGTGAAGTGCAGTGGGAGGAAGAAATTAGAGGAAAAACAGTCCAAGATATGATGGACCTAGTCATACAGAAATGCCAGGAGGCCGAAGAGAGATTTATACCAACGGTAAAGGGAAAAAATAAGAAGGAATATAATAACCCATGGTTTAATAGACAGTGTCAGGAAGCAAAAATGGCCAGCAGGCGGGAGTGGAGGAAGTACAGAAGACAAAGAACAGAGGACAACAGAAGCAGATACAACAGAGCTAGGAACGATTACATTAACATAAGACGAACATCGGAAAGGGACTATGAGAACGATATTGCAATCAAAGCGAAAAAACAACCTAAGTTACTACACAGTCATATAAGAAGAAAAATGTCGGTGAACGACCAAGTGACAAGACTAAGGAAGACAGAGGGGGCATATACTGAAAGTGACAAGGAAATCTGCGAGGCACTGAATGCCAGTTTCCATGGAGTGTTCACTACCGAGCCTGAGCAGCTCCCATTGTTGGAAGGGGTTACCCTAGATGAAAGACTATCAGATATAGAGGTGACAGCAGAGGAGGTAATGAAACAGTTGACAACTCTAGATGCAACTAAAGCAGTTGGACCAGACAAAGTATCACCGTGGATACTAAAAGAAGCAGCACAGGCCCTCAGCGTGCCTCTGGCAATGATCTTTAATGAGTCACTTATGTCAGGAGAATTGCCCAGTTGCTGGAAGAAGGCAAATGTCGTGCCGATCTTCAAGAAAGGAGATAGGGAGGAGGCACTTAACTACAGACCTGTATCACTGACAAGCATCCCCTGTAAAATACTGGAAAGAATAATTAGGCTACGACTGGTTGCACACCTGGAGAACATTAGGTTTGTGAACAAACATCAACATGGGTTCTGGACAGGGAAATCGTGCCTAACAAACCTTCTGGAATTCTATGATAAAATAACGAGGATAAGACAGGACAGAGATGGTTGGGCAGACTGCATATTTCTGGACTGCCAAAAAGCCTTTGATACAGTACCGCACATGAGACTGCTGTTCAAGCTCGAGAGGCAGGCGGGGGTGGGGGGAAAGGTCCTAGAATGGATAAGGAACTACCTAACAGGAAGGAGCCAAAGAGTTACGGTAAGGGGCGAGAAGTCGGACTGGCGAACAGTAACAAGTGGAGTACCACAAGGATCGGTGCTGGGACCAATTCTATTTCTTGTGTATGTTAACGACATGTTTACAGGCGTAGAGTCCTACATGTCGATGTTTGCGGATGATGCAAAGTTGATGAGAAGAGTTGTGACAGATGAGGATTGCAGGATCCTCCAAGAGGACCTGAACAGATTGCAGAGATGGTCAGAGAAATGGCTACTAGAATTCAACACGAGCAAATGTAAAGTTATGGAAATGGGACTAGGAGATAGGAGACCAAAGGGACAGTACACAATGAAGGGGAACAGCCTACCTGTAACGACGCGTGAAAGAGACCTGGGGGTGGACGTAACACCTAATCTATCTCCTGAGGCACATATTAATAGGATAACGACAGCAGCGTACTCTACACTGGCAAAAGTTAGAACATCATTCAGAAACCTAAGTAAGGAGGCATTTAGGGCGCTTTACACTGCCTACGTAAGGCCAGTCTTAGAGTATGCCGCCTCATCATGGAGTCCCCATCTGAAGAAGCATATAATGAAACTGGAAAAGGTTCAGAGGTTTGCAACGAGACTCGTCCCAGAGCTACGAGGGATGGGGTATGAAGAGCGCCTGAGGGAACTGTGCCTTACGACACTAGAAAGAAGAAGGGAGAGGGGGGACATGATAGGAACGTATAAGATACTCAGAGGAATTGACAGAGTGGACATAGACGAAATGTTCACACGGAATAGTAACAGAACGAGAGGACATGGATGGAAGCTTGAAACTCAGATGAGTCACAGAGATGTAAGGAAGTTTTCTTTTAGCGTGAGAGTAGTGGGGAAATGGAATGCACTTCAGGAACAGGTTGTGGAAGCAAATACTATTCATAATTTTAAAACCAGGTATGATAGGGAAATGGGACAGGAGTCATTGCTGTAAACAACCGATGCTCGAAAGGCGGGATCCAAGAGTCAATGCTCGATCCTGCAAGCACATATAGGTGAGTACATATAGGTGAGTACACACACACACACCACCACTACACACACACACACCACCACACACACACACACACACACCACCACCACCACACACACACCACGACACACACCACCACACACACACACCACCACACACACACACACACACACACACACACACACACACACACACACACACACACACACACACACACCACCACTACACACACACACCACCACCACACACACACATACACCACCACCACACACACACACACACACCACCACACACACACACACACACACACACACACACACACACCACCACCACCACCACCACACACACACATACACCACCACCACACACACACACACCACCACCACCACCACCACACACACACACACACCACCACCACACACACACACACACACACCACCACACACACCACCACCACACACACACATACACCACCACCACACACACACACACACACCACCACCACCACCACACACACACACACACCACCACACACACACACACACACACACACACACACACACCACCACCACCACCACACACACACACACACCACCACACACACACACACACACACACACACACACACACACACACACACCACCACCACACACACACATACACCACCACCACACACACACACACACACACCACCACCACCACACACACACATACACCACCACCACACACACACACACACACACCACCACACACACACACACCACCACCACCACCACACACACACATACACCACCACCACCACACACACACATACACCACCACCACACACACACACACACACCACCACCACACACACACATAGACCACCACCACACACACACACACATACACCACCACCACCACACACACACACACCACCACCACCACCACACACACACATACACCACCACCACACACACACACACACACCACCACACACACACACACACACACACACACCACCACCACCACCAAACACACACATACACCACCACCACACACACACACACACACCACCACCACCACACACACACACCACCACCACACACACACACCACCACCACCACCACACACACACATACACCACCACCACCACACACACACATACACCACCACCACCACCACACACCACCACCACCACACACACCACCACCACCACACACACACACACCACCACCACCACCACACACACACACCACCACCACACACACACACCACCACCACCACCACACACACACATACACCACCACCACACACACACACATACACCACCACCACCACACACACACACACCACCACCACCACCACACACACACATACACCACCACCACACACACACACACACACCACCACACACACACACACACACACACACACCACCACCACCACCACACACACACATACACCACCACCACACACACACACACACACCACCACCACCACCACCACACACACACACACACCACCACCACACACACACACACACACCACCACACACACCACCACCACACACACACATACACCACCACCACAGACACACCACCACCACACACACACACACACACACACACACCACCACCACACACACACACACACACCACCACACACACCACTACCACACACACACACATACACCACCACCACAGACACACCACCACACACACACACACACACACACACACACACCACCACCACCACACACACACACCACCACCACACACACACATACACCACCACCACAGACACACCACCACCACACACCCACTAACCCAGGCCACAGGACCACACTATTATTGCTAGCGTCCAAATAGAGATCATTCCCTTTTACACAAGTTCGGCATAAAATCCTTATTGAAAACTGGGGTTGAGTACCAGCTGCATATTCATACTCCGCGCGATCCAACACCATTTAAATTCCAAATTGTGTGACCATTTGGCCTGAATGCTTACTTGTACATGTATCGCTTAATGGCTGTGAGCATTCAATCATTTACTTATCCTGAATAAACAAATACAAATGGACAATATATCGAGAATTAATTCCTTAAGGAGCCTCAGAGATTGTGGTGGTCAATGTGGGTAGTTGTGGCTGGTGTTGCAAGGTGATTATTGTTAAGATATCAATTGGTAATTAAGACTGTTACTCGATGTGCTGAAGCCTCTTGTGGTCACCATTATGTTAAATTAGGAAACGGAATTTACTGTTAATTTACATATTAACAATTATTTTTTGTGGTTCAGTTTCTGAACTCGTTATGTGTCCTTGTAACTTGTTCTCATGGAGTGCTCTACCGTCCATAGGACAGGTGTGGAGTGCTCTGTCGCCCACAGGACAGGTGTGGAGTGCTCTACAGTCCACAGAATAGGTGTGGGGTGCTCTACCGTCCAGAGGACAGGTGTGGGGTGCTCTACCGTCCAGAGGACAGGTGTGGGGTGCTCTACCGTCCAGAGGACAGGTGTGGGGTGCTCTACCGTCCAGAGGACAGGTGTGGGGTGCTCTACCGTCCAGAGGACAGGTGTGGGGTGCTCTACCGTCCAGAGGACAGGTGTGGGGTGCTCTACCGTCCAGAGGACAGGTGTGGGGTGCTCTACCGTCCAGAGGACAGGTGTGGGGTGCTCTACCGTCCAGAGGACAGGTGTGGGGTGCCCCTACAGGACTGGCAAGTGACCGTGGCGGGTCTTGTAACAGACTACAGCCACCATCTTATTTATAAACTCACACAAAATAAAATTAAGCTTCTTAAATTCCCACTTATTATATTTATTAGCGGTAAACCATGACCTGTTGGCTGATCTAAAGAGAAAATATTTAGACACATGACTCACCCGTAGAGTTTCGAATACTGATTCAGTGTTTCTCTTGATTAATGTGTAAATGCCTCCTCGGCGGCTTAGTAAAAAGGGGAATACTTGTTTTCAGATTGTATTTTTTGAGGCACAATACATGGAATTGTCTACTAGAGAAATTGGAGCAAAGCTGTACTGCAGAGTAAGATGAGAGACTGCAGTAATATTTGGGTGAGGTGTTCACATTACCTCACAGTGAGAGAGAACACTGCGCCTGACGCCATCGTGGAGGGTGACTCTTAGTTCATTGGAAAGTGGAGCGACATTCTGTAATTTTCCAGTCACACAGGAACATATTGGGCAAGAATTGGAAGGAAATTAGTTAGAAAATTGGAATATCAATGAGTATGTTAACTGTTTAATAAAACTAAAATAATCTACTGTAAATTTCACATTCTTCTCATAATTAAAAAAAGTGGAAATGGACGATAATATTTTTAGATATATGGCGTGGAAGATATCAACGAATTAATATCTATGCCAGAGTAAGACAGGCGGCACAGTGGTAAAGATGTTTCATATCATCATGAGCCATTTTTTTTTTTTTTTTTTAAATTTTGCCCCGAGGGGCGAGTTTATTGGGCAGCGCCACTCATCTTGTGAGTGGACACACCGCCATAGCAGCATGTACAACACTCCCCAATAGGAAGAAAACCCGCTGGGTTGTTCATCCTGTCACTTGTACCCAGACATAGCTGGGACTTGCTTAACTGTCTCAAGTGAACAGCTCCTCAAACAAGAAGATTAACATCTATCAACCCTTAAAAGCTTACGTTATCTTGCGGGTGCAAAATGGGAAAATCTTTTAAGAACAGTATCAATATTTGACAAATAGTGTTTTCCTAACTCAAACAATGTGGGGTTTATTATTCTACACGATTCTCTGTTACATTTGGAAAGTATAGATTACGGCAGGGAACAATATACATTTATTAGAAACTTTATCTTGCAAACTTAACAGTATAAAGTTTAGTGATCCAAAACTAAGATAACGACTGTATTGGTATTGTGACGATAATCTCTTTCAAGAGAGATTGAGCCTGCTCTTCCCTACATAATTACGTCGTAACATACAAGATACTATATAGAAGATACGTCCACCAGTATCGCCAAACGTTTTGCCCAGGAAGCAAACGTACCCAGCACACCCCAACACCTGCCACAGCCGCGGTAACCAGCAAACTGCTCATCCTCTGCCTGCCTGTTGCTGATTGGCTGGTGTCTCGTCGCACCTGCACTCCGCCACCACCACAAGTCGACGTCTGGGCAGCAGCGCTCCAGACTCGTCAGAATATCTTTGTGCTCCATGAAGTTGACATCTCTCGCTGGTAGACTAAGCCTTGGCTTTCGTGTACTAAGGGAGGTGGCAGCTTGAAGCCAGTATTCCAGCACCCATATTATGTTATTTTGATATCACTGTAACTTACTTGTCTTAGCGTAACTTTTCATTTGCCAGTGATTATTCATGTTATTTTGTTTGTTGACTTGTCCTACATTTTATGAGATTTCCTTTATTCATGTCTTGTTTTCTAGAGTAATTAAAATTTCATTGTTTATATACTTGTGTTTTGTGTCTTCCCATTACCTTACCACAGACGAAAGGACAAACTTTTCTCTCTTTTTTTTTTGTGATGTGACGAGGCCCTGCCCCCAGCTTTTGAAACAGCCGAACACCAACACTTTACCGTCACAGTATAGTAAAAGGGGCGTGGGGAGGGGGGGGGGGGGGAGAGAAGTAGTCTGTCACTCCTCCCCTCCCCCACCCATCCATCTCTTTTCCCCTGATTTCCCTACCTTTCCCACCCCTCTTTGCCTTTTCCTCACTACCTTTCTCTTTCCCCTTATTCCTTCCCATGTTCCTCCTTCTCCCTACCATCTCCCCCTTCTCCCTCCCTCACTCTCAACCCCCCTCCCCCCTACCACCGCCATCTGCCATCAAGCCTCGAACAGATAGATATTTCCATGTACATATATAGAAGTATCTGAAGGGGGGGGGGGGGGGGTCCTGATCTATTCTGCCTTTTTTATAATCTTTTCCCCGATTTCGCCCCTCTTCTCCTCTCTCCTCCACCCCGCCCCCCCCTTCGTCACTCCCCTCGTCCGCTCCTACTCACTTCACTTCTCTCAGAAATTCTTTTATACGGATCTATGGGAAACACCAAATATTTCATATCTGGCTCCTTGAAAATAGCCTAGGGGTGGGGGGGGGGGGGGAAGGGGGAGGGGGATCTCTATAGATGCTAATATTTCTTAACGAATTTAATTTAGGCCGAGCTCGACTAGCCTATGTTCGTTCCGAACCCCAAAACCGTCCCTCTGCAAAGCTGGATGAGGATAGCTCCAAGCGTCTGACCTCCAACCATACACAAAGGCATGCAGACAGACAGAGACAGACAGACAGAGACAGACAGACAGAGACAGACAGACAGAGACAGACAGACAGAGACAGACAGACAGAGACAGACAGACAGAGACAGACAGACAGAGACAGACAGACAGAGACAGACAGACAGAGACAGACAGACAGAGACAGACAGACAGAGACAGACAGACAGAGACAGACAGACAGAGACAGACAGACAGAGACAGACAGACAGAGACAGACAGACAGAGACAGACAGACAGAGACAGACAGACAGAGACAGACAGACAGAGACAGACAGACAGAGACAGACAGACAGAGACAGACAGACAGAGACAGACAGACAGAGACAGACAGACAGAGACAGACAGACAGAGACAGACAGACAGAGACAGACAGACACAGACAGACAGGCAGAGACAGACAGGCAGAGACAGACAGGCAGAGACAGACAGGCCGTCAGATAAACAAACATTCTCACTTATACAGAGATTCTTGAGACCTTCTGCCCCCAATGATCGGTTGATGATGAAATAGAGAATAATATGCATACTTTATGTTTTTATAGGAACAAAGTTTTTATTGTAAATTGGACTAAAGAAGCAATCAAAGCCTCAAGTAGTACGACATTAAAGTGGACTTCAAAAGATTTTTAATGTTCAATACGTAAGAGAAATACAAGAAAATTAAGATACAATATTTATTTTAGTTACAAACTGCATATTATAATATGTATGAGAAGAGAGGAATATTTAGATGAAGTAACATTAAAATTTTTGAAAGGAAGAATGCAATATAAAATTTGGGATTTAATATGTATGCTATACATTATATAGATTATATGTGTAACAGGAATTTATATTAACTGTTCATAATGTGGTGTTTCCGTTGTAAATAATAGGTAGTAATTACTACGTACTTCACATGGTCAACACGAATGTCCTTAACACGATAATAAATAAAGACAGAGCTGAGCAAGAGCCGAGCTATGAATACCACGATAAAATACCACAAATCTTGGCAGAAATCCTGCTGATTCTCGAGGCCCGAGGTGTAAACAGCGTTAGCAGAAAGTTGCTTTTAACACAGCGAGCCGCTTGTCCACCAGTGAGTTTGTTGTGACTAAGTCGCTCATAGCTGGCAGCGGCGCCTGGCAGGGTGGTCTCCTGGGGGAGCAGGGGGCCACCTCACTCCCTCCCACACACTCTCTCTACCCTCCCTCACACTCTCTCTACCTTCTCTTACACTCTCTTCCCTCCCTCACACTCTCTCTACCCTCCCTCACACTCTCTCTACCTACCCTCACACTCTCTCTACCTTCTCTTACACTCTTCCCTCCCTCACACTCTCTCTACCCTCCCTCACACTCTCTCTACCTTCCTTCACACTCTCTTCCCTCCCTCACACTCTATCTACCCTTCCTTACACTCTCTCCATCTTCCCTCACACTCTCTTCCCCTCCCTCATACTCTCTCTACCCTCCCTCACACTCTCTCTACCCTCACTCACACTCTCTCTCTACCCTCCTTCACACTCTCTCTACCCTCCCTCACACTCTCTCTACCCTCCCTCACACTCTCTCTACCCAACCACACACTCTCTCTACTCTCCATCACACTCTCTCTACCTTCCCTCACTCTCTCTACCCTCCCTCACATTCACTACCCTACCTCACACTCTCTCTACCCTCCCTCACACTCTCTACCCTACCTCACACTCTCTCTAAGCTCCCTCACGCACTCTCTACCCTCCCTCACACTCTCTACCCTCCCTCACACTCTCTACCCTCCCTCCCACTCTCTCTACCTTCCCTCATACACTCTACCCTCCCTCACACTCTCTCTACCCTCCCTCACACTTTCTCTACTGTTCCTCACACACACTCTACCCTCCCTCACACTCTCTCTACCCTCCCTCACACTGTACCTTCCCTCTGACACTCTCTACCCTCCCTCACACTGTACCTTCCCTCTGACACTCTCTACCCTCCCTCACACTCTCTCTATCGTCCCTCACACTTTCTCTACCCTCCCTCATACTCTCTCTACCCTCCCTCACACACTCTCTACACTCCCTCACACACTCTCTACCCTCCCTCACACTCTCTCTACCTTCCCTCATACTCTCTACCCTCCCTCACACTCTCTCTACCTTCCCTCATACTCTCTACCCTCCCTCACACTCTCTCTACCCTCCCTCACATTCTCTCTACCCTCCCTCACACTCTCTCCACCCTCCCTCACACTCTCTCTACCTTCCCTCATACTCTCTCTACCCTCCCTCACACACTCTCTACACTCCCACACACACTCTCTACCCTCCCTCACACACTCTCTACCCTCCCACACACTCTCGCTACCTTCCCCAACACTCTCTACCCTCCCTCACACTCTCTACCCTCACTCACACTCTCTACCCTCCCTCACATTCTTTACCCTACCTCACACTCTCTACCCTCCCTCACACTCTCTCTACTGACCCTCGTACACTCTCTAACCTCCCTCACACTCTCTACCCTCCCTCACACTCTCTCTACCCTCCCTCACACTCTCTCTACCCTCCTTCACTCTCTCTACCTTCCCTCACATTCTCTACCTACCTCACACTCTCTACCCTCCCTCACACATTCGCTACCCTCCCTCACACTCTCTCTACCCTCCCTCACACTCTCTCTACCTTCCCTCACACTCTCTCTACCCTCCCTCACACTCTCTCTACCCTCCCTCACACTCTCTCTACCCTCCCCTACACTCTCTCTACCCTCCCTCACACTCTCTCTACCCTCCCCCAAACTCTCTCTACCTTCCCTCACACTCTACCCTCCCTCACACACTCTGTACTTTCCCTCACACTCTCTCTACTTTCCCTCACACACTCTCTACCCTCACTCACACTCTCTCTACCCTCCCTTACACTCTCTCTACCTTTCCTTACACTCTCTACCTTCCCTCACACTCTCTCTACCCTCCCTCACACTCTTTCTACCTTCCCTCACACTCTCTCTACCCTCCCTCACTCACTCTCTACACTCCCTCACACTCTTTCTACCTTCCCTCACACTCTCTCTACCCTCCCTCACACTCTCTCTACCCTCCCTCTCACTCTCTCTACCCTCCCTCACACTCTAATTTCCTTCACACTCTAATTTCCCTCACACTCTAATTTCCCTCACACTCTAATTTCCCTCACACACTCTCTACTATCCTTCACACTCTCTCCACCCTCCCTCACACTTTCTCTACCCTCCCTCACACTCTCTCTACTTTCCCACACACACTCTCTACCTTCCCTCACACTCTCTCTACCCTCCCTTACACTCTCTCTACTTTCCCACACACGCTCTCTACCCTCCCTCACACTCACTACCCTCCTTCACACACTCTCTACCCTCCCTCACACTCTCACTACGCTCCCTCACACTCTCTCTACCCTCCCTCACACACTCTCTACCCTCCCTTACACTCTCTCTACCCTCCTTTACACTCTATCTTCCTTCCCTCACACTCTCTCTACCATCCCTCACACTCTCTCTACTTTCCCCTCACACACTCTCTACCCTCCCTCACACTCTCTCTACCCTCCCTTACACTCTATCTTCCTTCCCTCACACTCTCTCTACCATCCCTCACACTCTCTCTACTTTCCCTCACTCACTCTCTACCCTCCCTTACACTCTCTCTACCTTCCCTCTCACTCTCTCTACCTTCTCTCACACTCTCTCTACCCTCCCTTACACTCTCTCTACCTTCCCTCTCACTCTCTCTACCTTCTCTCACACTCTCTCTACCCTCCCTTACACTCACTCTACCTTTCCTCACACTCTCTCTACCCTCCTTCACACTCTCTCTACATTCCCTCACACTCTCCTTACCCTCCCTCACACTCTTTACCCTCCTTCACATTCTCTCTACCTTCCATCACACTCTCTCTACGCACCCTCTACCTTCCCTCACACTCTCTCTATCCTCCCTCACACTCTCTCTACCCTTCCCTCACACACTCTGAACTCTCGCTTTCCAAGCCTTGGGCTGAGAGGATGTGCGCGCCTCCTCTCCCTCTTTGGGTCAAGTCCCTCGTCCCCAACCTTGTGCTGTGATCGCCGGGGCGGTATCGTCACAATACTACTGTGCTGCTGAGTGTTCCAACACTGTTGCATAAGTCACTAGTATCAAATGATCCCTAGAGTGAACTAGTGAGTGGCGCCTGAGGTTGGAGGCAGGCTAGCCTGCCCCCCTCCGCTCCCTTAGGGGCAGCTTACCAAACATTAGTTTGATGCAGCATTGCTGGTGCTAATAACACAGCATCACCTGTACGGTGTACCTGGGACTCACTGTAAGACTCTAGCAAGAACCACAGGGCATCTACAGCGTCAGGCAACAAACAGCAAGGAGAGTTGTGGGATCGTAATCTGACCCCCACGGACCTCTGACCCTTGCGGTTAGAGTGCTGACCCAACGGTCCCCCCTATCCCTTCTCTGGCGGGAGGTTGACAGCCGCCAACACTTCAATGATGCCAGCTTTGTACAGAGCACCTGTACATTCCTAGTTATAAGACTTGTCTTCCCCACTTTCTCTTATTCTTCTCATTTCGCCATTTCAACAGGTCAAGTGGAACGGTCCAGTGGCCCATGCGGTTACCTGTAAAATCTGGGGGGCCACTTGACTTGGGCATCTGTTCACCCTTGTAGCAGGGTTAGGCTGTCTTAGGGGACATTCTGTCCACAGGACATAGGAGAATAAGTCACTGAGGGCTACCCTCTGCGAGTCCCAACCAACCAAGAGGAATATCCAAGTGTTTATCTAAGTGGTCTGAGCACTCTCAGACCCACAGAGTGCTCTACTCCTCAGAACAGGTTTATGACTGTTGGCACTGATGACTGGTAAGGCTTGCTGCTTGCCCTGCCATTGGTCATGTTATTCATCATTACATGGTTATAAATGGTATTAACCAGGTAATGGACGATATTATTTCAAATTAATGTCGCCTGAAGAAGCAGTAATGGAGGAGGTAGCTGCCAGGCCATTGGGGCTCCCACCTACCATGACCAGTGACACTGTCACCCCACCATCCAGTGATGGGTTTGTGACCGTGTTAAGTAAAAATCAGAGAAGGAAACAAAAGCTTGGTGAACAACAGGGTGGACGACGTCCGCTAGCACCAAAGACAGAGTACACGCGCCTGGCCTTCTCTTAAGGCACGAGTGCACGAGTGTAGCTGACAAGATTGTTTGGAGCAAGGAACTGAGCAAGGCATACAAACCTGGCTCTGTAGATCTCCTACGTCCACATGTCAACTCCCCATATGTGTACGTTTCAAGACAGAATAAGCATGTTGTGGGTGCTCTTCAGCAAGGAACAATAGGGGGTATAAAGTTCTCCCTTCAAGATAATCCATTGCGAAACAAGAAGATGGATGAATATCTGGTCTACAGATACCATCACGAGTATCCACTAGAGTGGGTCTATGAATTAGACGGGGTTCACAAAGCAAGAAGATTGACCAAAAATGGTAAACCTACCAATCAAATAGTCATAGTCTGGAAGAAGCCTGATCCGCCACCTAAAAAGCATTGGTTTGGTGGGGTGTATGCGCCCCCCAGCACGTTCAGGGTGTGGGAGCCGAACCCTGTGGAGTGTTACGAGTGCTGTGGCAGTGGCCACATAGCTAAGCACTGCTGGTGCTCCACACCCAAGTGTGCTCTCTATTCCGGTGATTACCCACTGAAAAACTGTCCATATAAGAAGACCAGAGACTAAAGAAAACTGGAACAAGAGCAACAGAACACTGTAACAGAAGCAGGGCAACAACCTGAAACTGTGACTCCAACTAAATCGCCGCTGAAGTGTTTCAGATGTGGTACGGAAGGAGTAACCATCTGGCACTCAGACTGTACCAAACGGCCAGCCTCCCTTGGCACAAGGAGACAAGTGCCCGATACTCAACAAGTGCCTACTGATGCCGGCTCTAGTACTGTTGACCCACCCCATAACGGGGACAGTACCAGCAACGCCCCTGACAACACACAACAGCCTGAGATAACAGTTAAAGGACAGTTGGCAGACTAGCAAGCACAGGTAGCAGAACTGGCTGAAATTATACAGACGCTACGTCAGGCTCCTTCACAAGAGATACAGCAGCCTCCACACTGCTGTGTGACAGCCGTGGCCCGCGCTGGTAAAGGTACCTGCGGTGGTGGTGGCGTCGGCGGCGGCAGTGGCAGCAGAGAGGAGAGCGACAACGGAGGCGGTGGCAGCGACGTCGTCAGTCAACTCAGGGATGACAGCAGTGTTAGTGACACAGAAACATTAACTGGAAAAGGAAGTCGATCTGCATCAGCATATTTTAAAATGATTCATGACCTTAATGAACTCGCTCAAGCCAAGTACGAGAATGAAAAATATAATACTCTGAGTGACAGTACTTATGCCATGCGACTTACAGAGAACATTCACTCGTGGACCATCCCAAGTTGCTCAGTGATCAAGAAACTGATGATGTCACCAGATGTTCCTGACGACACCAAACGCCAGGTTGGTGCGGCTCTTTACATCGTAGAGTCACTTATTGACACATTGTGGAAGTGGGACGAGGACAACAATGGGACTACCAGTCCCAGGGAGGAACAACACCAAGACGATGGAGTCGACTGCTAGCAGCCGTGGAGTGAGGACGTTTACCGACCCTCCGTGGCTGTTGGAGTTGTTTGCTGTTTTGGTTGCCAGGTGGTGTGGGCGTCCCTGCCCTACCAGTTTTGTTGCCTGCCTGGCTGCGTTGACGTGGCAGTTCTGACATGGGGGGCCATCTTCCTCCTGTTCAGCATGTGAACTCCGTGGGCCTGGAGTTCACTTGTAAGGCTGGTTATCCGACCATCGAGATGGTGATGTGTGACATGCTTCGTGTCCCGGTGGAA
This sequence comes from Procambarus clarkii, assembly GCF_040958095.1. NCBI lineage: Eukaryota > Metazoa > Arthropoda > Malacostraca > Decapoda > Cambaridae > Procambarus > Procambarus clarkii. Next base: position 31,505,428 of record NC_091196.1, read on the forward strand.
GCTGTTTACGGTGTGGAGCTAGTTACGGCCCATCGGGTTGTTATTAAGTTCGTGGGGGAGGATGAGTACCGGGACTTCCTCCGTCGGTACGGGGGGCGTACGTTGCCATTGCCAGACGATGCCGGCCCTGTGGCGATTTCGGACCGCAGTGGTGCCCTGACTTATGTCAGTATCCATGGTGCGCCCCTGGAATTCCCTGATGACCTCCTCCGGCGTTACTTCGGGGGTTTTGGTATTGTTGTCAGTGTGCGGGTGAACACGCTCTCCTCGGGGCGGTATGCTGGGAGGCGTACAAACATTCGCACGTTGGGGATGCGCCTGCGGTCGGATATACCTTCTTCTGTCCGGCTTATGGGGTACTACCTCCGGGTGTATTATGCCCGGCAGCCTCGTACCTGTTTCCGGTGTGGCCTGTTGGGGCATCAGGCTGCCGGGTGCTCTGAGGCCCCTGCTGCTCCTGTCAACTTGTTCCGCGACGAGGATTTCCCGCCGTTCCCTCTGGAGGCAGTCTCCGGTGATGTTGATGAGGTGGTGCGCGTCCCATTTGCTGCTGCAGCTTCCCCGGTGGCGCCTGCCGTTCCTCCGGTTGTTGCCGTCCCTCCTACGGTTCTTGAGGTACCGTCGGTTGGTCTGCCTGATCCTATCGCTGTTCCTGCTGCTCCTGTGGGCCTTCCTGGAGCTCCCTGTGGGACGTCTCTGTCTTCTCCCTCGTCTTCTGATGCTGCGCCTGGCCCTGTGTCCATGACTCGGGTCCCGGATGTGCTTGGTGCTGGGGTGGCTGCGGAGCCTCCTGCTGTGTGTGACCCGGTTCCCCCTGTGATAGAGGCTGCTGCCGTCCTGGCGTCGGTTCCTTCGGCTCGTGGTACCCGTGTTTCTGGGTCACTTACCGGCTTGGACGATATCCGGCCGGTGCCCAAACGTTCCTGGCGTTCGTCTTCTTCCTGGGCCGACGTTGGTGACTTCAGTGACTGTGGGGCTTCGAGTGTTGACAGTGTGGATACGGATGCGTCGATGTCTCCGCGGTTCGTGGTGGCGGAGGTCCAAGTGCCTGCTGGTGCTGGTGCCTGTGTCTCTGACGTGCCTTCGGTTCTTTCTCCGCCGGGGGACTCTCCACAGTGGGGGGTGGTGGCTTCCGCTGCCAGGGATGGTGTGGACTCTGGTGCTGGGCGTGGCCTGGTGGTGACGTTATGGAAGGATGCGCGCCGTCTGGGTTCCCTCCTGTCGTCTGGTGGTGTGCCCAGGGCCGCGGGTACCCCTGTGGTGCGGGTGCGCGTTGGGGCCCTGGGGGACGTGTTGCCGGCGTCTGTGATGCCACCGGGTCACTGGTCGAAGATTGCCGAGTTACTGCTGTCTGACAGACCGGAGTGCTTTCGTGGGGGGCAAGTTCCCTTCCTGTGGGGGCGAATGGCGACTTCTCGCCTCATGAGTACTACCATCTGGGTCCCCAGTTTGCAGGTGTTTGTTGCCCCAGTTCCGGATGTTATGGCGTCCCCAGTGGATGGACGAGACCCTTGGCAATGGGTGCTCTGGGAGGCGTTCAATGTAAGGTTCCCACGGGCCAAGTTTCCGGACAACTATGTGCTCTGATTTCCTGTGTATTTGCTCTATGACATGCTGTGTGCCCTTCTGGCTGTTTGTTTGCCCTGTTCTATTATGTGCTTCTGTCTCTCCCTTTGTGCGTAGCTTTGCCGTGTGGCATATTAGTTTCTAGTGCTTGGCGTCACTCGTTTCGCGTTTTGGCTTGGCATTTCGCCTTTCCTGGCTTTGCGATTCACCCTTCACGGGTACGCCGGGCGCATCCGATCCCACGATCGTCGTCGCCCCTAATTCAACAACAACAACACCAAGACGATGGCTGCTGCTGACACAAGGACCATTAGGTTTCTCAGTTGGAACATTCGTAGCATCAACAAAAGACTGAATGATCTAATTGCCCATGTTACCAGTAACAACATAGATATAATTGCTATACAGGAGCCCTACACGTCCAACATGATAAACAAAACCCCACCAAAGATCAGAGGGTATGCATCCTATAATAGCAGTAATGCCACAGGCTTATTAACGTACATCAGAAGTGATTTACCGCACATTCTTGTGAGCACGTCACACAATGTACACACACAGTACCATCACTTTCATGTACAAACTGCAGCAGGCCACTTCTCATTCCTCAACGTATATGCCAGAAGCCAGAAACTCAATGTAGCATTGTTCCTGGATCTAGACAATCATGGGACAATATGCATGGGAGTTTTTTATGCTAGACATATTACGCTGGGAGACATTACTAACAACGATAATGGATGCAAATTTATCAAATATGTTTATGACAACAGATTAACCGTGTATACTACGGATACCCAAACTCATTTATTGGGAGGCAGACTTGATTATGTAATGGGTAGAAACCTTGTGCAAGATAGGATGAAATGTTCGTTGGTAAATCACTTGGTTAGTGATCACTATGCAGTTTCTGCTTCCTATGAGGTACAGTGTGATGTACCTAATAGACATCAGAGACGGAAAATGAATATTCCATATAGCTTGCATGATCACTTTATTAACAGTATTTCAAAATGGTATCAAGATTACACAATAACGAATGTACAAGCCTTCTCCAGAGATCTCGTTGATACGATTACTACCTACTACGACACATGGGTGTGTTGGGGAACAGGTCGTAAGCCTAGCAGAAGTGGGCAACACCTACCACCACCCAAGTGGGTCCTTGACCCCGTATTTGTTAAAGAACATGAACGAGTAAAGCAACTTGGAGATACATATAAACGAACCAAAGCACAAGGTGACTTGCATGCATTTCTAGATGCAAATAGAGAGGTGAGAGACATGAGCAACGTTATACGTAATAAACATTGGGAAGAGTTCCTACAAAGTATAAATGAGCAAACAACACTTGTTGAAGTTTAGGAAAAGATACGAAAAATCTCTAGAAGCAGCCCAACCAAACCACTGCACCACAGCCCACTAGAACAAGCAAACATTCTCCTTGATCAATGGGCAATAACATCAAGCTACGACTCACTCCCAATTAACATACAGCACAAACTTAATGACACACGCCCCAACAGACAACGAACCATCAATCTTGCTTGTACAGCTATCGACGTGTCGGACCTTAATGATGTAACTGAATGGGAATTAAATCATGCACTAAAGATGGGCAAATCAACTGCTCCTGGAGAGGACGGTATTACTTACAGTCTACTGAGATTAGTCTCACACGTACCAGGTAATCCACTATTAGTGTTGTACAGAATGAGTTTACGTGAAGGAGTATTACCTGATGCTTGGACAAAGAGTGTCATTGTTCCCATCCCCAAACCACACTCAGATAATTATAGACCCATATCTCTAACATCGTGGTTTGCAAAGTGCTTGAACGTATTGTTCCTAACCGACTCATGTATCGTATACAGGGGCACCTGTCACCTCAAATGTTTGGATTTATGCCTGGGCTCAGTACACAACACTGTTTTGCTGAGTATTTCGCACATATTGAAGCTTCCCCTCAAACAGTCTTCATCGACCTAGCAGCAGTTTTTGATACAGCAAACAGAAAATTCATACTGGAACAGCTTGCCGAGCTGGGAATACAAGGAAAATTACTGAAATGGATAAAGGGCTATTAGTCTAATCGAACAGCATATGTTTTGTTTAATGGTGTTAAAAGCACAGAGAGCAAACACTTTGAACTGGGAACTCCACAAGGAGGGGTCCTCGGTCCCTTGTTGTTCAACGTTCTGATGCATAAACTTATTAAAGATCTTCCAACTAATAATGAAGACACTGTCATTTGTTATGCTGATGATATATGTTTACAGGCTGCCTCTGAGCCTAGAATGCAAGTTCTGCTCGACGCTTTTGCTACTAGAGCTGAGGAATGTGGCCTCCTTATCTCTGTAAAGAAAACTCGTGTCCTCATTCCATGTGGTATTCCACCAGCCAATTATCATATAGATGGGCGAGCACTTGAGAACTGCGAATCTTACAGATACCTTGGTGTCCCCATTAACGACCCAGGGTACCTTTCTTCTCTCAAGAAGAAAGGAGAGCTTAAGACTTTGGGAGAGATTAAAGCCCTTGCGGGTCCTTGTTGGTGTCAATCATGGACTTAACGTGAGACTTGCTAGAATGTTTTATGTATCATTTATACGCTCTGTGATTGACTACAATGTTCTACATCTCACACTGTACACTGACAAAGAGCTGAAATCTCTTGAAACCTTGCAAAATGAAGCTATGCGTCTCATCCTTGGGGCTCCAAAGTCCACGAGAATAGTAAATATGAGAGCAGAGATAAAATTGCCTACCATTAGTGAGAGAATTTTGTCTATTAGCACAGTTTTCGGCGTGAAGGCATTGAGTAGATCTAGACAACACATGAAGTTTCGAGCTAAACTTTCTAATATGCTGCACTCACCTGAGGTCTATAGAAGAAGAACGAAATCTGATTATGTATATTGGTTCTACAAGGTAGCCAACTCCATCAAAATATTAAATATGTACCCAACTCAACTAATGATTAATCAGCCAATTACTCCATGGGATAACTGGGATCTATCAGTTGATTTTGTAAATGCGCCCAAGAAAGATAGTGTGCACACTACATTTTTAAAACAGTTAACACTGAAAAGCATCACTGAAAGTACTCAGAGTATGGGTAGCGATGTGTATCAGTGCTATACCGACGGCTCTGTAGAAGAAGGTGGACGATGTACCGGATGTGCATGTAACATATTTGAACAATCTTCTCTCGTACATACAGCAATGAAGCGCGTCAATGACTGGGCCAGTACAACTCAAACCGAACTTGCAGGCATATACCTTGCCACTGAATTTTTAGAAGACAATGGCAGTGGACTTATATACTGTGACTCGCAGAGTGCACTCCTGGCATTGAACGCACATAGTAGTGACACCCAGAAAATAGTCAGTGATATTCGAATGAATGTTTTAGCTGCTAAAGAAAACAGATTTGAAATTAAATTCCTATAGATACCATCACATGTTGGCATCTCAAGGCATGACACTGTTGATATGCTTGCAAAGACAGCCTGCAGAAAACCAGTGGTAGAAATTGATATGGGTGTTTCATTAGCAGTGACAAAGATAATACTTAAATATCTAATGAAGATCTCACCGACCTAACAAATTCACAAAGACTTGAAAGTTGTAGCATTAAATATTATGATAGATATCGTGAGGAGACATTCACATATAGGACTAATAGAACAAGAACCTGGTAATGTGATGTTATAGTGGCCAGAATACGCCTGGGATATAGACGTATCTGGCAGCTTTCTCAAAACCCAAATGTCGAGTACACAATGTGTCAACTTTGTGAAAGAGAAAACATGCACTCTCTTGAACATTATATTGTAGAATGTCCCATACTGACTGACTTTCGCCCTCCTGGGCTAAGGTATGCTGAACTGTGTAATTACTATATGAGTACTGGAACACTTGATGATATATTGGACTTGTATCTAAGACTGACCATGTAATATATCAATTATACAATGTATATATATGATGTAACTATATAACCTGAGCTTGTAAAAGCACCTTCATCACCTTCAGTGATTAAGTGCTTAATTGAACACTAGTTTCTTAATCAGCTATATCACCTTGTCAGAGTAAATGAGACAAATGTATGTGTGTGTATATGTATGTATATATGTATATGTACCTATATGTGTGTGTGTGTATGTATATGTATGTGTATAAAGTATATATGGAAGCTGATCAGAATTACATTTCACCTTTGTAAATGCACATTATGACACTATGTAAAAGACACATCGAACACTTTATGTAGGGCATACGTAAATCTGTGTATCTATGTATTTACCTATGTAGCTTAGCCTAGCATTTTAAGAGCACCAAATCACCTTCTGTAGTTGATTGTTCAATAAACCGCTGAACTATATGTTTAACACTTCTCTAACCCTGTCCATGGAGGACAAAAGAAAATGTATACATGTTGGGTAGCATTGTAAATGTGTGGCCACGTCTGTGGTAGAAAAAAAAATAAAAAAATACTCTACCCTCCCTCACACCGTCGTTCCACTCCATCACACTCTCTCTACCTTCCCTTCACACTCTCTACCCTCCCTCACACTCTCTACCCTCCCTCACACTCTCTCAACCTTCTTTCACACTCTCTGTACCTTCCTTCACACTCTCTCTACCCTCCCTCACACTCTCTCAAACTTCCTTCACACTCTCTCAAACTTCCTTCACACTCTCTCTACCCTCCCTGACACTCTCTCCTCCATCACACTCTCTCTCTACCCTCTGTCACACTCTCTACTCTCCCTCACACACACTCTACCCTCCATCACACTCTCTCTACCCTCCCTTACTCTCTCTCTCTCTACCCTCTCTAACACAATCTCTACTCTCCCTCACACACACTCTACCCTCCCTCACACACTCTCTACCCTCCCTTACTCTCTCTCTCTCTACCCTCTCTAACACAATCTCTACTCTCCCTCACACACACTCTACCCTCCATCACAATCTCTCTACCCTCCCTCACATTCTCTACCCTCCCTCACACTCTCTCTACCCTCCCTTACTCTCTCTCACTCTACCCTCTCTAACACAATCTCTACTCTCCCTCACACACACTCTACCCTCCATCATACTCTCTCTACCCTCCCTCACACTCTCTCTACCCACCTTCACTCTCTCTCTACCTTCCCTCATACTCTCTACACTCCCTCACACTCTCTCTACCCACCCTCACTCTCTCTCCTCCATCACACTCTCTCTCTCTCTACCCTCCCTCACACTCTCTACCCTCCCTCACATTCTAATTTCAGTCACACACTCTCTACCCTCTCTCACACACTCTCTACCCTCCCTCACACACTCTCTACCCTCCCTCACACACTCTCTACCCTCCCTCACACTCTATCTACCCTCCCTCACATTCTAATTTCCCTCACACACTCTCTACCTTCCCTCACACTCTTTCTACCCTCTCTCATACTTTCTCTACACTCCCTCACACTCTCTCTACCATCCCTCACACTCTCTCTACCTTCCCTCATACTCTCTACACTCCCTCACACTCTTTCTACTTTTCCTCACACACTCTCTACCCTCCCTCACACTCTCTCTACCCCTCCCTCACACACTCTCTACCATCCCTCACACTCTTTCTACCTTCCTTCACACTCTTTCTACTTTTCCTCACACACTCTCTACCCTCCCTCACACTCTCTCTACCCCTCCCTCACACACTCTCTACCATCCCTCACACTCTCTCTACCTTCCCTCACACTCGCTCTACTTTCCCTCACACACTCTCTACCCTCCTTTACACTCTCTCTACCTTCCCTCATACTCTCTCTACCATCACTCACACTCTCTCTACCTTCCCTCATCTCTCTCTACCCTCCCTCACACACTCTCTTCCTTCCCTCACACACTCTCTACCCTCCCTCACACACTCTTTTCCTTCCCTCACACACTCTCTAAAACTTCCCTCACACTCTCTCTACCCTCCCTCACACTCTCTACCCTCCCTCACACTCTCTCTACCCTCCCTCACAATTTCTACCCTCTCTCTACCCTCCCTCACACTCTCTACCCTCCCTCACACTCTCTCTTCATTCTCTCTACCCTCCCTCACACTCTCTCTACCTTCCCTCAGACACTTTCTACCCTCCCTCACACACTCTCTACTCTCCCTCACACTCTCTCTACCTTCCCTCACGCTCTCTCTACCCTCCCTCACACTCTATCTACATTCCCTCACACTCTCTCCACCCTCCCTCACTCTCTCTCTCTACCTTCCCTCACACACTCTCTACCTTGCCTCACTCTCTTTCAACCCTCCCTCACACTCTCTACCCTCCCTTATACTCTCTCTACCTTCTCTCACACTCTCTCTACCCTCCCTCACACTCTCTGTACATTCTCTCACACTCTCTCTACCATCCCCCACACTCTCTCTACCTTCCCTCAGACACTTTCTACCCTCCCTCACACACTCTCTACCCTCCCTCACACACTCTCTACCCTCCCTCATACTCTCTCTACCTTCCCTCACGCTCTCTCTACACTCCCTCATACTCTACCTTCCCTCACGCTCTCTCTACCCTCCCTCACACTCTCTCTACCCTCCCTCACACTCTCTCTACATTCCCTCACACTCTCTCCACCCTCCCTCACTCTCTCTCTTCCTTCCCTCACACTCTCTTTATCGTCCTTCACACACTTTACCCTCCCTCCCATTCTCTCTCTACTCATTAGAGTATGGGTAACGATGTGTATCAGTGCTATACCGACGGCTCTGTAAAAGAAGGTAGACGATGTACCGGATTTGCATGCATTATATTTGAACAATCTTCTCTCGTACATACAGCATTGAAGCGCGTCAATGACTGGGAAAGTACAACTCAAACCGAACTTGCAGGCATATACCTTGCCACTAAATTTTTAAAAGAGAAAGGCAGTGGACTTATATACTGTGACTCGCAGAGTGCACTCGTGGCATTGAACGCACATAGTAGTGACACCCAGAAAATAGTCAGTGATATTCGAATGAATGTTTTAGCTGCTAAAGAAAACAGATTTGAAATTAAATTTCTATGGATATTATCACATGTTGGCATCTCAAGGCATGACACTGTTGATATGCTTGCATAGACAGCCTGTAGAAAACCAGTGGTAGAAATTGATATGGGTGTTTCATTAGCAGTGACAAAGAGAATACTTAAACAAATATCTAATGAAGATCTCACCGACCTAACAAATTCACAAAGACCGGAAAGTTGTAGCATTAAATATTATGATAGATATCGTGAGGAGGCATTCACATATGGGACTAATAGAACAAGAACCCGGCAATGTGATGTTATAATGGCCAGAATACGTCTTAGTATATAGACGTATCTGGCAGCTTTCTCAAAACCCAAATGTCGAGTACACAATGTGTCAACTTTGTGAAAGAGAAAACATGCACTCTCTTGAACATTATATTGTAGAATGTCCCATACTGACTGACTTTCGCCCCTCCTGGGCTAAGGTATGCTGAACTCTGTAATTACTATATGAGTACTGGAACACTTGATGATAGATTGGACTTGTATCCAAGATTGACCATGTAATATATCAATCATACAATGTATATATATGATGTAAATATATAACCTGAGCTTGTAAAAACACCTTCATCACCTTCAGTGATTAAGTGCTTAATTGCACGCTAGTTTCTTTATCAGCTATCTCACCCTGTCAGCGTAAAAGAGACAAATGTATGTGAATGCATGTGTGTATATATGTATTGTGACGGTAACGCGTTGGTGTTCGGCTGTTCAAAGCTAGGGGTATGGCCTCGTCACATAGAAACAAAAAAAATAGAAAATCTGGAACTTCGTCTGTGGTAAGGTAAGGAGAAGACACACAAAACACAAGTAAATTTTAACAATGAAATTTTAATTACGTTAAAGAAAGCAAAACATGAATAAAATGGACATACAAATTCGTATAATAAAATCAATCAATCAAAATAATAAGAATAATCAAATGACAAAATGAAAAGTTACGTTAAGACAAGTGAGTAATAACAAGCTGTGCAATATACAATCAAATGAGAGGTGCAGGAATATTGGCTTTAAGCTATCACCTCTCTTAGTACACGTAAGCCACAGCTTAGTCTACCAAGAAGACGTGATAACCTTATGAAAGCACTGAATATTCTGAAGACTGAGGTCGTGGCGGCCCCAGACATCAAGTAGTATGGTGGGTGGAGTGCAGTTGCAGCTGCAACTCTGATGTGTAAAAGACACATCAAACACTTTATGTAGGGCATACATAAATCTGTGTATCTATGTATTTACGTATGTAGGTTAGCTTAGCATTTTAAAAGCACCGAATCACCTTCTGTGGTTGAGTGTTCAATAAACCCTTGAACTATATGTTTAACACTTCTCTAACCCTGTCCATGGAGGACAGAAGAAAATGTATATATGCTGGTTAGCATTGTAAATGTGTGGCCACGTCTGTGGTAGAAAATAATAATAATGAAAAAAAACTCTCTACCTTCCCTCACACTCTCTCTACCCTCCCTCACACACTCTCTTCCTTCCCTCACACACTCTCTACTCTTCCTCACACTCTCTTTAACTTCCCTCACACTCTCTCTACCCTCCCTCACACTCTCTACCCTCCCTCACACTCTCTCTACCTTCCCTCACACTCTCTCTACCTTCCCTCACACTCTCTCTACCCTCCCTCACAATTTCTACCCTCTCTAACACTCTCTCTACCCTCCCTCACACTCTCTACCCTCCCTCATTCTCTCTCTACCTTCTCTCACACTCTCTCTACCTCTCCCTCACATTCTCTACCCTCCCTCACACTCTCTACCCTCCCTCATTCTCTCTCTACTTTCTCTCACACTCTCTCTACCCCTCCCTCACATTCTCTACCCTCCCTCACACACTCTCTACCTTGCCTCACACTCTTTCTACCCTCCCTCACACTCTCTACCCTCCCTTATACTCTCTCTACCTTCTCTCACACTCTCTCTACCCTCCCTCACACTCTCTCTACATTCTCTCACACTCTCTCTACCCTCCCTCACACACTCTCTACCCTCTTTTACACTCTCTCTACCCTCCCTCACACAATCTCTACCCTCCCTCACACTCTCTCTACCCTCCCTCAGACACTCTCTACCCTCCCTCACACTCTCTCTACCTTCCCTCAGACACTCTCTACCCTCCCTCACACTCTCTCTACCCTCCCTCACACTCTCTCTACCTTCCCTCAGACACTCTCTACCCTCCCTCACACTCTCTCTACCCTCCCTCACACACTCTCTACCCTCACTCTCACTCTCTCTACCCTCCCTCACACAATCTCTACCCTCCCTCACACTCTCTCTACCCTCCCTCAGACACTCTCTACCCTCCCTCACACTCTCTCTACCCTCCCTCACACAATCTCTACCCTCCCTCACACTCTCTCTACCTTCCCTCAGACACTCTCTACCCTCCCTCACACTCTCTCTACCCTCCCTCACTCAATCTCTACCCTCCCTCACACTCTCTCTACCCTCCCTCACACTCTCTCTACCCTCCCTCACACAATCTCTACCCCCCCTCACACTCTCTCTACCTTCCCTCAGACACTCTCTACCCTCCCTCACACTCTCTCTACCCTCCCTCACACAATCTCTACCCTCCCTCACACTCTCTCTACCTTCCCTCAGACACTCTCTATTCTCCCTCCCACTTTCTCTGCCGTCCCTCACACACTCTCTACCCTCCCTCACTCTCTTTCCACCTTCCCTCTCACACTCTCTACCCTCCCTTACTCTCTTTCCACCTTCCCTCACACACACTCTACCTTCCCTCACACCCTCTCTTCTCACCCTCACACCCCCCTCCCCTCAACACATCCTCACACTCTCTCTGTCAGGAATTTATATACCTTACATGCATTACAAAGGGAATCTACACAACATGGGGCCTGACAGCTGAGTTAACAGCGAGAGAAAAGACGAATATATGGCAAAAATGAACCTCATACTCTTCGACCAAACCAAATTCCAAAGGGTAACGAAGGACACTACAGTCGAATTGAAAACGAAGGTAAACAAATTGATCGAAACTATGAATTCCAAGAAATCCGGACTCCACCTACCAAAAGTTGTTGGGGGAATACAAACCTTGGTATGCCTATAGAAATATCAAGACCCACAAGCCTGGAAACCCACTTCGGCCAATCATCAGCCAGATACCCACACCCACATACAGACTGGCTGAACGACTCAACTGGTTGCTGACTCCTTACGTACCTTTAGCTTTCAGCCTGAAGTCTCCCAAGGAATTTGTTGACCTACTGCAGGGAGCGCAGGCCACGGGGGATAAGAGCCTCGTTGGATGTAGAGTCACTATTTATCAACATGCTGGTGGACGAAACAATCGGAATGATAGCAGACAATGTATCGTGACCCAGCTTGCACTCATCTTGACATGCCAGAAAACACACTCTGAGGAAACTACTCCAAGCCTGCACTAAAGAGGCACCCTTCTTGAGCCCAGATGGGCACATGTATAAGCAAGTAGATGGGGTCGCCATGGGTTCTCCCCTAGGTGTCCTGTTTGCGAACTTCTACGTGGGCACCATCGAGCAGAGGGTCTTAGTTGACATGGGCTTGAAACCCGCCAAATACTGCAGGTATGTTGACGACATTTTTACGCAGGTACCTGATGCCAGATGTCTGCAGCAGCTGAAGGAGGCATTTGAGTGGAATTCAGTGTTGAGCTTCACTTACGAGATGGAGAATAATGGGAAACTGCCCTTTTTGGATGTAACAGTCACGGAAAAGAGCGGAGGCTTCCACACTGCAGTCTACACTAAGAAAACCAACATAGGAATGTACCTCAATGCCAGGAGTGACTGCCCAGAGAGGTGTAACAAACTAGGTTTGTTGTAGGAATTATTCAGTATTGTTTCTCATAGACTATGGGGGTTTGGAAAGGTTGGAATCAAGTGGTAGTGACTGACTCTGGAAGCACGAGGCATCTCTCCTGGGATTAGCTGTTTATGTCACAAAATGGCTGGCGTCTTTGTCTTAAGCAACGTATAATGAATTATTTTACATAATTCAGTAATTAAGAGAAATCCAAGCCATCATTCAAATTGTATTCAATAGTATTCCTGTTTAAGGTATCAAGAGTATTCTCAATTGTCGGAATACTGAGTAAGTCACCGTCAGTGACGTCACTAGCCGGGACTAGCCTCGGACGCGGAGCAACCTTGACGACCTCGTGGTCACGGGTCCCCAAAGCCTTCCACATTTCATAATTCTCAAAGGTCAAATAGCCATTTTGTAATTGGAAATAGCCTTTCCCTAAGATGCCTATGCAATTACCTTCAGTTTAAAAGAGTTCAACCATCTGGGTTGTTCAGTGCAACAGAGATTAGTTGTTCACCTTAAACCTTGCTAGTAGACTTAGTGAGCCTGGCGTAGGAATACCCCTAGCTCTGACCGGCTGTGAGGGAGGCAGAGTGAGGGAGATTCAGTGTAGATCGGTCAACAACTGGGAGAGGTCCTCCAACTCCACCTCTCCCCACGATCAGCAATACATCTAGCTGGTTGCAGTAAAAGGTATAATCTGCTATAGTTTTGTATAGGAAAATAGTTCATATCATGCCTCAAGGGAGTGTTAATTATAGGGAGTGCTTTTATTTAGATTTTGATTAAATAAACCAATTAGTTGTAATTTGCATTTCATTATTTCCATATGTCTCATGTCCTTGGCACGTGGTCTCCACGAGTTTGAGTTTAGTTGGGCCGCAAGCCTAACAAAGTGTAAGAGTTAATTTATCCCCTTTGTTTGCTATAATTTCCCACATTTAACGTAGATTCTTCCCTTCTATTCCAAATAACTGGGGATCAAGCCCCAAGGTTTATTGAGTGCTTAATCGGTCTAGACACCGTTTATTGCGCTTCGTGTTAATGATCTGGTGGTGGCAGCAGAAGGCGATTCTAGAGTTTGCTGTGAATCTAGTACCACGTCGTGAGGCTGTAGAATCTTAGCCGGTCAAAACACCTACGACCAAGTGGCGTGGGATTTGGCTTAGAGTAGCTCTGGGGTCCCTCGGAAGAAGAGAAGTAAATAGAATATGGGTAGGGGTGAAGGGGATTGAAGAGAAGATCACAGAGACAATAGAACCTCCTCCCCCCCATGTTACACAGGTACAAGAGGAGTGTTGTCAAAGCTTACGTCGACTGTGCTCTCAGCCACAGCTCAGATTGGAAGCAAGTCAATGAAGAACTCTGTAGGGTAAAGCAGGTTCTAGTCAACAACGGCTTCTCTAACGGTTTCGTTGAAGACATCATAAATAGAGAGGTGAAACGCCATGAAACCTCTGAAGAGTCAACCAATACAACACTTGTACCCCCTATTAGACTATTTTACAGGAACTTCTTTTCGACGGCTCATGAAACAGAGGAAAGGGTCCTGAAAGATATTGTTGATAGGAACGTTATCCCTACAGACAAGAATCAGAAAATACAATTGACAATTTATTATAAAACCAAAAAAACGGCCAATCTACTCATGAAAAACTCTCCAGATACTAAGCAAAACGCCTTAAAGGAGACCAACGTCGTCTATGCCTTAAAATGCCAACTTGCGAACTGTAAGCCCCAAAGAACTCAGTATACAGACAAGACAACAACATCTCTTTCCTGTGGGAATACTTGTCTCAAATATTTTATTCAAATTAATATTATTTTCGATAGCTACGAAACACCAACATTTTTTGTGAAAAAGTGGAAAACTAAGGAGAGGAAGTGTATTGAAATTAAATCCCAGAATATATATATATATATATATATATATATATATATATATATATATATATATATATATATATATATATATATATATATATATATAATGTGCTACAGCATTTCTAGAACCTACTCACCCCAGGCTTTTTGCTAATAACTAAATTTTTATTTATTTTTTGTAAATTCCATTAACTGTTAATTTGAGCCTCTTGCAGATGCAATGGATATATATATATATATATATATATATATATATATATATATATATATATATATATATATATATATATATATATATATACTACTTCCCAAAGAACTACTTTGGGAATATATATATATATATATATATATATATATATATTTATATGTATCATTGAATATGACCGCATATTCTGTGTTTATTATTTTCTGGTTTAGGGCTTCTATCCCTCTAACTATTTTCTTAGCATCAGGGCTTAATTGAAATAGGAGTTCTCCAAAACTCATTTTCGTACTTTTGAGGTGAAGAAAAGAAGTGATTTACTATAGAGTGTATTACACTTATTTATATAATTTGCACAACGTTTCGAACCTCCATGGATCATTCTCAAGTGAACAGATCTTACAATACTAGTTGATTTTATACCCGCACTGGGTCAGGTGATAATACAATAAAGGTGAAAACATGGGGGGATACATAAGGGATAAATGTGAGGTGAAACATAGAGGTAACTGCAGAAGGCTTATTGGCCCATACGAGGCAGCTCCTATCTAAACACAAAGATTAATCCAATGTAATTGGCCTATTATGTTGGACATTGTCTTCTGTGTTGGCATCGATATGTTCTTGTCTTGTCCTTACTCTCATGGTGGGTAGAGTAAATAGTTCCGTGATTTGGGTGTTCATGGTAGGTCGCTCTATTCTTATGTGAATTGCCTCAAGAATTTGTAATCTTCTTGCATCTTGGGTTTTGTCTATTATGCAGGTATTCTTGTTCAACATTTCTCTTGTTAGAGTAATGTCATGGGCTTGTCTCATGTGATTCCTAGGGGCACCGGATTGAAGATGGCATGTCAAACGCCTCGTCAGCTTGGTCGACGTCATACCTATGTACTTACATTGAAGGTTACATCCTTCGTGGGGGCAAGTGTACATGTATACAACGCTTGACTGCTGTAGAGGGTTCTCCGTCGGCTACGGGCTGTTTTTGATAAGGAGTTCGGAAGTCTTCTTGGTTTTGTAGAATATTATCAGGTTTATGTTTTGGTTAGGAGTAGTGCTTTTTACTCCTTTACGGATTATTTCTTTCATTATTCTTTCCTCTTTTATATGTTCACTGTGCATGGTTGATTTGTAATATAATTTTATTGCAGGTGTTGTGGTTTCTGTTCTAGGTTCTGGATTATACCAACGGTCCAAGTGTCTTCTTATAGGAGCGTTTATTTCTGCGTTGCTATATCCGTTGTTCACCAATACCTGAGTTACTCTCTCAAACTCTCTACTCACGTTGCTCCATTCAGAGCAGTGGGTAAGCGCTCGACGAATATAAGCATTGAGAACACTGGCTTTGTATCTTTGGGGGCACTCACTTCTACCGTTCAGGCATAATCCTATGTTGGTGGGCTTGGTATATACGTTGCTGCTTAAAGAGGTTCCTGTTTTTGTTATTAGTACATCCAGGAATGGCAGACTGTTATTTTCACTATTTTCATGTGTAAATCGGAGTACTGACTCTCTCTCTAGGTGTCTTTTTAGGTCAATTAGTTCATCTGAGTCTTTTACTATTACGAATATGTCATCTACATAACGGCAGTATACAGTTGGTTTTTGTCTGCTACTGAAGACCCTGTCTTCGATGGTTCCCATATAAAAATTAGCAAATAAAACTCCTAAGGGGGAGCCCATTGCTACTCCGTCTATTTGTAAATACATGTCTCCTTGTGGACTGATGAAGGGGGCTTCCTTTGTACATGCTTCGAGAAGACTTTTCAAGTGTGGCTTAGGTATGTCTAATTTGGGGGTGTTCGCGTCTCTGTATACTCTGTCCAGTATCATTCCTATGGTTGTGTCGACTGGGACGTTGGTAAATAGGGATTCAACGTCCAGGGAAGCGATGATTCCATCGGGCTGGGTAGATTTGATCAATTCTAGGAAATCTGCTGATGATTGTAGACGAAACTTACTTGGAGTGTATGGAGTTAGGAGTTCATTGAGTTTCTTTGCCAGGTGATAAGTTGGGGTTGGTATTTGGCTGATTATAGGGCGTAGTGGGTTACCTGGTGTATGCGTCTTAACATTGCCGTAGGCATATCCTAAGCCATAGTCGCCTTGAAGTTTATTGAAATGCACACTACCTTTCTTTGCGTTGATTGCTGTAATTGTTTTGTTTACTTTCCGCTTAAGGTCTTCTACGGGGTTCCTCGTGATTCGTTGAAATTTGGAGTCGTCACTAAGGATGTCGCTAATTTTGTTCATGTATTCATGGGTAGGAATCAATACATATGCTGCCGTTTTGTCGGCTTTTCTTATTGTTACGTCTTTCAGGTCTTTCAGGTCTTACGCATCTTTCAGGTATATATATATATATATATATATATATATATATATATATATATATATATATATATATATATATATATATATATATATATATATATATATATATATATATATATATATGTCGTACCTAGTAGCCAGAACGCACTTCTCAGCCTACTATGCAAGGCCCGATTTGCCTAATAAGCCTAGTTTTCATGAATTAATGTTTTTTCGACTACCTAACCTACCTAACCTAACCTAACCTAACGTTTTCGGCTACCTAACCTAACCTAACCTATAAAGATAGGTTAGGTTAGGTTAGGTAGGGTTGGTTAGGTTCGGTCATATATCTACGTTAATTTTAACTCCAATAAAAAAAATTGACCTCATACATAATGAAATGGGTAGTTTTATCATTTCATAAGAAAAAAGTTAGAGAAAATATATTAATTCAGTAAATCTTGGCTTATTAGGCAAATCGGGCCTTGCATAGTAGGCTGAGAAGTGAGTTATGGCTACTAGGTACGACATATATATATATATATATATATATATGTCGTACCTAGTAGCCAGAACTCACTTCTCAGCCTACTACGCAAGGCCCGTTTTGCCTAATAAGCCAAGTTTTCATGAATTAATGTTTTTTCGTCTACCTAACCTACCTAACCTAACCTAACCTAGCTTTTTTTGGCTACCTAACCTAACCTTACCTATATATATAGGTTAGGTTAGGTTAGGTAGGGTTGGTTAGGTTCGGTCATATATCTACGTTAATTTTAACTCCAATAAAAAAAATTGACCTCATACATAGTGAAAAGGGTAGCTTTATCATTTCATAAGAAAAAAATTATAGTAAATATATTAATTCAGGAAAACTTGGCTTATTAGGCAAATCGGGCCTTGAATAGTAGGCTGAGAAGTGAGTTCTGGCTACTAGGTACGACATATATATATATATATATATATATATATATATATATATATATATATATATATATATATATATATATATATATATGTCGTACCTTGTAGCCAGAACGCACTTCTCAGCCTACTATGCAAGGCCCGATTTGCATAATAAGCCAAGTTTTCATGAATTAATATATTTTCTCAATTTTTTTTCTTATGAAATGATAAAGCTACCCATTTCATTATGTATGAGGTCAATTTTTTTTTATTGGAGTTAAAATTAACGTAGATATATGACCGAACCTAACCAACCCTACCTAACCTAACCTAACCTATCTTTATAGGTTAGGTTAGGTTAGGTAGCCGAAAAAGTTAGGTTAGGTTAGGTTAGGTAGGTTAGGTGGTCGAAAAACAATTAATTCATGAAAACTTGGCTTATTAGGCAAATCGGGCCCTTAATAGTAGGCAGAGAAGTGCGTTCTGGCTATTAGGTACGATATATATATATATATATATATATATATATATATATATATATATATATATATATATATATATATATATATATACATATATATATATATATATATATATATATACATATATATATATATATATATATATATATATATATATATATATATATATATACATATATATATATATATATATATATATATATATATATATATATATATGTCGTACCTAGTAGCCAGAACGTCCTTCTCAGCCAACTATGCAAGGCCCAATTTGCCTAATAAGCCAAGTTTTTATGAATTAATTGTTTTTCGGCAACCTAACCTACCTAACCTAACCTAACCTAACTTTTTCGGCTACCTAACCTAACCTAACCTATAAAGATAGGTTAGGTTAGGTTAGGTAGGGTTGGTTAGGTTCGGTCATATATCTACGTTAATTTTAACTCCAATAAAAAAAAATTGACCTCATACATAATGAAATTGGTAGCTTTATCATTTCATAAGAAAAAAATTAGAGAAAATATATTAATTCAGGAAAACTTGGCTTATTAGGCAAATCGGGCCTTGCATAGTAGGCCGAAAAGTGCGTTCTGGCTACTAGGTACGACATATATATATATATATATATATATATATATATATATATATATATATATATATATATATATATATATATATATATATATATATATATATATATATATATATATATATGTCGTACCTAGTAGCCAGAACGCACTTCTCAGCCAACTATGCAAGGCCCGATTTGCCTAATAAGCCAAGTTTTCATGAATTAATGTTTTTTCGACTACCTAACCTACCTAACCTAACCTAACCTAACTTTTTCGGCTACCTAACCTAACCTAACCTATAAAGATAGGTTAGGTTAGGTTGGGTTTGTTAGGTTCGGTCATATATCTACGTTAATTTTAACCCCAATAAAATAAAATTGACCTCATACATATGGAAATGGGTAGCTTTATCATTTCATAAGAAAAATATTAGAGAAAATATATTATTTCAGAAAAACTTGGCTTATTAGGCAAATCGGGCCTTGCATAGTAAGCTGAGAAGTGCGTTCTGGCTACTAGGTACGACATATATATATATATATATATATATATATATATATATATATATATATATATATATATATATATATATATATTGTTGAATATAACCGAAAAGGTAAGATTAATATTTCTAACACGAATTTTCTCAATATTTCTTATGTTTTTCTTTTCTTTTGGGGGTAATTGATATATCAACTCTCCAAAATTCATTTATATATTTGTTCTGACGCCTAGAAGCATTTCATAAGGGATTCTAACATTCTCAAAGACTTGTTTTCACTTAACACTACACTTATGATACACTTGATACACTGTGTATGATACTTGAAACTTGAAAACGTTCATAGAGCTGGCAAGCAGGGGATGGAAGAACGGGGCGAGGCTGCAGAAATCTTGAGCAAGGATCCGGGGATGAGGTGTAGAGGGGAGATGAAAGATCGGTGGCCCAACCACCGCGGATTTGAACTTGATCAGATGGAAGTTGAATTGAGTAGGGTGTCATTTGCAGTACACACAGGGGCCGGGAACGCAAGCAGCTGGCAGTGGAGGTTTGATGTCAGATGTTGATGTTAAGTCAGTTCGTTAGTAGTCTTCTTCCTTGTTGATTTCACCAAACTTTGATCGTTGGTCTTCTTTTTGGGCTTGTCGGTCTTGGTAGTCACGTTTCGTGTTGATGCTTGGAGGTGATCTTTCCTTGGGGGTGATGGTGTTCCAACAGATCCGTCTTCATCCGATTCATCAGATGAGTGAAGAGCAGGGGTGTTGACACGCTGGGGTAGAGTTCTTGAAGGTTGAGTTCTTGAAGGTTGATGTCTTGAAGGTTGAGTTCTTGGAGGTTGAGCAGCAGTGGTAGGTACTGCAGCAGAAGGGGCTGCATAGTAGGTACCCTCTATAGGGTCACACCAAGGGTCGATTGCAGCGGAATTCGTCACTGAGACGGGTGAAGGGACAGCAGCAGCTGGAGAAACGTGTGGAGCAGGAGCCGACAGTATGTCTGAAAGCGTGGCCGCGTTCACAGTGATGTCATGGTTAGTAACTGGAACTGTTGCAGAAGTGGGGGTCACAGGAGGCAGAGTCTTGTGAGCTGTGGGTACCCGAACAGGATCTGGAGTCTGGATTGCAGTGGCGGAATCGTCGTCGTCGGATGTAGAGTCGGCATCCTCTACAGGGTCAGTTGTTGGAGTTGAACCTGGAGCGTTGAAGACTTCTTCAGGAATAATGAAGGTAGGGAGACCATTCGCCTTGTAAAGAATTTTCAAAAGCCTCACAAATTCTCGGGGGTTATTGCCAGCAGTCATTCTGGCTGTTGATATCAAAGCTTTTACTGTGCTCTACCCAATCAGCTTTGTCTTTGGTTGGGCGGGTTGGGATGGAGGCGGCGGTGTCTGCCTCGATGAGTGGCTGGGTGACTGGGAACTATGTCCCCATTGGCTAGTAGAGACAATACCAGGATAGTGTGCAGTGGCGATAGTTCCTCCTCCCTGAAGCTTCGGGAAGGTGGCTGTTTGGATGTTGAATGTAGAGGCTGAGGTGGTAGTTGTAGAGTTGGAGCTCGTGCCTGCTGCAGAGGTCGAGGAAGTTTTGGATTTCTCCTGGGTCTCCAAGTTTTTGATGACTTCTTGTCTGCGTGGACATTGATGGGAGATTGCGATATGTTCGCCGTTGCAGAGCAGGCAGCATGATTTTTTTGAGGTGCAGATCGAATAGTGGTGGTCTTTCGCGCAAATGCTGCATTTCTGGATGGTCAGTTGGCACTTGTTGGTTTGGTGAGAGTAGTCATAGCATCGGAAGCATTGGGTGATATTGTAGATTCTTTCCATCTTCACTCGGAATGACGGGACGTGGACTCCATAGCAGAAGAAGCCACCTGTGAAAACTTGGGTAGCCTGATTCACAGTGCAGAAGGTGACCTTCAAGGTGCGGCTGTTGCACAAAGAGGTTTCAAGTACCATCAAGCCCGGGTTCTCGTTTTCGATGTTCTCTGCAAGTTCTCCAGTGTAAGGTGCCTCATCAATCCGTTCCTTGATCCAGTGGCTGAGCTCACTGACAATGACAGACCGGGCACGAAGCAACTGGCGTGGGAAGTGGAGATTGAGGTGGTGATCTAAACGAAATAGATGTTCACGTTTCAACAGTTTGTCTATGTCCTGTTCGTTGGTGAAACGAAAAACGAAGTTGGTGGCTTCTTGTTCGATGTCGTCAGGTGTTACTTCAGCTACATCCTTGAATAGCTTCAGGAGGGATGGCTTGGTGTATGATATATTTACCTACATCTTGCTTTTATATTCGTGTTGGGTGTGGTGACACAAATGTTTTGGGTGAGGTGGGTATTGGGTGAGTTGGGTACATAAGAATGAAAGTAACTGCAGAGGGCCTCTTGGTCCATACGAAGTCTTGAAGTGGGTAGAATGTAGCTATGTGCTAATTGGCTGTTTATTGCTGGTGTTGACTTGTTGATGTGTAGTGCCTCGCTGATATCGAGCATCCTGCTATCGCTGTATCTATCGATGATTTTTGTGTTGTTTGTTACGATTTCTCTGGTGATGGTCTGGTTGTGAGAAGAGATTATATGTTCCATGATGGAGCCCTGTTGCTTATGCATTGTTAATTGCATTTATCTTTGCAGGCGTTTATGCATCGCCTGCAAAGAGACGTTGTTGTCTTACCTATATACTGAGTTCTTTGGGGCTTACAGTCTCCAAGTGGGCATTTGACGTCGTCTATGCCTTCAAATGCCCACATGGGGACTGTAACTCCAAAGAACTCAGTATATAGGCAAGACAACAACGTCTCTTTCCTGTGGGAAAACTTGACTCAAGTATTTAATTCAAATTAATATTATTTTCGATAGCTACAAAGGACCACCATTTTTTGTGAAAAGGTGGAAAACTAAGGAGAGGAAGTGTATTGAAATTAAATCCCAGAATTAGTGTCCTGTAGATGTTCTTAATTAATAATGTATTGAATATTAATGGTACTTTTTTGTTTGTTTGCAGGGATATTCCTGCGCGGGCCCCAAGCCTCTGGCTGGCCCACTAAGTGTTGCTTGTTTCTGTTTTACTTGGGCGGAGTATGAGTATTTATGACTCATATGGTCGGGTAACGGTACTGTATATTATGAGTCAAACTCACTCACCCAAAATGGGGGGTTACATGCTAAAAGACTAATACATCCCTAGCATTATTCCAGCGCCGGTTCTCGCCAGAGTAATTATAATATTAGTTAAGTAAATAGTTGTAATTAAATGAATGTAGATTTATCTAATTACACAATGAAATATTATATACATGTAAATAAATGAATGTTACATGTATAGGTAATAAATCATATAGATAAATAATTAATAATGGGACAAAGTTATCTACGAGAACTTGGAACAAGCTGCTTAGCTGTAAAGGAGGCTTCACAACATGCGTTTCTCGACTCAAATATTCGTAGACGTAATTTCGTTGCCCAATCTACTTGTTGGAACTACGTAATAATGTTGGCCGTCTAGAGGGGAAGTCTTCCTCGCCAGTTGAAGTTACGACCACGCTGGAATCACATTTGATATGTAAAGAATGTCTAGATTAAATCAATTATACCACTATTTCCGATATATAGTGGGGACATGAGAAGAATGTAAACTAACTTGGGTTACTTTATCGCCTTGCTATGTTACGACGAGCAACCTACATGTTGGTTATTATGTGCACACAAAACCAACTCTAGTAGGGACGTTAATACATTACGCTCGCTGGAATTGTGTCTGGTATTTCTTGGAGACACTGTCGGTCCCTGACGTTCGCTGTTGAAGAATGTCGGATTATGGGACTAGTATTACGCTCCTAGACACAAACTGTACTAGCAGTATTGTGGCTGTTCTTGACCACGCTGCCAATGGCGTCTTCCTTCTCGAGGCGGAATATGGCGTCTCCCTCCCCTTCACTCTCTCGCTGTAATACGCATGCGCAGAACGCTCCAAAGTAATCCCGAGCGTAAATTATTTTATTTACTCGTAATTAATTAGGGAAGTAAGGGATTATGACAAGTATTTATGTCACTAATAAATGCATTAAGTTGCAATATATTCTTGCATAGTACAAGTCAGCTTATTAAGACTGCGTAAAATGAACGTGAGGAATATTATATAGAATTATTTTACATTGCAATATTTTCCACTGTAGTTGTTAATTTACCTAAATAAGTGAGTTCAGTAAGCAGTAATACGCTATATAAATAAAGCAACTAGATAAACTATTAGCCTTACTAAAGAAAGTAATTAAGTGAACTCGGTTTAGCGTCATGAAGACTAGGAAGGATTTGGCAGAATATTGCTTCGTAATAGAAAACATTAATTGGATTAATTCTACAAATTAGTAAGATTAGTAATTACTGTGGTTAATACAATGATGATGTATTATAATACAAAAATGATGTATAATGGTTGAATGTTTTCCTACATAACTCTTGGGGGGGGGGGGGGAATGGAAATCTAGGTGCGCAGTTCACTGTTGAGTACTGACGTACCTATCACCGCTCTGAAATTATATTATGGGTTAGTACGTTAGTACGCACATAACGGATGTCCCGAATCTGCGGAACAGATGTGACTCTAAGTCATTATGGGAACATGAATTAAATATTGACATATATTAAATAATTAAAGCTTCCGTAATCAAGAACTCCAAAGCTTACAGTAGACCCAACGACTAGGGTAGCAGTGACGTGTAATGGTGGTATTACTTAGTCGCTAAATAGTTCTGCAAACTCAGAAAATATTCTCAAGAACAGATGGCTATAGTCTGCAATTCAGGCATAATGAAATACTGTATAAACTGTAATCTACTTTATTATACATTAATTGAAGAATATTGGGTCATTCAAGATGAAGGAGACTTCGATACTACAGTAAAATCACTGTCTAGGGTCGCTGTGACTTGTAACTGTTGAGTTACTAGACACTGACACATCACTGAGCATCATGATCACCTCAAACTCAAATGTGTAAATGTCTGCACTGAAGCAGAATTAAATTTGACTTAAATTTGCTCTAGGGAGCAGTAGTCATTCTTGCTAATGGTATAACTAAGTTTCTAACTAGCTAAAGGTAATATAACATTAGAGAGCTGAATATGGTTACTCATTAAAATCAAGGAAGACTCTGAGGCGACAGTGAGATTAGCAGCCTAGTCATTCTGACTCATAAGCTAATTGTATTGCTGCTCACAGGCTTATCACTGAAAACTCATTAATTCATCCTCAACTTAAATGAGAAATTAATTTTGTTAAATCAGTCTCTATAAATAGTCAAGTGTATTTAATTGCGAGTACAGACTCAGCTAATACTCAGTTGACAATAACTAATGTCCCTAATACCCACCTTAATAGATAGTTTAATTTTTCCTAACCTACATAAGTAGATGTATAAGCTAATTGTGACAACTTACTAATTCTTAGTAGTGTCACCCCTAGCTACATGGTGAGCAGTGGATCAGCGCGGGTGTAAATACGTTAGGCTACAGTGCTGTAGCCTCTAGAGACTGAACAAACACGTAGTCTTAACTAAATAATTTATGAATAGTAGGTCCTAAGCTGTTTATATCATGGTGAGCAATAATAGTTGCAGGTTATCATGGTGAGCAATAATAGTTGCAGGTTATCTCGGTGAGCAATAATAGTTGCAGGTTATCATGGTGAGCAATAATAGTTGCAGGTTATCATGGTGAGCAATAATAGTTGCAGGTTATCATGGTGAGCAAGGTAAACTCTAAATATCGCAGTGAGCAATAGAGCGTTCAAATATCATGGTGAGCATAAGGCGTTTGTTATTATCGTGGGGGAGCAATAATGGGCTCAATTATCACGGCGAACAATAATGCGCTTAAATTATCATGGGGAACAATAAGGCTCGAAATGTTGCGATGAGTAATAATATTCACGTATGATGGTGAGCAACACGGGGCTCAAATTAATGTGGGAGCAATAAGCATTCAATTATCATGGCAAGCAGTAATGCGCTTGAATTAGCATGATGGAACAATAAAGCGCTCGAATGTTACGTTAATTCATAGATGAGCAGTTGAGCGGCTCGTTTTATTCAGGTTAATAGTGCGGGATCCTCTTGAGGGACAGCTGAGCATGGAATCTATGAAGATTCAAGAATGAGTATTGAGATGCTCGAATTAGCGTAGGGAGCAATAAAGCGTTCAAACAGTTATTTTATCAAATCACCTCATTTTGTGAGGCCAAGTGAGCAACACGAGCAAAGGTGATTTGATAAAATAAATATGCCCAAGATTACCATCAAAGTGCCATCGGGATGATGGGCAAATAACCTCGTCTACCATCATCTTTTGTAGGGTCACTAATAGTCGAGTGGTTAAGGTCTCCTGTACACCAGTTGCATAGTGCACCTGGCAGTATGGGTTCAAGTCACTTCTGGGGTGTGGAGTTTTCAGTTGCAAATATGCCTGGGGACCATTCAGGCTTGTTCGCATATATATATATATATATATATATATATATATATATATATATATATATATATATATATATATATATATATATATATATATATATATATATATATATATTATTAAATATGACCGAAAAAGTAAGATTAATAATTCTAACACGAATTTTCTCAATCTTTCGTACATTACGCTTCACTGTTGGAGGTAAATCAAAAATCACTTCTCCAAAATTCATTTTTATTTCTAGTCTGACGCGACACGGGCGCGTTTCGTAAAACTTATTACATTTTCAAAGACTTCACAAATACACAACTGATTAGAACTTGCGTTTCTCTGATTTTATATCTACATTTGAGTGAGGTGGGAAGGGTGATGTGGCATTAACACAAGACAGAACAATAGGGGATATTAATAGGGTATTAAAAGTATCAACACAAGACAGAACAGAAACAATGGGTATTGAATAGAAGTGTTTGTAGAAAGCCTATTGGTCCATATTTCTTGATGCTTCTATATTGGAGCGGAGTCTTGAGGTGGGTAGAATATAGTTGTGCAATAATTGGCTGTTGATTGCTGGTAGCTTGTACTAAAGAGGCACCCTTCTTGAGCCCGGATGGGCACATGTATAAGCAAGTAGATGGGGTCTACGGGTTCTATGTCCATGGGTTCTCCCCTAGGTGTCCTGTTTGCAAACTTCTACATGGGTACCATCGAGCAAAAAGTCTTAGTCGACATGAACTTGAAACCGGCCATATACTGCAGGTATGTTGACGACATTTTTACACAGGTACCTGATGTCAGACATCTGCAGGAGCTGAAGGAGGCATTTGAGCAGAGTTCCGTGCTGCGTTTCACTTACGAGACGGAAAAGGATGGGAAGCTGCCTTTTCTAGATGTAACAGTCATGGAAAAGGGCGGAGGTTTCCACACTGCAGTCTACACTAAGGAAACAAACATAGGAATGTGCCTAAATGCCAGCAGCGACTGCCCTGACAGGTACAAGAGGAGTGTTGTTAACGCATACGTCGACCGTGCTCTCAGCCACAGCTCAGAATGGAAGCAAGTCGACGTAGAACTCTGTAGGGTAAGGCAGGTCCTAGTCAATAACGGCTTCTCCAATGGTTTCATCGAAGACATCATAAGAAGGAAAGTGAAAAGCCATGCAACTTCCGAAGAGACAACTAACACAACACCTATACCCCCTATTAGACTATTTTACAGGAACTTCTTTTCCACAGCTCATAAAACGGAGGAAAGGGTCCTGAAAGATATTGTTAATAGAAACGTTATCCCTACAGACAAAAATCAGAGGATACAACTGACGATTTACTATAAAACCAGAAAAACGGCCAGCCTACTCATGAGAAACTCTCCAGACACAAAACAGAACGCTTTAAAAGAGACTAACGTCGTCTATGCCTTCAAATGCCCACCTGGGGACTGTAAGCTCCAAAAAAACCAGTATATAGGCAAGACAACAACATCTCTTTCTAGGCGTTTAACGATGCATAAGCAACAGGGCTCCATTAAGGAACATATAATCTCTTCCCATAACCAAACCATCGCCAGAGAAATCCTAGTAAACAACACAGAAATCATCGATAGATACAGCGATAGCAGGCGGCTTGACGTTTGCGAGGCACTACACATCAAGAAGTCAACACCAGCAATCAACAGCCAATTAATGCACAACTATATTCTACCCACCTCAAGACTCCGCTCCAATATAGAAGCATCAAGAAATATGGACCAATAGGCTTTCTACAATCACTTCCATTTCAATACCCATTGTTTCGTGTTCTGTCTTGTGTTGATGAAATTAATACCCTATTAAATACCACCTCACCCCATCCACCTCACTCAAAAGTAGATATAAACAAATCGGAGATATGTAAGTTCCATTCAGTTGTGTATGTGTAAAGTCTTTGAAAATGTAATAAGTTTTACGAAACGCGCTCAAGTGTCGCGTCAGACTAGAAATAAAAATGAATTTTGGAGAA
This sequence comes from Procambarus clarkii, assembly GCF_040958095.1. Classification (NCBI taxonomy): domain Eukaryota; kingdom Metazoa; phylum Arthropoda; class Malacostraca; order Decapoda; family Cambaridae; genus Procambarus; species Procambarus clarkii. The sequence goes on from NC_091196.1 coordinate 31,533,213, forward strand.
TTGATTTTTGAATTACCTCCAACAGTGAAAAGAAATGTACGAAAGATTAAGAAAATTCGTGTTAGAATTATTAATCTTACTTTTTCGGTCATATTTAATAATATATATATACATATATATATATATATATATATATATATATATATATATATATATATATATATATATATATATATATATATATATATATATATATATATATATATATATATATATATATATATATATATAAATATATATTTTGGTAGCAGTCTTTCCGATTTACACATGAAAATAGTGAAAATAACAGTCTGCCATTCTTGGATGTACTAATAACAAAAACAGGAACCTCTTTAAGCACCAACGTATATACCAAGCCCACCAACATAGGATTATGCCTGAACGGTAGAAGTGAGTGCCCCCAAAGATACAAAGCCAGTGTTCTCAATGCTTATATTCGTCGAGCGCTTACCCACTGCTCTGAATGGAGCAACGTGAGTAGAGAGTTTGAAAGAGTAACTCAGGTATTGGTGAACAACGGATATAGCAACGCGGAAATAAACGCTGCTATAAGAAGACACTTGGACCGTTGGTATAATTCAGAACCTAGAACAGAAACCACAACACCCCCAATAAAATTATATTACAAATCAACCATGCACAGTGAACATATAAAAGAGGAAAGAATAATGAAAGAAATAATCCGTAAAGGAGTAAAAAGCACTACTCCTAACCAAAACATAAACCTGATAATATTCTACAAAACCAAGAAGACTTCCGAACTCCTTATCAAAAACAGCCCGAAGCCGACGGAGAACCCTCTACAGCAGTCAAGCGTTGTATACATGTACACTTGCCCGCACGAAGGATGTAACCTTCAATGTAAGTACATAGGTATGACGTCGACCAAGCTGACGAGGCGTTTGACATGCCATCTTCAATCTGGTGCCCCTAGGAATCACATGAGACAAGCCCATGACATTACTCTAACAAGAGAAATGTTGAACAAGAATACTTGCATAATAGACAAAACCCAAGATTCAAGAAGATTACAAATTCTTGAGGCAATTCACATAAGAATAGAGCGACCTACCATGAACACCCAAATCACGGAACTATTTACTCTACCCACCATGAGAGTAAGGACAAGACAAGAACATATCGATGCCAACACAGAAGACAATGTCCAACATAACAGGCCAATTACACTGGATTAATCTTTGTGTTTAGATAGGAGATGCCTCGTATGGGCCAATAAGCCTTCTGCAGCCCCTATGTTTATCCATTATGTATCCCCCCATGTTTTCACCTTCATTGTATTATCACCTGACCTAATGCGGGTATAAAATCAACTAGTATTGTAAGATCTGTTCACTTGAGAATGAACCATGGAAGTTCGAAACGTCGTGCAAATTATACAAATAAGTGTAATACACTCACTAGTAAATCACTTCTTTTCTTCACCTTAAAAGTACGAAAATGAGTTTTGGAGAACTCCTATTTCAATTAAGCCCTGATGCTAAGAAAATAGTTAGAGGGATAGAAGCCCTAAACCAGAAAATAATAAATACAGAATATGCGGTCATATTCAATGAAACATGTTTGAAAGAAAACCTGCTGCCAGTATACACCAATATAAACCCACATGACCCAGCAGTCCGCAATACAGAGTTTACCTATAGGTATAGGCAAGAGCTCATTCGGCATCAACTAAACAAGAAGAAGGAAGCCCTCCAAACCTTTATAGAGCAGGCGGAGCATCTGTTAATCAAATGGACCCAGTACGACATCCCTATCCAACTCAAGCAAACCATCAACAGTGAACTATTTAACCTGAAACAACAACATAAAACTCTTGTAGAAACAAAGACACTCCGTAAGTTAACATCCCTAAACGGTGGACAGCTAAAAATCCCTCGTCCTAAAGATGGCTACTTTAACCTGACTTCTTATGATCTTACCCAGGACCAACGAGACCTCTTAAATCTTGGTCTAAATTGTCAATTCTTATCTAAACCAAAGATGCATCAAAAACGCCTGGAAATCGAAATGCTTCTGGACGATATCCATAAGCTAGAAGACAACAAAAAAGTCATCACCACTGACACACTTCAAGCTGAACTACTTGCAGAAGCAGGGAAAAAACGAGGAACATATTCATCTACAATCTTAACCCCACGACTCAAAGAAGCAGCGAAACAACTAAAAAATCTGAAAGACGTAACAATAAGAAAAGCCGACAAAACAGCAGCATATGTATTGATTCCTACCCATGAATACATGAACAAAATTAGCGACATCCTAAGTGACGACTCCAAATTTCAACGAATCACGAGGAACCCCGTAGAAGACCTTAAGTGGAAAGTAAACAAAACAATTACAGCAATCAACGCAAAGAAAGGTAGTGTGCATTTCAATAAACTTCAAGGCGACTATGGCTTAGGATATGCCTACGGCAATGTTAAAACGCATAAACCAGGTAACCCACTACGCCCTATAATCAGCCAAATACCAACCCCAACTTATCACCTGGCAAAGAAACTCAATGAACTCCTAACTCCATACACTCCAAGTATGTTTAGTCTACAATCATCAGCAGATTTCCTAGAATTGATCAAATCTACCCAGCCCGATGGAATCATCGCTTCCCTGGACGTTGAATCCCTCTTTACCAACGTCCCAGTCGACACAACCATAGGAATGATACTGGACAGAGTATACAGAGACGAGAGCACCCCCAAATTAGACATACCTGAGCCACACTTGAAAAGTCTTCTCGAAGCATGTACAAAGGAAGCCCCTTTCATCAGTCCACAAGGAGACATGTATTTACAAATAGACGGAGTAGCAATGGGCTCCCCCTTAGGAGTTTTATTTGCTAATTTTTATATGGGAACCATCGAAGATCGGGTCTTCAGTAGCAGACAAAAACCAACTGTATACTGCCGTTATGTAGATGACATATTCGTAATAGTAAAAGACTCAGATGAACTAATTGACCTAAAAAGACACCTAGAGAGAGAGTCAGTACTCCGATTTACACATGAAAATAGTGAAAATAACAGTCTGCCATTCTTGGATGTACTAATAACAAAAACAGGAACCTCTTTAAGCACCAACGTATATACCAAGCCCACCAACATAGGATTATGCCTGAACGGTAGAAGTGAGTGCCCCCAAAGATACAAAGCCAGTGTTCTCAATGCTTATATTCGTCGAGCGCTTACCCACTGCTCTGAATGGAGCAACGTGAGTAGAGAGTTTGAAAGAGTAACTCAGGTATTGGTGAACAACGGATATAGCAACGCGGAAATAAACGCTGCTATAAGAAGACACTTGGACCGTTGGTATAATTCAGAACCTAGAACAGAAACCACAACACCCCCAATAAAATTATATTACAAATCAACCATGCACAGTGAACATATAAAAGAGGAAAGAATAATGAAAGAAATAATCCGTAAAGGAGTAAAAAGCACTACTCCTAACCAAAACATAAACCTGATAATATTCTACAAAACCAAGAAGACTTCCGAACTCCTTATCAAAAACAGCCCGAAGCCGACGGAGAACCCTCTACAGCAGTCAAGCGTTGTATACATGTACACTTGCCCGCACGAAGGATGTAACCTTCAATGTAAGTACATAGGTATGACGTCGACCAAGCTGACGAGGCGTTTGACATGCCATCTTCAATCTGGTGCCCCTAGGAATCACATGAGACAAGCCCATGACATTACTCTAACAAGAGAAATGTTGAACAAGAATACTTGCATAATAGACAAAACCCAAGATTCAAGAAGATTACAAATTCTTGAGGCAATTCACATAAGAATAGAGCGACCTACCATGAACACCCAAATCACGGAACTATTTACTCTACCCACCATGAGAGTAAGGACAAGACAAGAACATATCGATGCCAACACAGAAGACAATGTCCAACATAACAGGCCAATTACACTGGATTAATCTTTGTGTTTAGATAGGAGATGCCTCGTATGGGCCAATAAGCCTTCTGCAGCCCCTATGTTTATCCATTATGTATCCCCCCCATGTTTTCACCTTCATTGTATTATCACCTGACCTAATGCGGGTATAAAATCAACTAGTATTGTAAGATCTGTTCACTTGAGAATGAACCATGGAAGTTCGAAACGTCGTGCAAATTATACAAATAAGTGTAATACACTCTCTAGTAAATCACTTCTTTTCTTCACCTTAAAAGTACGAAAATGAGTTTTGGAGAACTCCTATTTCAATTAAGCCCTGATGCTAAGAAAATAGTTAGAGGGATAGAAGCCCTAAACCAGAAAATAATAAATACAGAATATGCGGTCATATATATATATATTATATATATATATATATATATATATATATATATATATATATATATATATATATATATATATATATTGTGACGGTAACGCGTTGGTGTTCGGCTGTTTAAGGCTAGGGGTATGGCCTCGTCACATAGTTATAAAAAAAAGAAAAAACTGGAACTTCGTCTGTGGTAAGGTAAGGAGAAGACACACAAAACACAAGTAAATTTTAACAATGAAATTTTAATTACGTTAAATAAATCAAAACATGAATAAAATGCACAAACAAATTCTTATAATAAAATCAATCAAAATAATAAGAATATTTAAATGACACAATGAAAAGTTACGTTAAGGCAAAATAACAAGAAGTGCAACACAAAATTAAATTGGAGGTGCTGGAATATTGGCTTTAAGCTACCACCTCTCTCAGTACACGCTAACGTCTAGCTGGGAGAAGTGATAACCACGAAAGCACTGAACATTCTGAGGTCTGAGGTCGTGGCGACCCCAGACATCAAGTAGTATGGGGGGGCGAGTGCAGGTGCAGCCAGACCGGCGACCAATCAGCGGGGCCGGTAGCGATCAACGAGTAGTTTGGCGGTTTGAGTCTGAACAGGTGTCTCTGGCTGCAACGTTTTGCGCTCTGGCAAGCCTTGCTGGTGTTGTTGTCGTTGTTGGACATTTCTTCCATAGTAGTTTTATATAACCACAACGACGTAATTGTGGAGGGAAGAGCAGGCTCAATCTCTTGAAGGAGATTATCGTCACAACTCTCCCCCGAAGCCTGCGGTTCTGGAAGAAGTACGTCGTTATGTGGTGGAGTAATGGATGGAGTCGCTTCTACTTCATAAACTCTGGAGAGATCATGGGCTAAGATGTTGGCAGACTCTTGGTATAGCGTGTCTCCAGGTTGAATTTCTGCAGTTAGCAAGCCCATAGTAGAAGACGTTGAGATGAGAAGTGGGCATGCTGCAGGTGGTGTAGGGTGGTGTGGTCCGTGTTGATGGTGGACCGAGCACTTTTCAGGTGTGGAGTGAAGTGCTGAAGCTTCAGGATGAGGAAGAGTAGCTCCTTGCCAATTGTTCCGTAGATCCTTGTAGCAGTATTCGCTGACAGGTGTATTCTTCTCGCCTCGTTGCTGCATCACGACACCACCAACGTCGGTACCATTGGCGTCGACATGGAGGATGAAGGGCTTATCTGACGAGGTGAGAGTGGAATTAGAAGAGGGCAAAGGAGCACGATTATTATCCTGAAAGCATTTGGGAAGATCATTAAGGATTTCAAAATTAGAAAGCGCTGACTCCTTGTCAGTGCTTTCGGGAGGAGAAGCTGGGAAGGTCTCACTGTGGATGTAGGGTTCTGTGAAGGTAGAACAATTAGTCAAGACAGTGGGAGGAGTACCATTATATTGCTTCAGGAGGTTGACGTGGCACAGCTGGGTCTTCCGCCGCCTATCTGGAGTCTCTATGACGTAGTTGTTGTTGCTTCTGCACTCTTTGACGCAGTAGGGTCCTGAAAACCTGTTTTGTAAAGGTGAACCTGGGATAGGGAAATAGGCAAGGACGAAGTCTCCCGGCTTGAATTTTCTTACTTTGCTGGTCTGGTCGTAATGAGTCTTCATTCTCACCTGGGCTTTCAATAGATTATCATGGGCAAAGCGGTGGACTCTCTCTAGAATGTGTTGAAGGTTTTGAAGAAACTGGGGCACATTCTGATGCTCACTGAAGGTGGCATCTCTGAGAGAGTCTTTGAAAGCCTTAAGGGGAGTACGGCACTTACGGCCGTAGAGCATCTCATAAGGAGATACTCCTAGGGACTCATTGGGGAGACTTCTGAAAATACACATTATTAGGTCAATCTGCTTATCCCAATCCTTTGAGGTTTCACTACAAAACTTTTTCAAGAGTGCTTTGATGGTCTGATGACTACGTTCAAGAGAACCCTGTGAAGCAGGATGATAGGGGCTGGACAATACCTGTTTGATGTTGAACTCCTCCAGTGTCCTTTTGAAGAGATCACTGGTGAAGTTGGTACCACAGTCACTTTGAATCTCCCTGGGAAATCCGTATTGAGTGAAGATCTTCAATAGATGTTTTATAACCGTAGCAGCCGTGATGTTCTTCACTGGAACTGCTATGGGAAATCTGGTGGTAGGACACAGGATGGTTAGGATGTAGGCGTTACCTGAACTGGTCCGAGGTAAAGGACCAACACAGTCTATTATGAGTCTGTGGAAAGGTTCCGCAGGCACCTGTATGGGAATCAGTGGTGCTCTGGGAATGGAGACGTTCGGTTTGCCTGCCATCTGACATGTATGACACTGTTTTACGTACTGTTTGACGTTATTTACCATACCTGGCCAGTAGTAGTCTTGACGAATCCCATGATAAGTCTTGTTGAAGCCGTAGTGGGAGAATGCTCCGTGGGCCAGGTGTAGAATAGTGGGCCGCAGGCTGGTGGGAATCACAAGTTGTTCGATGTTGGCCCAATCGTCCTCCTCCTTCAGTTTACTGGGTCTATATCTGCGGTAGAGTAAGTCGTTCTCTAGGAAGAACCCAGGAATACTGTCGGGTTGAGTCTCAGCCTGGAAAAACAATGGTGTTAAAGTAAGATCTTCCCTCTGCAACTTACGGAACTCCAACTTGGTCAGATGCGGGGGTAGTTTCTGAGGGTCTTGAGGGACAGCGGTAGCAGTAGAGTCAGCTGGCTGTGGACGTGCGGCTTGTGCACGGGTGGTCACGAGAACCGGAGGAGAAACTTCATCACTCTCTTGAACCTCTGCTGGAACATACTCAAGAATAGGGTTTATTGGCACAGAGTTACACACCTGGGGTTTGTCCATGACGATCAGGTTGGTCGGTTGCAGGTCTTCTGCCAAGTCGTTGCCTAGGAGAAGTTGCACTCCAGGCATGGGAAAAGGCTTTTCCCTGACGGCGACTTGGACTTCCCCGTTCACGTAGGGACAATCCAGGTGGACTCTGGCGAGAGGGTATGGAGTGGTAGCAGTGAGGTCAGTGATGAAGACTGTTTCTCCGGTGTAGACGATGTTGGGCACAGCCGACTTCAAGATGATCGATTGTAGAGCCGCTGTGTCCCTCAAGATCTTCAATTTGAAACGTCCCTCCGGATTTGAACCGTTGGCAGAGACAGTTCCAGTATACAGGTGGTTACTGAAAAGAGAAAGATCATTAACATCAACACCAACATTCATCACAGGCTTACCGGACTTAGGAGGAGTTGGTTTGGGTCTTTGTTGGTCCGTGGTTCCCTTGTATTGAGACTTACCACACTTGTGTATGGTATGTCCATAGAGTCTACAATACTTGCAGTACAGTTGTGAACCAGCTTGATCGGGGCTCACCTTCTCGTAACTGTACCACGACTTCTTACTGGAGGATGGTTCGGGTGTCAGCCGGTGGATGAGGCTGTAAGTGTCAGCCGACTTAGCACACTTCAGGTAGTCGGTTTCTTCTTTATCTGCTAAGTAGAGGCGGACAGGAGGCGGCACACGTCTCAAGAATTCTTCAACAAGCATCAGGTTGACGAGTTCTGTAAAAGTAGAGACATGTGCTGCTTCCAGCCATTTCATGAAATACCTCCGTTTCGTGTTAGCAAACTCGAGGAAGGTAGTGGTACTTGCCTTCAGGTGGTCACGAAATTTCCTTCTATAACTTTCAGTAGAGAGGAGGTAGGCGTCCAACACTGCTTGTTTCAGAGTGTAGTAGTCATTCTCAGACGCCAAAGTACTGAGTGTGACTGCAGCTCTACCTGTAAGATGGACTCTGAGAAGTGTGGCCCATTGGTCGACAGGCCAACTGAGTTGATTAGCAAGAGTTTCAAAGGTGGTAAAGAACACATCAACTTCTGCTTCTACAAAGGATGGCATTAACTTACTTGCATGTGATATATTAAAACTGACGGGAAGATTGGCAGTAGCTTGCTGGCGTTGAGTGAAGTGTGAAGTTTCCAAGGCGATTTCGCGTTGACGACACTCTAGAGCCAGAGTCGCTTGTTGCTTGTCATGCTCGCGTTGTATCTCCAACTCGCGTTGTTTTGTTTCAAGCTGTACTCTCTCACGTTCATGGAGCAAGGCGACCTCACGTTCGTGGAGGGCGAGTCCACGTTCGTGTTCTTCTCTCCTCAAGGCAGCTTCGCGTTCTTGTTCTTCTCTCCTCAAAGTAGTTTCACGTTCTCTGAGGGCGATTTCTTCCCTTCTTAAGGCAGCCTCACGTTCGTGTTCTTCCCTTCGTATGGCAGCTGCTTCTCTTTGCTGTTCGCGGGCTTCCCTTTGCTGCTCACGTTCAATCTTGGCCAGTTCCAATTGGAGTTTCATCGTTGCCAAATCAGTTTTTCCTGCAATATAGTAAGTTTCATGAGTTTCAGAGTCTATCTTACCTTGCTCTAAATAGTAATCCAGCAACAGGTTGTGTAGGTCATTTTTGTTGGCTTGGTAGGGAACTTCTAGTTGATACTCATGTGCAAGAGTTTGTAATTCAGTCTTCTTGGCACGACTCAAAGTCCCTATTTCACCTGCTGGATTTGCACGGAAAGCTTGGAGACGAAACATTGTGAAATTAGCAAATAAAGGTACACGAATATTCAATAGTGAATGTCAGAAACAGGACAACGTGGCAACTGGTACCTATCCTGTGAGATCTTTAACAATTACAGTTAAGTAAAAGATAAATGATTAAATTAAATCAAGGGCGCAGGAAATCTTGTACCCGGTACTCATGTAAGAGGATAAGGGCAAGAAAATCCTACTAACAAATGAAACAGAGTTTCGAAAACAAATGAAACAGTTAAATGCTTCAAAAGTAAAATTGGTAGTCCAAGGATGTAGGCATACCTTGCCACGTCTCTATAGGACATAACGCAAGTTTTTCCTACTGAATTTAATATGATACTTACAGAATTAGCGAACTTTTGTGCTCTGAAAAAATAAGCTAATTCCCTACCGTTGTATGTATCATCATCTCTGACTGACGTGTAGGGGTGCGAGGTGTCAACTGGTGACGAGAACTGCTGCTGAGGTCCCAATTCAGCAACTAAAGTTCGAGCTAGAGGAACTATGGCCCTCTTTGTCCTCCTACAGTCAGATTGCAGAAGATTGGGTACTCTTGACCCGGGGCAGACCACAGTACCAGGGTACCAATATGATCTGTCAAAATGAGAAATGTTCAAGGGACATAGATGGTAAACACGAGTAATAACACGGAGGGAGAGATGACCAATTAAGAGTATGACTGAGGCCTACAGTCACCACGTAATCCAAAGTTGTCTCACCTTCACCATATGTTACTCTCGTAATGCACAATACACCGCACCTTATAAAAAATGAAAGTGAATATGAAAAATAGTAAAGCTACGTTAACAAAGTTAAATACGCTTACCATAAATTACCACTTGGCACCAGTACCTGAGTGAAGCTCCTAGGACAGGCCCCCATATAACTTGTGACGGTAACGCGTTGGTGTTCGGCTGTTTAAGGCTAGGGGTATGGCCTCGTCACATAGTTATAAAAAAAAAGAAAAAACTGGAACTTCGTCTGTGGTAAGGTAAGGAGAAGACACACAAAACACAAGTAAATTTTAACAATGAAATTTTAATTACGTTAAATAAATCAAAACATGAATAAAATGCACAAACAAATTCTTATAATAAAATCAATCAAAATAATAAGAATATTTAAATGACACAATGAAAAGTTACGTTAAGGCAAAATAACAAGAAGTGCAACACAAAATTAAATGGGAGGTGCTGGAATATTGGCTTTAAGCTACCACCTCTCTCAGTACACGCTAACGTCTAGCTGGGAGAAGTGATAACCACGAAAGCACTGAACATTCTGAGGTCTGAGGTCGTGGCGACCCCAGACATCAAGTAGTATGGGGGGGCGAGTGCAGGTGCAGCCAGACCGGCGACCAATCAGCGGGGCCGGTAGCGATCAACGAGTAGTTTGGCGGTTTGAGTCTGAACAGGTGTCTCTGGCTGCAACGTTTTGCGCTCTGGCAAGCCTTGCTGGTGTTGTCGTTGTTGGACATTTCTTCCATAGTAGTTTTATATAACCACAACGACGTAATTGTGGAGGGAAGAGCAGGCTCAATCTCTTGAAGGAGATTATCGTCACAATATATATATATATATATATATATATATATATATATATATATATATATATATATATATATATATATATATATATATATATATATATATATATATATATATATATATATATATATATATATATATATATATATATATATATGTCGTACCTAGTAGCCAGAACGCACTTCTCAGCCTACTATGCAAGGCCCGATTTGCCTAAGTTTTCCTGAATTAATATATTTTCTCAATTTTTTTTCTTATGAAATGATAAAGCTACCCATTTCATTATGTATGAGGTAAATTTTTTTTTATTGGAGTTAAAATTTACGTAGATATATGACCGAACCTAACCAACCCTACCTAACCTAACCTATCTTTATAGGTTAGGTTAGGTTAGGTTGCCGAAAAAGTTAGGTTAGGTAGTCGAAAAACAATTAATTCATGAAAACTTGGCTTATTAGGCAAATTGGGCCTTGCATAGTAGGCTGAGAAGTGCATTCTGGCTACTAGGTACGACATATATATATATATATATATATATATATATATATATATATATATATATATATATATATATATATATATATATATATATATATATATATATATATATATATATATATATATACAAATAAATAAATGGAAATGTTCGTTTGTTCAAAATCGCTAATCTCCGAAAGTACTTCACCGATTGCTTTGAAATTTTCACACAATGTTCCATTTGCATCCGAGCAGGTTTTTATATACATACTATATTAATGTCACGTCTGCAACGGAAAAACATGCTTCTTTTGAAAAACTGTGTTTTTCATATGTTTTTCATGTGCGAGAAATCTTCGAAACCTCTTTACCGATTGCTTTGAAATTTTCACAAAACGTTGCATTCGAATTGGGGCGTGTTTTATATACCTATTATATACATATCTTACCTGTGACAGGAAAAAACGTGCTTTTTTTGAAAAAAACAGCACCATCTGTTGGACGTAAGAGCAACACATTCTGTAATCTCCCGAAGCTCTTCACCGATTGCTTTGAAATGTTAACTCAACGTTCCATTCGAATAGGCGCGTTTTTGTATATACCTACTATATAGATGCCACCTCTGTAACAGGTAAAAACATGCTTTTTTGAAAAACAGCGCCATCTGTTGCACATAATAGCAACATGCACGCTATACTAAATATGTCACGAATTCCATTTCAATGTTATGTTTCCGATTGCATTGATAAATGTTATTTTCATCGATTTCGATTTTTTTTTTTGTTGAATTATTTTGAAGGACATTGTGCTGGAATTGAGATGTGTTGTTTACCATACCATTCATTTTGTAAGTATAAGTATAGATGCAACACCTGTGACAGGAAAAACTATGCTTTTCTTGTAAAAACACCGCTATCTGTTACATGTAAGAGCAACACATGCTATATTAAATATGTTACATTTCCATTTCAATGTTTCTGATTGCATTGATAAATTGAATTTTCATAGATTTTGATTTATTTTCATTTTGATTTAATTATTTTGTGTGAATTGCGTTGGAATTGCGCTGTGTTATTTACCATACAGTTCATTTCGTGAGTATAATTTATTTTTTTATTTTTTCATATTTTCATTTAATTTTGTAACTGTTTTTTCTTATATTTCAGTGATGGGAACATCAGATCACTTGATGTTCCCAATTTTCTGATGGTAACCTGAGACCATTTGGGAAGGCATTGGACGAGGGACTGGGCACGGGTGGGGATGACGAGGGGACGGAAATGAGAAATGGTTGGGAGGACGAGGGGGGACAAGGGAGGACGAGGGGGGACAAGGGAGGACGAGGGGGGACAAGGGAGGGGGGGGGGTAATGGTGGGGAAGGACGAGGGGACGGGGGGAGTTTCAGCCTTAGGTTGAAAGATTGTTAGAAGACCCCTCTAAATTTAAGTTGGTTGATATAGACCCCTTTTCGTATATTTCGAAATGTGAGGATAAACTAAATAGTTTTAAGAGGTCTGAAAGACTCTTTTTGATTATACAAAATTACTTGCAACTGGCTCTAAGCCAGGCATCTTATACGGGTTACCTAAGGTTCATAAAACAGGTATACCGATTCGTCCTATTTTATCAGCGATTGGCACTTTTAATTACAAAATGGCAAAGTTTCTGGTTCCATTATTAGAACCATTAACGCATAAGGAATTTACTGTGAAAAATTCTCAGGATTTTGTAAAGGAACTTTCCTCTTTAAATTTTGAGTTCCCAACTATAATGGCCAGTTTCGATGTTGAATCACTCTTTACTAATATTCCTTTGTTGGAAACCATTGATATTTGTATAAATGAGTTATTTGCTGACACTAATTTAGTGTCTGGATTTTGTAGTAAAATATTCAGACGGCTGTTAGAATTAGCGGTTAAAGACTCTGTCTTTATGTTTAATAATAAATATTATAAACAAATTGATGGAGTAGCAATGGTGTCTCCCTTAGGTCCAGCACTTGCTAATGCTTTTTTGAGTTTTCATGAAAAGAATTGGCTTGATAAATGTCCTTTGGACTTTAAACCAGTCTTGTACAGGAGATATGTAGATGACACTTTTTTGTTATTTAAGGACCAATGTCATACTGAGAAATTTAGAGTTTCTTAATGCACAACATAGTTTCACTTGTCGGAAAATCCGACACCATTTAATAATCATACAGATAATAGCTGTATTGTATAAACAAGTTACCCATAGAAAACGTAACTTGTAGTGGAATTACCGTCTAAAGAAAACGGGATATCATCACCACATACTATTATATTCACCAGCTATTCTGCTGGGAATTATTCTTAAATACATTAGTCTTTGGACTTTACCATCAGAAAAACATCTCATATAAATTAACTTAATTATCAATATTAAAGTAGAGTAAATGTGACCCTTCTATCACTTATTGACATCTGGACAATGTAGGCCAGGCGTCAGTGAGGAAGGAGGGGAGCCATTGTTGTTGTCACCTCCGAGACGCGTGGAGCAAATTCGGCTCCTATTATATCTGGACAATGTCGGCCAGTATCGTCAGTAGTATGGAGTGTTAGGCAGACATTGTTTATACTAGACCAGAGGCACAGGGAGCAATTCGGCTCCTGTTAATTTTACTTGGACGTAGTGTTATGGAAACCAAAGGTGTACCATCTTCAACACGCTGTCAACAAATTCAAGTTAAGTGTTCTTTCCGAAACCCATGTATCTTTCATTTGTGGCCATTAATGTCATTATATAGGGTGAGCCGGTTAGAGCACGTGGTAGCCTCAAACTAAAGGTAATTAAGCCAGGTCTTTAAGGTTCCATGTACAGTGTTTTCTCTGATATAGCTTGTCATATATAGGTATCTGGCTTTACAGCTAGCGCCCTTTTGACAGGTCAAGACGAGGAAGCATGCTTTGTACATCAGTTACCAGGGTGATGGAAGCTACCTCAAAGAGGGAAAATGTGGTGTCTACATCCTGGTTATACCTGCTGTACAAATAAGATAAGGAACCTCTTCAATGTATGTAGTCTAATACTGTAGTTTGATTGGCTGCATATATATAAATTTAATTAATATAAACCCCTCCTAATGTGTAGAGGATCGATTTGTGAGATTATTGCAGAAATACAGTCCACTTATCATTATACAAATTGCTATCGAAGTATACGAATTAACGTAAATATAAATTCATATAAATTAAATAAATATAAATCTCACAAGTCGGTTCCCACATTATTTGGTCCTTCGAAACCGAATTATTTGGACCTTCGGAACCAGAATATTCGGTCCTATGAACCCATATTTGGTCATCTTAGTACCGGATGAACCAGTTAAACAGTGGATTCATTAAAATAACTAGTGCAGTGTGATTTAAACAAAGGCCAGCAGTCAAAGGCGGAAGCGTTGTCTCGAGCGAGTTCACGAGCCCCGCTCAGCCCAGTTAAGCCTTAGTCAGCGGTTTCATGCACACCCACAGATTTGGTGGCGTGTTATTCTGTGAAATGACAGCGCTAATATAGAAGCCAGCCAAATTAGTGGCTGTGTCCTCGCAAGATTGTTCACGGATTTTGTGGTGTTAAATTTCGCGAGAGATTATCTACGAATTTTGTGGAGTTTATTTCGCGAGGTCACTAATAATATTTAGTACTTCTAGATAATATTAGAAGTTTCATAGAGGCTAATTAAGAGGCTATTATCAATAATTGTGTATATTATTTCTCCAAAATAGAGAATCATTTAATATATATTGCACTAGTGATCACAGTATAATATTTACTAATTGCCAACCCACAACAGGGTAGGATATTAAGCATTGACTAGTTGAACTATTATTGTTCATCCTAGTCCCATTATTACCATAGTCAGTTGTACTATATTGAATAACCTAACACCATTAATGAATGGTGCAGACCCTATTTTGGGTGTAATTTTTATCAACTCGAATTGAGTTGTATATATAATAAATTACTTATGATCATTACACCTTTGAGTGATTAATTAGTGTCTCTACCATCCTAGGGTGATATAGAAGAGCTAACCTAAAGGTACTTCCATGACACTGGTTTATCACTCAAATCATTAGTGTGTATGATTGTATATATATAATGTATATTAATTTTAAGTGCTAACCTCTAGTAGAGGTAGGATTATTGCCTAGTGAGTGCAGAATTTACCCTAGGCTACCATCAGTGCTTGTTCAGTATTATGAGCAGCCCAAGTACACGCCCCACAAGCTTCACCAACTAGCCAGTATGGATAATGCAGGGAGAATGAAAAGAACCCTTGCAGGTCTTAAAGGCCACTTAACAAGACAGATCAAGAAATGTGAAGATTTGTCACAACAATCTCAAGTTGATTATGCTGACCTGGAAAGCTATTATCAAGCAGCTGCAGGTAAATTTGAGCAAATCAAATGCCAAATAGCAACATATGTGGCTGAACTTGCCAACACCAATTTATCAGAAACAGAAATAGACGACATTATGGTTGATCTTGCGAATTATGAAGATCACACTCAGGCCACGTTACAGCCTTATGTCAAATTAATTGCCCAGAACAAGGCAACAGCAACAACAACAACAGTTGCATCTAATACGAGTCAAGCAGAAGCTCGACTCCCTCCAATTAATTTACCCACTTTCTCAGGAAAAGATGAGGAAGATTGGGACGAATTTTGGAACAAATTCGTTGACCTTGTAGACTCAAAACAATCTTTACCAAAGAGTAGTAAATTCTCTTATTTGCAAGGCCAAGTATCAGGTGAGGCTAAAACAGTAGTATCCCATCTGAGATTAACTAATGACGGCTATGATCTGGCAGTAAAACTCCTCAAGGATAATTATGCTGATCCAGAAGTAAGAACATCACATTTAGTTCATGAGCTGTTGCATTTACCCCCACCGGAGGCTTCAGCTGATTCACTCCAAGTCTTCAAGCTGGAGGTAGAATCATTGATCAATGCCCTCAGCCTGACAGCAGATACAAACGGGGCTGAGTGGGTCTTGAAAATAATTGTCCAGGAGAAAATACCTAGGGACATATTGAGACAAATGAGTGCTCATTACAATAAAAGTATCTTATCCATGAATGAAATATCTGAAGGTTTAAAGTCAGTAGTTCATCAATTACGAACACATGACAAATTAAAACCACCAAGTAAACCCTCAGAAACCAATAATAGTAAACCACAGAGTACCAAAGGTACTCCAAATCAATCTAGACAATATAATTCAACACCAAAGTGGAACAGTAGCAGTGTGGGCGTATATGCAGTGGGACCCTCCAAGCCTATAGTTACTGTGTCACCCAAGAACGTGACACCAAAGGGTACTGGAAGCTATGGAACAAGTTTGTTCTGCAATGAGAAACATTCAATGTACCACTGCCCTAATTTTCCTGATAGTGACGCCCGTGTTGAGCGACTCAAAGATTTGCAACATTGCACGAGGTGCCTCAGGAAACATAACATCAACGACTGTGATACCCAATTACACACCTGTAATAGGTGTAACAAAGGTCAGCACCATGCAGCATTGTGTAGAGACACCAAAATAACGTCTCCAAACCCCAAGGTGGAAGATAGCATTCCCACCACAGTACAGTACTGCAAGGTGCAACAAACAAAGAGTGTCCAATCGGCAAAGTCTAAAGGTAATACGACTTTTCCTACTGCCCAAATTACCATCCTGAATAAGAGGGCCAAGGTCCATACCCGTGGGTTGTTTGACCAAGGATCCCAAAGAACATATGTCACTAAAAAGCTGGCAGATGAACTACAATTAAGGCCTGTAGCCCAGATGTCATTCAACATCTCAGGGTTTGTAACAGATGCCGGACCTCAAGTCTACCAGGTGGTACAACCATCAGTACGTTTAGGCAGGTACGTCTGTCGAGTACAAGCCATTGTGGTGGACAAAATACCAGTAGACCTACAAGTTCAAGGTCTGAGAGCAACTGCCAAATTCCTGAGAAATAGAGGAATAAAATTGGCAGATAATATTAAGTCTGATCACCTCACCGACTTCGGTCTCCTTGTTGGGACAGACTATTGCCATCGATTCATCGGTAGCCCTACTAAATATCAGGGTATAACCATGTTAAACTCTGCAGGAGGTAAATTACTCTCAGGCCCAGTATCAAGCCTGAGGAGACCTATGCCTGCAGATAAACAATACCAGTAGAAATCTAAATTTGTCAGCTGATTATATTTCTCCAGTAGCATTATATTAAGGAGATTACAGCTGACTATACCAACAGAGGTTGATGTTAGTATCATCATTTGAAGCTGAAGATGAGTTCATGAGGCCTCAGTGGCAAATCAGTGAACAGTAGCTTAAACAGCTACAAGTCACTGCGACCAATGTCACTGAACCCACTGCAGTCTCAGAACCATACTTTACTTTAATGATGAGCTATTCAATCTTCTGAATCAATTAACTAAATTAAACCCCAATAAATCTGATGACTGATTTGATACATTTATTATTTAATCAAGATGTATTCCATGGGCCTCAGTGTTTATATATCAGTGACCAGTTACCTGAACAAACTTCAAGTTATATCTAATGTCACTGATCTCACTGCAGTCCCTGAATCATACTTGACTGTAGTACTTGATCACATTCAGTCTTCTGGGTTAAATAATATGTAATAAGGCTTGAATATTAGCCTTTCAAGAGTTAACAGGGAAATGAAATCGCATTAGACTTCTAACCCCTGCAACTCTAGTACGGGACATCCGTCCTGTACGAACAGACACACAAATGTGTGATTACTTACTACTAACATCAAATTAATCTAATAA
Source organism: Procambarus clarkii (assembly GCF_040958095.1). Classification (NCBI taxonomy): domain Eukaryota; kingdom Metazoa; phylum Arthropoda; class Malacostraca; order Decapoda; family Cambaridae; genus Procambarus; species Procambarus clarkii. The sequence goes on from NC_091196.1 coordinate 31,550,933, forward strand.
TTCGAAGGAGGAGTATCGGTGTTCGTCTGTTCTAATTAGGACTTCGACCCGTGAGCAGCCCCTGGGGAATTATGTCGGAAAATCCGACACCATTTAATAATCATACAGATAATAGCTGTATTGTATAAACAAGTTACCCATAGAAAACGTAACTTGTAGTGGAATTACCGTCTAAAGAAAACAGGATATCATCACCACATACTATTATATTCACCAGCTATTCTGCTGGGAATTATTCTTAAATACATTAGTCTTTGGACTTTACCATCAGAAAAACATCTCATATAAATTAACTTAATTATCAATATTAAAGTAGAGTAAATGTGACCCTTCTATCACTTATTGACATCTGGACAATGTAGGCCAGGCGTCAGTGAGGAAGGAGGGGAGCCATTGTTGTTGTCACCTCCGAGACGCGTGGAGCAAATTCGGCTCCTATTATATCTGGACAATGTCGGCCAGTAGCGTCAGTAGTATGGAGTGTTAGGCAGACATTGTTTATACTAGACCAGAGCAATTCGGCTCCTGTTAATTTTACTTGGACGTAGTGTTATGGAAACCAAAGGTGTACCATCTTCAACATGCTGTCAACAAATTCAAGTTAAGTGTTCTTTCCGAAACCCATGTATCTTTCATTTGTGGCCATTAATGTCATTATATAGGGTGACCCGGTTAGAGCACGTGGTAGCCTCAAACTAAAGGTAATTAAGCCAGGTCTTTAAGGTTCCATGTACAGTGTTTTCTCTGATATAGCTTGTCATATATAGGTATCTGGCTTTACAGCTAGCGCCCTTTTGACAGGTCAAGACGAGGAAACATGCTTTGTACATCAGTTACCAGGGTGATGGAAGCTACCACAAAGAGGGAAAATGTGGTGTCTACATCCTGGTTATACCTGCTGTACAAATAAGATAAGGAACCTCTTCAATGTATGTAGTCTAATACTGTAGTTTGATTGGCTGCATATATATAAATTTAATTAATATAAACCCCTCCTAATGTGTAGAGGATCGATTTGTGAGATTATGAGATTATTGCAGAAATACAGTCCACTTATCATTATACAAATTGCTATCGAAGTATACGAATTAACGTAAATATAAATTCATATAAATTAAATAAATATAAATCTCACAGGTCGGTTCCCACATCACTGCAGAGTGTGAAGTGGATAATTCATTGTCGTTTCTTGATATCAAAGTGAATAACCTTAAGGGTTCAACACTAATGTTTTTAGAAAACCAACTTTTACTGGTTTAGGTTTAAATTTTAATTCTTTTGTTCCTTATATTTTTAAGAAAAGTGCAATTAATACTCTACTGAATATGGCCTTCGTTTTATGTTCAAATTGGAATAACTTTGATCAAGAAATTAATTTTCTTGTGAATTTTTTTTTCAAATAATGGTTATCCTTTGCATATGGTTTATACCTTTGTAAGGAATTTCCTAAATAAGAAGCTTTACCCATCCTGTAGGATTACTACAGTAGAAAGGGATATTAAATATATTAAATTACCATTTTATGGCACTATTAATTTTTCTGTAAGGAGTCGATTGAGGAAACTGTCACAGCATTGTTATCCTTACTTAGACTTTAGATTTATTTTTGTCAACACAAATACCATAGGCTCTTATTTTAAATTTAAAGATAAAGTGCCTACCCCCCTGTGCTCTAATGTTGTATATATGTATAATTGTTCCAGCTGTAATGCTGGATATATCGGGAGTTCCATTCGGAACTTTAAGATTAGGATACTTGAGCACCGGGGAGTATCTTTTAGGACTGGATTACCATTATCTAAACCAGCATTTTCGGAGATTAGAAACCATTGTTATGAGTTTAATCATTCTCTGCTGGAATCTGATTTTAAAATTCTGGACACTTGTATGAATGGCCAATCAGATTTGAGAGTAATGGAATCCTTATATATAAAGGAGCTGCGGCCTCTGTTAAATAGTAACCTTTCGGCTGTTCAATTGTACACTGTATAGTGCACAGTAGGCCCTGTAATTTGATTTATAGGTCATACTGGCATTTTAATTTTATTATAATTTTGTTTTTAGTTTACCATGGCTTTGCCCTTTCTTACTTATTTCAAGTTTTGACATTGTACATTATTATGTATTTTATTTAGGATATATAATACATATTTTGGTATTTAGTTTTGTTTTATATTTAAGGTTTTATAAGATTTTGGTTAGTAATTTATAATTGTCGTTTATTTTGCTTACATTTTATATACATTGTTTGTAGATGTGAAGTCATTATATTTATATTTGTAATAGTGTTAAGTATTCAGGTGTTATCTATCAAGTTTCACTCTATCTGATCACATCGCGTAAGTTTAATAGTATAGTTTGTTATTAGTAGTTATAAAGTTACTCTTGAAATTTTATTAATTTTTAATTTAGCTTTTATATATGTGATAGTTAATGAGTTTTATTTGTATTGATCACTTTAAGTAAGCTTAAGTGCTTTGTTTTTTAATCTTTTTCCTTTCTTCTCTTTGATAGGCAATTATATTCAGTATGAGTTCTTTGTTTACCAGTTATTTGATTGTGATTTCTGTTTTTTCTTTTAGATCTGATGATGAATACGAGAAGTATTCGAAACGTTATGCATTTTAAAGTAAAGAATCTGAAACAAGATGTTCAATATATCCCTGGTTTTCCTATTCATCTTATATATATATATATATATATATATATATATATATATATATATATATATATATATATATATATATATATATATGTCGTACCTAATAGCCAGAACGCACTTCTCAGCCTACTATGCAAGGCCCGATTTGACTAATAAGCCAAGTTTTCATGAATTAATATATTTTCTCTAATTTTTTGCTTATGAAATGATAAAGCTACCCATTTCATTATGTATGAGGTCAATTGTTTTTTATTGGAGTTAAAATTGACGTAGATATATGACCGAGCCTAACCAACCCTACCTAACCTAACCTATCTCTATAGGTTAGGTTAGGATAGGTAGCCGAAAAAGTTAGGTTAGGTTAGGTTAGGTAGTCGAAAAATAATTAATTCATGAAAACTTGGCTTATTAGGCAAATTAGGCCTTGCATAGTAGGCTGAGAAGTGCGTTCTGGCTACTAGGTACGACATATATATGTAAATATATATATATATATATATATATATATATATATATATATATATATATATATATATATATATATATATATTGTGACGGTAACGCGTTGGTGTTCGGCTGTTCAAAGCTAGGGGTATGGCCTCGTCACATAGTATTAAAAAAAAATAGAAAATCTGGAACTTCGTCTGTGGTAAGGTAAGGAGAAGACACACAAAACACAAGTAAATTTTAACAATGAAATTTTAATTACGTTAAATAAACAAAACATGAATAAAATGGACATACAAATTCGTATAATAAAATCAATCAAAATAATAAGAATAATTTAAATGACAAAGTGAAAAGTTACGTTAAGACAAGTGAGCAATAACAAGAAGTGCAAATAACGTATATATTGGTGCAGGAATATTGGCTTTAAGCTATCACCTCTCTTAGTACACGTAAGCCAAAGCTTTAGTCTACCAGGAAGAAGTGTTAACCGTATGAAAGCACTGAATATTCTGAGGACTGAGGTCGTGGCGGCCCCAGACATCAAGTAGTATGGTGGGTGAGTGTAGTAGCAGCTGGACCGGCGGCCAATCAGCGAGGAGCCGGCAACAAGACAGGTAGTTTGGCGGTTTGAGGCTGAGCAGGTGTTCCTGGCTGCATACGTTTTGCGCTCTGGCAAACCTTGCTGGTGTTGTTGTCGTTGTTGGACATTTCTTCCATAGTAGTTTTATATAGATGTATCGACGTATTTTTGGAGGGAAGAGCAGGCTCAATCTCTTGAAGGAGATTATCGTCACAATATATATAATATATATATATATATATATATATATATATATATATATATATATATATATATATATATATATATATATATATATAATATATATATATATATAATATATATATATACATAATATATATATATATAATATAACATAATATACATAATATAAATATATATATTATATATATATATATATAATATATATATATATATGTATATATATATATATATATATATATATATATATATAATATATAATATATATATTATATATATATATATATATATATATATATATAATATATAATATATATATTATATATATATATATATATATATATATATATATATATATATATATAATATATATATATATATATATATATATATATATATATATATATATATATATATGTCGTACCTAGTAGCCAGAACTCACTTCTCAGCCTACTGTGCAAGGCCCGATTTGCCTAATAAGCCAAGTTTTCATGAATTAATGTATTTTCTCAAATTTTTTTCTTATGAAATGATAAAGCTACCCATTTCATTATGTATGAGGTCAATTTTTTTTTATTGGAGTTAAAATTTACATAGATATATGACCGAACCTAACCAAACCTACCTAACCTAACCTAACCTATCTTTATAGGTTAGGTTAGGTTACGTAGCCGAAAATGTTAGGTTAGGTTAGGCTAGGTAGGTTAGGTAGTCGAAAAAACATTAATTCATGAAAACTTGGCTTATTAGGCAAATCGGGCCTTGCATTGTAGGCTGAGAAGTGCGTTCTGGCTACTAGGTACGACATATATATATATATATATATATATATATATATATATATATGTATATATATGTCGTACCTAGTAGCCAGAACGCACTTCTCGGCCTACTATTCAAGGCCTGATTTGCCTAATAAGCCAAGTTTTCCTGAATTAATATATTTTCTCTAATTTTTTTCTTATGAAATGATAAAGCTACCCATTTCATTATGTATGAGGTCAATTTTTTTTTTATTGGAGTTAAAATTATCATAGATATATGACCGAACCTAACCAACCCTACCTAACCTAACCTAAGCTATCTTTATTGGTTAGGTTAGGTATGGTAGCCGAAAAAGTTAGGTTAGGTTAGGTTAGGTAGGTTAGGTAGTCGAAAAACAATTAATTCACGGAAACTTGGCTTATTAGGCAAATCTGGCCTTGCATAGTAGGCTGAGAAGTGCGTTCTGGCTACTAGGTACGACATATATATATATATATATATATATATATATATATATATATATATATATATGTCGTACCTAATAGCCAGAACGCACTTATCAGCCTACAATGCAAGGCCCGATTTGCCTAATAAGCCAAGTTTTCATGAATTAATATGTTTTCTCTAGTTTTTTTCTTACGAAATGATAAAGCTACCCATTTCATTATGTATGAGGTAAATTTTTTTTTAATGGAGTTAAAATTAACGTAGATATATGACCGAACCTAACCAACCCTACCTAACCTAACCTAACCTATCTTCATAGGTTAGGTTCGGTTAGGTAGCAGAAAAAGTTAGGTTAGGTTAGGTTAGGTAGGTTAGGTAGTCGAAAAAACATTAATTCATGAAAACTTGGCTTATTAGGCAAATCGGCCCTTGAATAGTAGGCTGATAAGTACGTTCTGGCTATTAGGTACGACATATATATATATATATATATATATATATATATATATATATAATATATAATATATATATATATAATATAATATATATATAATATAATATAATATATATATATATATATATATATATAATATAATATATATATATATATATATAATATAATATATATATAATATATATATATATATAATATAATATTTATATATATATATATAATATAATATATATATATATATATATAATATAATATATATATATATATATACATATATATATATATATATATATATATATATATATATATACATATATATATATATAATATAAATATATATATATATATATATATATATATATATATATATATATATATATATATATATATATATATATATATATATATATATATATATACATCGCCAGAGAAATCCTAGTAAACAACACAGAAATCATCGATAGATACAGTGATAGCAGGCGGCTTGACGTTTGCGAGGCACTACACATCAAGAAGTCAACACCAGCAATCAACAGCCAATTATTGCACAACTATATTCTACCCACCTCAAGACTCCGCTCCAATATAGAAGCATCAAGAAATATGGACCAATAGGCTTTCTACAAACACTTCTATTCAATACCCATTGTTTCTGTTCTGTCTTGTGTTGATACTTTTAATACCCTATTAATATCCCCTCTTGTTCTGTCTTGTGTTAATGCCACATCACCCCTCCCACCTCACTCAAATGTAGATATAAAATCATATATATATACATATATATATATATAATATAAATATATATATATATATATATATATATATATATATATATATATATATATATATATATATATATATATATATATATATATATATATATATATATGTATTGCCAACATTACGGATGAAAAAGCCCTGATAAAGCTGGACTTCAAAAATGCTTTCAATCTGGTCAGAAGGGATGCAGTACTCAGTGCGTTTCTTAGCCTTTTTCCTTCCCTCTACCCGTTTGTAAACTCATGCTACAGCAAGAATCTAACTCTGCTTTTTGGGGAACATAAAATTGAATCACAAGAAGGTGTCCAACAGGGTGACCCCCTTGCTCCTTTTCTTTTCTGCCTAGCCAAGAAGGAAGTCACCGATTACCTGTCCAGTGAGCTCAATATTTGGTTTTTGGACGATGGTACTCTAGCTGGCTCCCCAGCCTCACTCTTGGACGACATAAGAATAATTCAGAAGCAAGGAGCAAGTCTAGGCCTCACCCTGAACTCTTCCAAGTACGAAATAACCTCCACCAACCAGCACATAATAGAGCAAATAAAGGTTGTTTTGCCTGACATTCATACAACCAACCCTGAGGACAGCACACTCCTAGGTGCTCCTCTTGGAAGGAATGCCATCGACGAGGTCCTTGGTAAGATCACTGACCTGAAGAGGATGAACAAGAGGATTGAAGACATCGATGCTCATGATGCACTTTACCTCATCACCAGATGCTTGTCCCTCCCCAGGCTGACCTACTTCCTAAGATGTTCGCCATCTTTTAACAATATTAAATTAGAAGAGTACGACAGCTTGCTAAAATTAACACTAGAAAAAGCCCTCAATCTTTCCCTCAGCGACTCACAGTGGAAACAGGCCTCCCTTCCTGTCAGACTCGGGGGCCTTTGCGTGCGCACAGCAACACAAATTGCTGTATCAGCGTCCCTGTCCTCTTCAGTAGGGTTTGACAACTTGGTGAAGGAAATCCTACCTGAGCACCTAGTTCAACAGGCAGGGGTACATGATCCCAGCTTCACAGACTGCACAACCAAATGGGTCTCTCTCACAGGACCAGCACCCCAACCACCGCCTTCTGAAACCCATAAGCAATCCAGATGGGATAGCCCCATTGCTGACCAAGAAGATGCGACTTTGCTAGAAGCTGTGACAACACCACATGACACTGCTCGACTTAGAGCTGAAGCAGCTCCCCATGCAGGTGATATCCTATTAGCAACCCCAAAGTCAGCAACCCGCACCCGTCTCACACCGCAGGCCCTCCGAATTGCCGTGGCTCTCCGCCTCGCTGCCCCAATCCACACCAAATACAGGTGTATTTGTGGCGAGGCAGAGGCCGACAAGTACGGATGGAATGGCCTTCTCTGCCAAAGGACAGAAGGATGGCATGCAAGACACGGCGAGGTCAATGACATTATTAAGAGAAGCCTTACCACAGCCGGTTGTCCAGCAGAGAGAGAGCCCCGTTACCTAATGTCCCGCAACTCTGATGAGCCTGTCGGTCGCCCAGACAGAATCACGGTGAACCCCTGGAAGAATGGTAGATGGTAGACAGTTGGTGTGGGACTACACTTGCGTTTCAACTTTACCAAATACCTATGTTGACTTCAGTGCTACACAAGCAGGAGGAGCTGCCAATCACCGGGAGGCGGCCAAGTCACGTAAATACAGAGACCTTGAGCACCACTACAATTTTGTCCCCATTGCCTCAGAGACACTTGGTGCCTGGGGTAAAAGTGCTGCTAGCTTTTTGAAGGAGTTGGGGTCTCAGCTAATCGAAACAACTAGAGACCCTAGAGCTGCCAGTTTTCTTTTTCAGCGCCTTAGTGTGGCAATCCAGAGAGGAAATGCTCACTGCATCCATGGTTCCTTCCCGCCATCTGAGGAGTTGGAGGAGCTATAAAACTTGTGACAAACAACCTTGTACCCTGCATGTAATCAATATTGTTAATTTTTTTTGTGTAATGACTTTTTCAAATAAAGTTAGATAAATATACACACATACCAAAAGAATAGGGGTGGTAGGAGAAGAAAATATCAAAGTGTTCAGTGAGGATCCACAAGGTTTTCTCTGAGTATGTTACGGCCCTCTCGGGTCGCAACTGGGTTCGTACTCTGATGTCGTTAGAGGAAGGGTATCCGGCCCCAAGCCAGTAGTGGCTTTCAAGGGATGTGATCCATAACGCAAGTAAATTAAAAGGGGAAGGGAAAGAAAGGCAAAAACTTAATATTATAATTAACACCTTCACCAATAAATATATATAAGAAGATTTCACGGGGGGGGGGGTATAAACACTATTATATACACTGTCGTCTTCTTCTGAAGACTCTTGCTCTTCACGGTGCCAGGCTCTCGGTGCTTTCGTGGCCTCACGACGAATCCTTCGAGAAGCTTGAGTCTACCCCGGCCACAGGCCAGCCAAAACACAGTTCCACTGGGGGCACCGCCGTGGAGGCCGTCAACCACAAGTCCAGCAGATAGCTGGCAGGTTCCGAATCAGCCACGCTGGTTAGGCCACTCCACGAGCGATACTAGGGTCGCGCCCTAGTCAGGAGCCTCGTGTGATACCACAGATCACTCTCCTTTCCACAATACCCCAGTGGTTAAGCGTCTCCACCAGTCAGTCCCGGGTATGACAATCCTTCAACTGCCGCTTCACAGGCAGGGTAACACCACAGTGTTCATCCGGGAGGCGACTCACAGTTGCTGCAGCAAACACTTGGTGACGAGACGACTGCCTTGGGTTGACTGACTCAACTTCCATTACAGCAGTCCCAGGTCCCAGGTCGACTCTGTAATCAGACACGTCATCAGTAACAGGGACACACTAAAGCACCTCACTTACAGGCTCAGACCCAAACGCCCACCTATCCACTCCATAGATGGCATTGTCGTCTGAGCACCACCTCACCAGAGGTCAGCAGCGGCTGTGTTGTGAGCTGAACATGACTGGAAACTGGCCCTCGTGGCCAGTACACCTTGTCCTCACCAGGTGTCGTCGTCCATTTGGAGGGGGTTTCGGGAGCTGACCCACAGATGGCGTGGTCGTCACTGCTCCAGGCTCGGACGCTGGATTCGGGTCCGTAACACCTCCCCACCAAAAAGAATTTGGTTTGGGGTTCTATAAAGAGAAACACAAACCAAATTAGTACTGGGACACAACTGCAAATGGATTCACATACAGGTACTTTATAAACTGGAGCGGCGAGGCTGTCTTGTCCACAGAACTGTCCGAATGGGAAACTCTGGCACAGATGAAACTTGAAGATGGTAGGCAATGGCTTGCCTGTTGCAACTTCCCACATCTCCACTGCGATGTCAAGCAGGGACATAATCTCACCTCTCTCGAGTAAGGATTGGGGTAGACACGATCTGTGGTGAATCGACACTTCCCTGTGTCGTGGCACCGATGATGGCTGGTTACGAACGGCATTTCTGGTACCGTTCCAGCAGTCCTTCAGGGAGACGGGAACCTGGAATACAGGGGTCTGATTATTTAGAGTGACAGCGACAGTCAAATCAGTACTCACAGTATACGCCTCTACTAGGCTCACACCTAGTTCCAACAGGGCTGCTCGTACATCGAGGATGGCATTCGCTCTGCCACCGTCAGGTCGACCAACGTTCCGTATAACGCTGCATTTAGGCTCAGCAATCACGCGGGGGGTGTCAACCTGTCGGAAACAGTCGCTCATAATATAACGTCTCGTACCTCCTGTAAATACCATCACCTTCCAGGTCCCTTCTTCGACTGCACTACTCACTGTGCACGTCTCCAATCCCTGGGATCTCTTCACGATGTTCATGGGAGCCATCATCTGTCGGGTTGTCCACTGGTCCTTACTGAGAGCACACACGAGAATTAAACAAAATATCGCTAAGAAACATATGGTCAACCGAGGTATAAGCTTCCTGAGCCTGTAATGTCCATAGCCGGCTACATCCATTAGCCTGGTTTGGACGAAAGAGGGCACTAAAACCTTCGCACATACCTCACATACCTCCGACGTCTGGGGAATCTCTGGCCGGTTCAATGAACGTGGTATCTTGCCATACCACAAGTACTCATCTGCCTTCGCTCCAGACTCTGGGGTATTCGTGGGTGCTTGCACACGAGGCCTCTCTTCTTGCTCAGTTGCCTCTGTCATCGTAACCTCATGTTCCTCGTCGGGAGAAGAATCAGGGGACTGCTAGAATGCTGTAGACTCTGTCGTCAATCTGTAGGTGAGAGGACAAATTAAATATATTTAATTCCGGGTCTGTTTTTACCTGGGTACTACCACTGCCTGCCGTTACCTCAGACCTTGCTGTTCTGGCTGGCTCGTCCGTAATCTTGGGATGATTGGTGCTCCAATCTGTCACCAAGTCGTTGGCTAGTACCACGTCAATCCCAGCTATAGGGAGGGTATCGACTACTGCCAACGCACATGTGCCGCTGAAGTAAGGCGAGTCGAGATGTACCGGCACTAAGGGGGCGATGTACTGCGTCCTAGGAAACCCAACCAGGACAACCTTTTGTCTCCCATCTACACTCACTCCCTCGGGTAACGAGCTCCTCACGATCAGGGACTGGGCTGCTCCACTATCTCTGAGCACTACAACTGATCTACCAGTGTGATCACTCGTTACGTACCCGCTTGAAGTGTGAGGGGAAAACAATCTTGGTTCTTCCTGCGTAGTCGTAGACTGGCTTCCTGCTGGTAGTGTCACACAGCTCATCAACATCACCTCCCTACGTGCGCCGCTACCTCTTCTGCCTCGGCACATAGCATCTATATGCCCTTTCTGCCCACAAGTCCAGCACACCACGTTCCTCCTCGGACTCCGGTGTTTCGGACTGCTAGGACTAGTCCTTCGAGGGCTACTTGGGGGCGTCTTCTTAGCGCTTCGTGGGACGGGAGTCTCCTCTTCGTCATGAGGTTTGTCAAACCGGCGTTGGTAATTCCTCGGGACGTACTTAGCAGAAGGCCTATGCGTCAGGATGTATTCCTCAGCCATGGTGGCTGCCGCACTCAAGGTCTCCACCTGCTGCTCCTCTAAGTACGTCTTAAGGTCTCCAGACAGACAGTCTTTGATGTCCTCTAACAATATAAGCTGCTCGAGGTCTTCTTTGGTCTCCACCTTCCGAGAGGCACACCATTCTTGGAAAAGTCGCTCCTTGATTGTGGCGAATTCGGTGAAAGTGTGCTCTGAGGTCTTTTTCAGGTTCCTGAACTTCTGCCTGTAAGCCTCAGGTACCAATTGGTACGCCATGAGCACGACCTTCTTCACCTTGTCATAATCGCCGGAGTCGTCGAGGGATAACGTGGAGTAGGCGATTTGGGCCTTCCCAGTCAGGACTGACTGTATCATGATGGCCCAATTCTCCCTTGGCCACTCCAAGGAGGCAGCGACTTTCTCGAAGGCTGCGAAGAACTTCGAAACTTCCCTCTCGTTGAATTTTGGGACCATTTTGATGTTCCTTACCGGATCGAAGCTACTGGTGTCCGTTGTTTGCCTCCGACCACCTAACCGCAATACTTCTAGTTCATGTTGTCTCTCTCTTTCCTCTCTGTCCCGTCGTTCTTGCCTGTCTCGTTCTTCTCTTTCTCTTTCTCGTTCTTCTCTTTCTCTTTCTCGCTCTTCTCTCTCTCGTTTCTCTTCTCTTTCTCGTTCTTCTCTTTCTCTTTCTCGCTCTTCTCTTTCTCTTTCTCGTTTCTCTTCTCTTTCTCGTTCTTCTCTCTCTCGTTTCTCTTCTCTTTCTCGTTCTTCTCTTTCTCGTTTCTCTTCTCTTTCTCGTTCTTCTCTTTCTCGTTTCTCTTCTCTTTCTCGTTTCTCTTCTCTTTCTCTTTCTGCCTTCCTTTCTTCTAATTCTAAACGTCTCATCTCTAATTCTTTATCTTGTCTCTCTCTTTCCATTTCTAATTTCTTCCATTCTATCTCACGATTTATCTCTAAGGCACGCATTTTGACTGTAAGAAAGCTAATATTCAGCTCACCTGCATCACTGTCAATGTCACTACCTTTATCTTCCTTTTCAGTGGAAGCTACTTCCTCACTTTCTTTCGTACTTGGTACCTCACCTTCCTGTTTTCCTTCGGCCTTCAAATGCTGGTGAACCTTTGACAAGATCTCCACACGGGAATCACTGGCACGGATCTTGATCTCCAGGTAGGCGCTCACCAGTACGAGTTCCGGTTTGCTCAGATATTTTAATCTGGCAAGACAGTCCTCTCTGTTCAGAAAAGCCTGAACATCGTCCAGATCATCGATGGTAGCTTTTTCTGCCATTGTCACAGATGGAACACTTAGCACTTAACACACCGCTCAACTTTAGCACTTAACGCACCGAGCACTGTCTCACGTCAATATTGCACTTTATCGCACGAAACACTGCACTTGCCAATATTGCACGTAATTACTTCGGGCACCGCACTACACAATATTGCACTTAATCACAGCGAGCACTTCGATCTACAATATTGCACTGAATCACTGAGCACCGCACTACACAATATTGCACTTAATCACAGCGAGCACTTCGCTCTACAATATTGCACTGAATCACTGAGCACCGCACTACACAATATTGCACTTAATCACAGCGAGCACTTCGCTCTACAATATTGCACTTAGTCACTCCGAGCACCGCACAGGACGTATAACGTCCCAATTGTCACACACAGGGGGAATTATTTACAGGGATTACGCCACTTCACCACCCCTGTCAAACATACTCGACAAGGGGTTGGATCCCGCTGGGGATGCCAATTATGTTACGGCCCTCTCGGGTCGCAACTGGGTTCGTACTCTGATGTCGATAGAGGAAGGGAATCCGGCCCCAAGCCAGTAGTGGCTTTCATGGGATGTGATCCGTAACGCAAGTAAATTAAAAGGGGAAGGGAAAGAAAGGCAAAAACTTAATATTATAATTAACACCTTCACCAATAAATATATATAAGAAGATTACACAGGGGGGGGGGGTATAAACACTATTATATACACTGTCGTCTTCTTCTGAAGACTCTTGCTCTTTACGGTGCCAGGCTCTCGGTGCTTTCGTGGCCTCACGACGAATCCTTCGAGAAGCTTGAGTCTACCCCGGCCACAGGCCAGCCAAAACACAGTTCCACTGGGGGCACCGCCATGGAGGCCGTCAACCACAAGTCCAGCAGATAGCTGGCAGGTTCCGAATCAGCCACGCTGGTTAGGCCACTCCACGAGCGATACTAGGGTCGCGCCCTAGTCAGGAGCCTCGTGTGATACCACAGATCACTCTCCTTTCCACAATACCCCAGTGGTTAAGCGTCTCCACCAGTCAGTCCCGGGTATGACAATCCTTCAACTGCCGCTTCACAGGCAGGGTAACACCACAGTGTTCATCCGGGAGGCGACTCACAGTTGCTGCAGCAAACACTTGGTGACGAGACGACTGCCTTGGGTAGACTGACTCAACTTCCATTACAGCAGTCCCAGGTCCCAGGTCGACTCTGTAATCAGACACGTCATCAGTAACAGGGACACACTAAAGCACCTCACTTACAGGCTCAGACCCAAACGCCCACCTATCCACTCCATAGATGGCATTGTCGTCTGAGCACCACCTCACCAGAGGTCAGCAGCGGCTGTGTTGTGAGCTGAACATGACTGGAAACTGGCCCTCGTGGCCAGTACACCTTGTCCTCACCAGGTGTCGTCGTCCATTTGGAGGGGGTTTCGGGAGCTGACCCACAGATGGCGTGGTCGTCACTGCTCCAGGCTCGGACGCTGGATTCGGGTCCGTAACACCTCCCCACCAAAAAGAATTTGGTTTGGGGTTCTATAAAGAGAAACACAAACCAAATTAGTACGGGGACACAACTGCAAATGGATTCACATACAGGTACTTTATAAACTGGAGCGGCGAGGCTGTCTTGTCCACAGAACTGTCCGAACGGGAAACTCTGGCACAGATGAAACTTGAAGATGGTAGGCAATGTCTTGCCTGTTGCAACTTCCCACATCTCCACTGCGATGTCAAGCAGGGACATAATCTCACCTCTCTCGAGTAAGGATTGGGGTAGACACGATCTGTGGTGAATCGACACTTCCCTGTGTCGTGGCACCGATGATGGCTGGTTACGAACGGCATTTCTGGTACCGTTCCAGCAGTCCTTCAGGGAGACGGGAACCTGGAATACAGGGGTCTGATTATTTAGAGTGACAGCGACAGTCAAATCAGTACTCACAGCATACACCTCTACTAGGCTCACACCTAGTTCCAACAGGGCTGCTCGTACATCGAGGATGGCATTCGCTCTGCCACCGTCAGGTCGACCAACGTTCCGTATAACGCTGCATTTAGGCTCAGCAATCACGCGGGGGGTGTCAACCTGTCGGAAACAGTCACTCATAATATAACGTCTCGTACCTCCTGTAAATACCATCACCTTCCAGGTCCCTTCTTCGACTGCACTACTCACTGTGCACGTCTCCAATCCCTGGGATCTCTTCACGATGTTCATGGGAGCCATCATCTGTCGGGTTGTCCACTGGTCCTTACTGAGAGCACACACGAGAATTAAACAAAATACCGCTAAGAAACATATGGTCAACCGAGGTATAAGCTTCCTGAGCCTGTAATGTCCATAGCCGGCTACATCCATTAGCCTGGTTTGGACGAAAGAGGGCACTAAAACCTTCGCACATACCTCACATACCTCTGACGTCTGGGGAATCTCTGGCCGGTTCAATGAACGTGGTATCTTGCCATACCGCAAGTATTCATCTGCCTTCGCTCCAGACTCTGGGGTATTCGTGGGTGCTTGCACACGAGGCCTCTCTTCTTGCTCAGTTGCCTCTGTCATCGTAACCTCATGTTCCTCGTCGGGAGAAGAATCAGGGGACTCTGCTAGAATGCTGTAGACTCTGTCGTCAATCTGTAGGTGAGAGGACAAATTAAATATATTTAATTCCGGGTCTGTTTTTACCTGGGTATTACCACTGCCTGCCGTTACCTCAGACCTTGCTGTTCTGGCTGGCTCGTCCATAATCTTGGGATGATTGGTGCTCCAATCTGTCACCAAGTCGTTGGCTAGTACCACGTCAATCCCAGCTATAGGGAGGGTATCGACTACTGCCAACGCACATGTGCCGCTGAAGTAAGGCGAGTCGAGATGTACCGGCACTAAGGGGGCGATGTACTGCGTCCTAGGAAACCCAACCAGGACAACCTTTTGTCTCCCATCTACACTCACTCCCTCGGGTAACGAGCTCCTCACGATCAGGGACTGGGCTGCTCCACTATCTCTGAGCACTACAACTGATCTACCAGTGTGATCACTCGTTACGTACCCGCTTGAAGTGTGAGGGGAAAACAATCTTGGTTCTTCCTGCGTAGTCGTAGACTGGCTTCCTGCTGGTAGTGTCACACAGCTCATCAACATCACCTCCCTACGTGCGCCGCTACCTCTTCTGCCTCGGCACATAGCATCTATATGCCCTTTCTGCCCACAAGTCCAGCACACCACGTTCCTCCTCGGACTCCGGTGTTTCGGACTGCTAGGACTAGTCCTTCGAGGGCTACTTGGGGGCGTCTTCTTAGCGCTTCGTGGGACGGGAGTCTCCTCTTCGTCATGAGGTTTGTCAAACCTGCGTTGGTAATTCCTCGGGACGTACTTAGCAGAAGGCCTATGCGTCAGGATGTATTCCTCAGCCATGGTGGCTGCCGCACTCAAGGTCTCCACCTGCTGCTCCTCTAAGTACGTCTTCAGGTCTCCAGACAGACAGTCTTTGATGTCCTCTAACAATATAAGCTGCTCGAGGTCTTCTTTGGTCTCCACCTTCCGAGAGGCACACCATTCTTGGAAAAGTCGCTCCTTGATTGTGGCGAATTCGGTGAAAGTGTGCTCTGAGGTCTTTTTCAGGTTCCTGAACTTCTGCCTGTAAGCCTCAGGTACCAATTGGTACGCCATGAGCACGACCTTCTTCACCTTGTCATAATCGCCGGAGTCGTCGAGGGATAACGTGGAGTAGGCGATTTGGGCCTTCCCAGTCAGGACTGACTGTATCATGATGGCCCAATTCTCCCTTGGCCACTCCAAGGAGGCAGCGACTTTCTCGAAGGCTGCGAAGAACTTCGAAACTTCCCTCTCGTTGAATTTTGGGACCATTTTGATGTTCCTTACCGGATCGAAGCTACTGGTGTCCGTTGTTTGCCTCCGACCACCTAACCGCAATACTTCTAGTTCATGTTGTCTCTCTCTTTCCTCTCTGTCCCGTCGTTCTTGCCTGTCTCGTTCTTCTCTTTCTCTTTCTCGTTCTTCTCTTTCTCTTTCTCGCTCTTCTCTCTCTCGTTTCTCTTCTCTTTCTCGTTCTTCTCTTTCTCTTTCTCGCTCTTCTCTTTCTCTTTCTCGTTTCTCTTCTCTTTCTCGTTCTTCTCTCTCTCGTTTCTCTTCTCTTTCTCGTTCTTCTCTTTCTCGTTTCTCTTCTCTTTCTCGTTCTTCTCTTTCTCGTTTCTCTTCTCTTTCTCGTTTCTCTTCTCTTTCTCTTTCTGCCTTCCTTTCTTCTAATTCTAAACGTCTCATCTCTAATTCTTTATCTTGTCTCTCTCTTTCCATTTCTAATTTCTTCCATTCTATCTCACGATTTATCTCTAAGGCACGCATTTTGACTGTAAGGAAGCTAATATTCAGCTCACCTGCATCACTGTCAATGTCACTACCTTTATCTTCCTTTTCAGTGGAAGCTACTTCCTCACTTTCTTTCGTACTTGGTACCTCACCTTCCTGTTTTCCTTCGGCCTTCAAATGCTGGTGAACCTTTGACAAGATCTCCACACGGGAATCACTGGCACGGATCTTGATCTCCAGGTAGGCGCTCACCAGTACGAGTTCCGGTTTGCTCAGATATTTTAATCTGGCAAGACAGTCCTCTCTGTTCAGAAAAGCCTGAACATCGTCCAGATCATCGATGGTAGCTTTTTCTGCCATTGTCACAGATGGAACACTTAGCACTTAACACACCGCTCAACTTTAGCACTTAACGCACCGAGCACTGTCTCATGTCAATATTGCACTTTATCGCACCAAACACTGCACTTGCCAATATTGCACGTAATTACTTCGGGCACCGCACTACACAATATTGCACTTAATCACAGCGAGCACTTCGCTCTACAATATTGCACTGAATCACTGAGCACCGCACTACACAATATTGCACTTAATCACAGCGAGCACTTCGCTCTACAATATTGCACTGAATCACTCTGAGCACCGCACAGGACGTATAACGTCCCAATCGTCACACACAGGGGGAATTATTTACAGGGATTACGCCACTTCACCACCCCTGTCAAACATACTCGACAAGGGGTCGGATCCCGCTGGGGATGCCAATTATGTTACGCCCCTCTCGGGTCGCAACTGGGTTCGTACTCTGATGTCGATAGAGGAAGGGAATCCGGCCCCAAGCCAGTAGTGGCTTTCAAGGGATGTGATCCGTAACGCAAGTAAATTAAAAGGGGAAGGGAAAGAAAGGCAAAAACTTAATATTATAATTAACACCTTCACCAATAAATATATATAAGAAGATTACACAGGGGGGGGGGGTATAAACACTATTATATACACTGTCGTCTTCTTCTGAAGACTCTTGCTCTTCACGGTGCCAGGCTCTCGGTGCTTTCGTGGCCTCACGACGAATCCTTCGAGAAGCTTGAGTCTACCCTGGCCACAGGCCAGCCAAAACACAGTTCCACTGGGGGCACCGCCGTGGAGGCCGTCAACCACAAGTCCAGCAGATAGCTGGCAGGTTCCGAATCAGCCATGCTGGTTAGGCCACTCCACGAGCGATACTAGGGTCGCGCCCTAGTCAGGAGCCTCGTGTGATACCACAGATCACTCTCCTTTCCACAATACCCCAGTGGTTAAGCGTCTCCACCAGTCAGTCCCGGGTATGACAATCCTTCAACTGCCGCTTCACAGGCAGGGTAACACCACAGTGTTCATCTGGGAGGAGACTCACAGTTGCTGCAGCAAACACTTGGTGACGAGACAGCTGCCTTGGGTAGACTGACTCAACTTCCATTACAGCAGTCCCAGGTCGACTCTGTAATCAGACACGTCATCAGTAACAGGGACACACTAAAGCACCTCACTTACAGGCTCAGACCCAAACGCCCACCTATCCACTCCATAGATGGCATTGTCGTCTGAGCACCACCTCACCAGAGGTCAGCAGCGGCTGTGTTGTGAGCTGAACATGACTGGAAACTGGCCCTCGTGGCCAGTACACCTTGTCCTCACCAGGTGTCGTCGTCCATTTGGAGGGGGTTTCGGGAGCTGACCCACAGATGGCGTGGTCGTCACTGCTCCAGGCTCGGACGCTGGATTCGGGTCCGTAACAGAGTACTCTTTATTTTCTTTATCTTTCAGCTCATAAAACGGAGGAAAGAGTCCTGAAAGATATTGTTAATAGAAACGTTATCCCTACAGACAAAAATCAGAAGATAAAACTGACGATTTACTATAAAACCAAGAAAACGGCCAGCCTACTCATGAGAAACTCTCCAGACACAAAGCAGAACGCTTTAAAAGAGACCAACGTCGTCTATGCCTTCAAATGCTCTCTTGGGGACTGTAAGCCTCAAAAAATTCAGTATATAGGCATGACAACAACATCTCTTTCCAGGCGTTTAACGATGCATAAGCAACAGGGCTCCATTAAGGAACATATAATCTCTTCCCACAACCAAACCATCACCAGAGAAATCTTAGCAAACAACACAGAAATCATCGATAGATACAGCGATAGCAGGCGGCTTGACATCTGCGAGGCACTACACATCAAGAAGTCAACACCAGCAATCAACAGCCAATTAATGCACAACTATATTCTACCCACTTCAAGACTCCGCTCCAATATAGAAGCATCAAGAAATATGGGCCAATAGGCCCTCTGCAATTACTTCCATTCTTACCTTTAATACCCATTGTTTCGTGTTCTGTCTTGTGTTGAAAGTTTGTTTTCACCTCATCCAAAACTGTTGTTACATATCACCTCACCCAAATGCAGGTAAAAAAAAAAAAATCGAAGATGTTTAAGCTCTATTCAGTTATAGTTGTGTGTGTGTGTAAACTAAAGTCTTTGAAAATGTAATACGTTTTACGAAATGCGCTCAAGTGTCGCGTCAGACTAGAAATATAAATGAATTTTGGGGAATTGATTTTTCAATTACCATCAACAGTGAATATATATATATATATATATATATATATATATATATATATATATATATATATATATATATATATATATATATATATATATATATATATATATATATATATATATATATATGCGAACAAGCCTGAATGGGGTGTGAGTTTTCAGTTATATATATATATATATATATATATATATATATATATATATATATATATATATATATATATATATATATATATATATATATATATATATATATATATATATATATATATATATATAATATATAATATATTAAACAGCCTTACACACACTCTTATTATATTTCGTAAATTATTGTTGAGCTTATTGCCTTAAAAACATATCAAGAGCTCACCATTGTCACCCTCCTTCCCTGGCTCTTCCGAAAAGGAAGACAGGAGTGTAAACAATTTTAATGAAATTTGAGCCACGTTGCGACGACAAAGCTTAACCTTCACTGCACGGTAAGCCAAGACGTGTGTGCCAGCTTCTCTGTACGCGGGAGCAAACTACCAATGAGCTGAGCTTAATCTCTATGCTGCACTAGCCTTAGCATAGTCCATGATAAGTTGCATACATTAACAAATTTTCTCGGCTATGTAATATAGTACTCGCCTGATCATCATGCTAGGCTAAGCTTAAGCGTCTGCTATACTCACCATTGCTTTTAAAAGTAACAGTTTTGTTGTTTTCAATTTAAAACTTTACTAATATGTTTGTATCCATTACTCATCCAAGGATTTTACACAAACTGATGTATATTAAGTTGGATAAATCTTTCATGTTCCAATCATCTCCAGTTACTTGAGCGAGTAATGATGTATTTTTTACTTGTAAAACACTGTGGCTTTTTGTACGAAAGAACATATTTAGACGCGTTGGTGACTGATCGATGGAATGTGCTATATCTTTTAACATATTAAAACAAAATTCTCAGGTAACAGAGAATTACAAGGTGCAGACTGTTTAATATAGACCTCGAGCTGGGGTCTGAGTTCAAGATGCTACTACTTCGGCATTCCAGGGTTAGAACCTAAGAATCTACTGATTCTGCTTAGATATGCACTAGGACCTTCAGGTAATTCACGCCTTATACAAACCCCTATATCTCTCATGAACAGTATCGTAAATCCTTCTTTTGCTCAGGAAGAGTGATGTAAACTCTTGTAAATTCACAGTATGCTTTGGAAGTAAAATATCACTAAGCAATTTGTGCTTGGCTCAAGACGGGGGTAACACCCTAAATTGGTATGGGGCTGTCACGTAATTCCCTTGTATAGCAGTGGAAAGCTGCCTCTTCCTCCTACCTTCAACGACTTCATGCTACAGTACACCCTCTACGACAGCCGCCCCAAACAGACGTCTGGGTGCCATCCACCTGGGTCACCTTACCAAGCCCAGTGAGCCCCCGCCAGGTGTGATCGTCGATGACCTGTTAGCCCTGCTAACTGCCTGTCATCTTGCCAGTTCCTTATCAATTGCACCTTGCCACCAGATAAGACGTCACCCGCAGGCGTATATATACACCTGCCAGTGGCCTGGAACGACAAACTTCGTCTGGTGTTCCTGTGATCTACACTCCGCCTCCTTCATTTACTGTAGTCCTGCTACATTGTGTGACGGTGGTCGTGTGAACTTTTATATAGTAACTAACTGTACCCGGCCACGCGTTGCTCTGGCTCAGCAACGCATGTGTGTTGCTGAGCCACAACAACCTTCCCCCGTCCCCCTCGTCCTCCCAACCATTCCCCACTCCCCCATCCCCTTTTACTTTTTACCATTCCCTGTCCCTTTGTCCTTCCCACCATCTCCCACTCCCCTGTCCCATTGTCCTCCCCACCATTCTTCATTCCCCCTGTCCCCTCGTCACTCCATCCCCAACTCCCCCGTCCCCTCGTTCTCCCCACCATAACCCCCTCCACTATCCCCTCGTCCTCCCCACCCTCCCCCACTCCCGTTATTTTGGTTATCTTGAGATGATTTCGGGGCTTTAGTGTCTCCGCGGCCCGGTCCTCGACCAGGCCTCCACCCCCAGGAAGCAGCTCGTGACAGCTGACTAATACCCAGGTACCTATTTTACTGCTAGGTAGCAGGGGCATAGGGTGAAAGAAACTCTGCCCATTGTTTCTCGCCGGCGCCCGGGATCGAACCCGGGTCCACAGGATCACAAGTCCAGTGTGCTGTCCGCTCGGCCGACCGTCCCCTCATCCTCCCCACCATTCCCCACTCCTTCGTCTGATGCATTCCCAAATGATCTGATGTTCCAATAAAAAAAAATGGGAACATCAAATGATAGGATGTTCCCATCACTGAAATATAAGAAAAACAGTTAGACATATTTAGTATTGCATGGTTTGTTCTTTCGTGCAATTGATGTCTTTATATTTAAAAAAAAAACGTTTTTATTACCTGTCACAGGTGTGGCATCTATAATTATACACACGAAATGAACGGTATGGTAAACAACACAGCTCAATTCCAACGCAATGTCACCCAAAATAATTAAATAAGATTGAAAATAAATCGAAATCTATGAAAATTCAATTTGTCAATGCAATCAGAAACATTGAAATGGAATTGTAACATATTTAGAATAGCTGTGTTCCTCTTACATGCAACAGATGGTGCTGTTTCTTAAAAAAAAAAAATGTTTTTACCTGTCACAGACGTGGTCTCTATACTTATACTTGTGAAATGAACGGTGTGGTAAACAACACAGCTCAGTTCCAACGGAATGTCACACAAAATAATTCAATCAAAATGAAAATAATCGAAATCTGAAAATTCAATTTATCATTGCAATCAGAAACATTGAAATGGAATCGTAACATATTTAGAATAGCTGTATTGCTATTACGTGCAACAGATGGCGCTGTTTAAAAAAAACGCATGATGTTACCTGTCACATGTGTGGCATCTATATAGTAGGTATTTAAAAACACCCACATATTCGAATGTAACATTATGTCAAAATTTCAAAGCAATCGGTGAAGAACTTTTGGAGATTATAGCGTGTGTTGCTCTTACGTCCAACAGACGGCACTGTTTTTCAAAAAACGCATGTTGTTTTCCTGTCACAGGTGAGACATGTATATAGTAGATATATAAAAAGATGTGTCTATTCAAATGCAACGTTTTGTCAAAATTTCAAAGCAATCAGTAAAGAGGTTTCGAAGATTTCCCTCACACGAAAAAGAGTTTTAAAAACAAACACATGTTTTTTTCCTGTCACCGACGCGACATCTATATAGTATGTAAACATAAACCCGCTCGAAAGCAAATGGAACGTTGTGTGAAAATTTCAAAGCAATCAGTGGAGAACTTTCGGAGATTAGCGATTTTGAACAAACGAACATTTCCATTTTTATTTATATAGATTTAGTCACCATTATTTTTCTTGTAGTAGAATAACTATTCAGTTGAGTTTTTATTCATGTTGTAATCGCCAAGTAATATGTCAGGAATTATTATTTTATGTTTATGATTATAGTAAATTGGTTTAAATTTTTACATGTTTATTGTTTAATCTGCAACATTCACATTGCAACATCAATGTACCAAAAAACAAAGATTCAATCTAAACCCTATATCTACTATATTGTAATGCTGCACTATTGTAACAATAATAAATTCCCTATGTCCCTACATTTGATGGTGAGAAGTAAAGCAGAGGAAGGGAGGAAGGAATAAGGGAGGAGGGATGAAGGAAAGGGGGAACACGTCTGTGGGCCAATAGAAAACGAGGGGCACACGGGAAGAGTGGAAGTAGGAGGTAGAGAGGAGGGGATGATATTGAGGAGGAGTAGGAAGGAGCAGGAGGAGAGAGTACGTAGGAGTAGAGAGAGTAGGCTGATGAATACTAATATATATACTGAGTAACACTTCCTACTGGTTGCACTTGATAACACTTTGTAACACCTCAGCTATCACCACTTTTTGAATGGTCACTGATGGTCGAGTGGTTTAACTGCCTAACCTGGCAGTCCAGGTTCGAGTCACTTCTGGGGTGTGGAGTTTTCATTTGCATATATGCTTGGGGACCATGCAAGCTTGTTCGCATTTGTGTTGCTCACGTCGCCCCACAAAAATTAGGCGATTTGTTGAAATAGCTATGCCCAAGATTACCATCAAAGTGCTGTCGGGTTGTGGTTCAAATTGCCTCAGCTATCACCACTTTTTGTATGGTCATTGACGGTCGAGTGGTTTAAGGCACCGTGTACACCAGTTGCAATGTGCTCCTGGTGGTCCGGGTTCGAGTCACTTCTAGGGTGTGGAGTTTTCAGATATATATATGTGTGTGTGTACTCACCTATTTGTGCTTGTGGGGGTTGAGCTTTGGCTCTTTGGTCCCGCCTCTCAACCGTCAATCAACAGGTGTACAGGTTCCTGAGCCTATTGGGCTTTATCATATCTACACTTGAAACTGTGTATGTATTCAGCCTCCACCACATCACTTCCTAATGCATTCCATTTGTCAACCACTCTGACACTAAAAAAGTTCTTTCTAAGATCTCTGTGGCTCATTTGGGCACTCAGTTTCCACCTGTGTCCCCTAGTGCGTGTGCCCCTTGTGTTAAACAGCCTGTCTTTATCAACCCTGTCGATTCCCTTGAGGATCTTGAATGTGGTGATCATGTCCCCCTAAGTCTTCTGTCTTCCAACGAAGTGAGGTTTAATTCCCGTAGTCTCCCCTCGTAGCTCATACCTCTCAGCTCGGGTACTAGTCTGGTGGCAAACCTTTGAACCTTTTCCATTTTAGTCTTATGCTTGACTAGATATGGACTCCATGCTGGTGCCGCATACTCCAGGATTGGTCTGACATATGTGGTATATAACGTTCTGAAAGATTCCTTACACAAGTTTCTAAAGGCCGTTCTTATGTTAGCCAACCTGGCATATGCTGCTGCTGTTATCCTCTTGATATGAGCTTCAGGGGACAGGTCTGGCGTGATATCAACCCCCAGGTCTTTCTCTCTCTCGGACTCTTGAAGTATTTCATCTCCCAAGTGATACCTTGTATCTGGTCTCCTGCTTCCTACCCCTATCTTCATTACATTACATTTGCTTGGATTAAACTCTCCTCGTAGCTCATACCTCTCAGCTCGGTACTGGTTAGTACTCAGCGTGTGGGAGGACTGGCTGCTCAGCGCTCAGCTTGTGGGAGAACTGGCTGATCAGCGCTCAGCTTGTGGGAGGACTGGCTGCTCAGTGCTCAGCTTGTGGGAGGACTGACTGGTCAGTGCTCAGCTCGTGGGAGGACTGGCTGGTCAGTGTGCAGCTTGTAGAAGGACAGGCTGGTCAGCGCTCAGTGTGTGGGAAGACTGGCTGGTCAGCGCTCAGCCTGTGGGAGGACTGGCTGGTCAGCGCTCAGCCTGTGGGAAGACTGGCTGGTCAGCGCTCAGCCTTTGGGAGGATTGGCTGGTCAGCACTTAGCCAGTGGGGGGGAATGGCTGGTCAGCTTGTGGGAGGACCAGCTGGTCAGCTTGTGGGAGGACTGGCTGGTCAGCTTGTAGTAGGACTGGCTGGTCAGCTTGTGGGAGGACTGGCTGGTCAGCTTGTGGGAGGACTGGCTGATCAGCTTGTAGTAGGACTGGCTGGTCAGCTTGTGGGAGGACTAACTAGTCAGCTTGTGTGAGGACTGGCTGGTCAGCTTGTGTGAGGACTGGCTGGTCACCTTGCAGGAGGACTGGCTGGTCAGCTTGTGGGAGGACTGGCTGGTCAGTGAACAGCTTGTGCGAGGACTGGCTGGTCAGCTTGCTTGAGGATTGGCTTGTAAACTTGTGTGAGGACTTGCTGGTCAGCTTGTGTGAGGACTGGCTGGTCAGCTTGTGGGAGAACTGGCTGGTCAGCTTGTGTAAGGACTGGCTGGTCAGCTTGCGTGAGGATTGGCTGGTCAGCTTGTGGGAGGACTGGCTGGTCAGCTTGTGGGAGGACTGGCTGCTCAGCTTGTGGGAGGATTGGCTGGTTAGTGCTCAGCTTGTGGGAGGACTGGCTGCTCAGCGCTCAGCTTGTGGGAGAACTGGCTGATCAGCGCTCAGCTTGTGGGAGGACTGGCTGCTCAGCGCTCAGCTTGTGGGAGGTTTGACTGGTCAGTGCTCAGCTTGTGGGAGGTCTGGCTGGTCAGCACTCAGCGTGAGGGAGGACTGGCTGCTCAGTGCTCAGCGTGGGGGAGGACTAGCTGCTCAGGGCTCAGCTTGTGGGAGGACTGACTGGTCAGTGCGCAGCTTGTAGAAGGACAGGCTGGTCAGCGCTCAGTGTGTGGGAAGACAGGCTGGTCAGCGCTCAGCCTGTGGGAGGACTGGCTGGTCAGCGCTCAGCCTGTGGGAAGACTGGCTGATCAGCGCTCAGCCTGTGGGAGGACTGGCTGGTCAGCGCTCAGCCTTTGGGAGGACTGGCTGGTCAGCACTCAGCCAGTGGGGGGGACTGGCTGGTCAGCTTGTGGGAGGACTGGCTGGTCAGCTTGTAGTAGGACTGGCTGGTCAGCTTGTGGGAGGACTGGCTGGTCAGCTTGTGAGAGGATTGGCTGGTCAGCTTGTAGTAGGACTGGCTGGTCAGCTCGTGGGAGGACTGGCTGGTCAGTTTGTGTGAGGATTGGCTGGTAAGCTTGTGTGAGGACTGGCTGGTCACCTTGTGGGAGGACTGGCTGGTCAGCTTGTGGGAAGACTGGCTGGTCAGTGCTCAGCTTGAGGGAGGACTGGCTGGTCAGCTTGTGGGAGGACTGGCTGGTCAGCTTGTGGGAGGACTGGCTGCTCAGCTTGTGGGAGGACTGGCTGCTAAGTGTATAGCGTGTGGGAGGACTGGCTGCTCAGTGCTCAGCGTGTGGGAGGACTGACTGGTCAGCGATCAGCGTGTCGGAGGACTGGCTGCCCAGTGCTCAGCTTGTGGGAGGACTGGCTAATTAGCGCTCAGCTTGTGGGAGGACTGGCTGGTCAGTGCTCAGCTTGAGGGAGGACTGGCTGCCCAGTGCTCAGCTTGTGGGAGGACTGGCTAATTAGCGTTCAGCTTGTGGGAGGACTGACTGGTCAGCGCTCAGCTTTTGGGAGGTCTGGCTGGTCAGCGCTCAGCATGTGGGAGGTCTATTTGGTCAGCGCTTAGCTTGAGGGAGGACTGGCTCGTCAGTTCTCAGCGTTTGGGAGGACTGGCTGCTCAGCGTTCAGCTTGAGGGACGACTGGCTGCTCAGCGCTCAGCTTGCGGGAAGACAGGCTGGTCAGCACTCAGCTTGTGGGAGGACTGGCTGGTCAGTGCTGAGCTTGTTAGAGGACTGGCTGGTAAATTTTTTTAAAATTTTGCCCCGAGGGGCGAGTTTATTGGGCAGCGCCACTCATCCTGTGAGTGGACATACCGCCATAGCAGCATGTACAACACTCCCCAAAAGGAAGAAAACCCGCTGGGTTGTTCATCCTGTCACTTGTACCCAGACACAGCTGGGACTTGCTTAACTGTCTCAAGTGAACAGCTCCTCAAACAAGAATATTAACATCTATCATCCCTTAAAAGCTTACGTTATTTTACGGGTGCAAAATGGGGGAATCTTTTTAAGAACAATATCAATATTTGCCAAATAGTGTTTTCCTAACTCATACAATGTGGGGTTTATTATTCTACACATAATTCTGACGTCTCGACGTCTCTCATGTGCTCACATTCACGTAGATAGTGTTCAAGGCGGTGTCCATCACTCTCACCACAGATTCTGCAACTTCGCTGATCAACTGTTGTTTCCATTGTAGAGTGGCTGGTCAGCGCTCTGCTTGTGGGTTGACTGGATGATCAGCGCTCAGCTTGTGGGATGACTGGCTGGTCAGCGCTCAGCTTGTGGGAAGACAGGCTGATAAGCGGTCAGCTTGTGAGAGGAATGGATGGTCAGTGTTCAGCTTTTCTGAGAGCAGGCGGCTTAGCGCTCAGCTTGTGGGAGGACTGGCTGGTCAGCGCTCAGCTTTTGGAGAACTGGTTGGTCAGTGCTCAGCGTGTGGGAGGACTAACAGATCAGTGTTCAGCATAAGGAAGGACTGCGGGTCAGCGCTCAGTTTGTGGGGGGGACTGGCTGGTCAGTGCTCAGTTTGTGGGAGGACTGGCTGGTCAGTGTGCAAAGTGAGGTAGGACTGGCTGGTCAGCGCTCCTCGTGAGGAAGGGCTGGCTGGTCAGCGGTCAGCTTGAGGGACAACTGGCTGCTGAACGCTCAGCTTGTGCGAGGACTGGCTGATCAGTGCTCATCTTGTTGGAGGACTGGCTGCATGCTCAGCGCTTAGCTTGTGGGATGACTGGCTGGTAAGTGCTCCACTTGTGGGAGGACTGGCTGGTCAACTGGCTGGTTAGCACTCAGTGTGTGGGAGGACTGGCTGGTCAGCGCACAGCGACGGAAGGACTATCTGGTCAGCGCTCAGCATGAGGATGGACTGGCTGGTCAGCGCTCAGCGTGTGGGAGGACTGGTTTGTTAGTGCTCAGTGTGTGGGAGGACTGGCGGGTCATCGCTCAGCGACAGGAAGGACTAGCTGGTCAGCGCTCAGCTTGTCGGAGGACTGGCTGGTCAGTGCTCAGCGTGTTGGAAGTCTGGCTGGTCAGTGCTCAGCATGTGGAAGGACTGGCTGTCCAGCAGTCAGCGTGTAGGAGGACAGGCTCCTCAGTCTTAAGCGTTTCGAAAGACTGGCTGATCAGCGCTCAGCTTGTGCGAGAACTGGCTGGTCAGTGCTTAGCTTGTGGGGAGGACTGGCTGTTCAGCAGTCAGCTTTTGGAGAACTGGATGGTCAGCGCTCAGCGTGTGGGAGGACTGGCTTCACACCATGTAAGAGGACTGACTTGTCAGCTCTAAGCTTGTGGGAGGATTAACAGGTCAGTGCTCAGCGTGAGGACGGACTGGCTGGTAAGTGCTCAGTTTGTGGGAGGACTGGCTGGTCAGTGCTTAGCGTGTGGGAGAACTGGCTGGTCAGCGCTCAGCTAGTAAGAGGACTGGCGTGGTCAGCGCTCAACTTGTGGGAGGACTGGCTGGTCAGTGCTCAGCGTGTGGGAGGACTGGCTGGTCAGTGCTCAGCGTGTGGGAGGACTGGCTGGTCAGTGCTCAGCGTGTGGGAGGACTGGCTGGTCAGCTTGTGGGAGGACTGGCTGGTCAGCGCACAGCGACAGGAAGGACTGGTTGGTCAGCGCTCAGAGTGTAGGAGCATTGGCTTTTCAACGTGTGGGAGGATTGGCTGGTCAGCGCTCAGCTTGTGGGAGGACTGGCTGGTCAGCGCTCAGCGTGTGGGAGGACTGGCTGGTCAGCGCTCAGCGTGTGGGAGGACTGGCTGGTCAGTGCTAAGCGTGTGGGTGGACTGGCTAGTCAGCTAGTGGGAGGACTGACTGGTCGGTGCTCAGCTTTTGGGAGGTACGGCTACTCAGTGCTCAGCATGTGGGAGGACTGGCTGCTCAGCACTTAGCTTGTGAGAGAACTGGCTTCTTAGCGCTCAGCTTGTGGGAGGACTGGCTGCTAAGTGCTCTGCGTGTGGGATGACTGACAGGTCAGTGCTCAGCCTGTGGGAGGACTGGTTGGTCAGCGCTCAGCTTGTTGGAGGAATATCTGGTCAGCACTCAGTTTGTGGAAGGTCTTGCTGGTCAGCGCTCAGCTTGTGGGACTACTGGCTAGTCAGCACTAATCTTATTGGAGGACTGGCTGGTCAGCACTCAGCTAATGGGAAGTCTGGCTTCTCAGTGCTCAGCATGTGGGAGGACTGACTGGTCAGCGCTCAGCTTGTGGGAGGTCTGGCTGGTCAATGCTCAGCTTGTGGGACGACTGGCTGGTCAGCACTCAGCCTGTGGAAGGTCTTGCTGGTAAGCGCTCAGCTTGTGGGAGGACTGGCTTGTCAGCGCTCAGCGTAAGGAAGGACTGGCTGGTCTGCACTCAGCTTGTGGGCCGACTGGCTGGTCAGCACTCAGCTTGTGGAAGGTCTTGCTGGTCAGCGGTCAGCTTGTGGGAGGATTGGCTGGTCAGCGCTCAGCGTGTGGGTGGACTGGCTGGACAGCGCTCAGCTTGTGGTAGGACTGGCTGGTCAGTGCTCAGCGTGTTGGAGGATTGACTGGTTAGTGCTCAGCCTGAAGGAGGACTGGCTGATCTGCATGT
Organism: Procambarus clarkii; assembly: GCF_040958095.1. Classification (NCBI taxonomy): domain Eukaryota; kingdom Metazoa; phylum Arthropoda; class Malacostraca; order Decapoda; family Cambaridae; genus Procambarus; species Procambarus clarkii. Next base: position 31,580,577 of record NC_091196.1, read on the forward strand.
GGGAGGACTGGCTGGTGAGCACTCATCTTGTTGGAGGACTGGCTGTTCAGCTTTTGTGAGGATTGGATTGTCAGTTTGTGTGAAGACTGGCTGGTCAGTGCTCAGCTTGTGGGAGGAATAACTGTTCAGCTTGTGGGAGGATTGGCTGGTCAGCTTGTGGGATGAATGACTACTCAGCGCTCAGCGTGAGAGAGGACTGGCTGGTCAGTGCTCAGCTTGTGGGAGGACTGGCTGCTCGGCATTCCGCGTGTGAGAGGACTGGCTGGTCAGTGCTCAGCTTGTGGGAGTACTGGCTGGTCAGTACTCAGCTTGTAGGAGTACTGGCTGGTTATCTTGTTGGAGGACTGACTGGTCTGTGATCAGCTTGTGGGAGGACTGGCTGCTCAGCGCTCATCTTGTGGGAGGACTGGCTGCTCAGGTCTCAGCGTGTGGGATGAGTGACAGGTCAGTGTTCAGCTTGTGGGAGGACTGGCTGGTCAGGGCTCAGCTTGTGGGAGGACTGGTCGGTCAGTGCTCAACATGTGGAAGGATTAGCTGGTCAACGCTAAGCATGTGGGAGGACTGGCTGGTCAGTGCACATCGTGTGGGAGGACAGGCTCCTCAGTGTTCAGCGTGTAGAAGGACTAGCTGATCAGCGCTCAGCTTGTGAAAGGACTGGATTATCAGCGTTCAGCTTTTGGAAGAGCTGGCTGCTCAGCGCTAAGCTTTTGGGAGGACTGGTTGGTCAGCGCTCAGAGTGTGGGAGGACTGGCTTCTCACTATGTGGGAGGACTCGCTGGTCAGCGCTAAGCTTGTTGGAGGATTAACAGGTCAGTTCTCAGCGTGAGGAAGGACTGGCTGGTCAGTGCTCAGCGTAAGGGAGGACTGGCTGGTCAGTGCTCAGCGTGTGGGAGGACAGGCTACTCAGTGCTCAGTTTGTGGGAGAACTAGCTGATCGGCGCTCAGCTTGTGGGAGATCTGGCTGGTCAGCGCTCAGCATTAGGAAGGACTTGTGGGAAAATCCTAGCAGCTAAATTCTTTTTTAATTATGTAAATACTAAATATTTCTTAATTGACTTTAATATGATAATTTTTTATCTGAAAAATTTTCTTAGTTAGTTCTTAGTAAAAAGTTAGTTAATTAAGCAAGCTTCAGATTCAGCTGCCTGAATTTATGTCACATAATTGGGTGGACAATTTGCAACTTAAACCACTTTGAGATGACTCCTTCATAAACCACAAATTGTTTACCTAATAAATACAAATTATAATCATTACTCATATGGTGGTCTAATCTACTATTATTATAGCAATAATGAATTAATTTCTAATACTATGTCTACAGTATTGTACAAAAAGAGGGCGTAGCTGTTCCTGTTGATGGGGCCTGCTAAGGCTGTGTAATTATAGCATCAAAGTTGGGTGTGCTCCTGTGCCTCTGAGTGCCACGTAATGACGGCTGTCTGGAGGCCTACAAAGCTTGGTGTACAGCTAGTTAATAATATCATATGGAAGGCCAACTGTCTGCTCAGCTTCTTGTAACTCCAAATCACAATTACCAGCCGAGTTTAAACAATTAATAATGTTTCCCTAAACATATAAGTACAGGTATAACATGGAATATGAGTGTGTTGAGCTTAATACACGAATTTAACTGTGGGGGGTTTTCATGCATTATAACCGCCTACCTCTTTATGAATAACAATGGCCACTGTTAAACAAAAATACTTGGTAAGACGGATACTGGTGATGCTGTGGTTGTTGAGAGGCTGTTTTGCTGGTTACTCGCATGTTGACACATAGTCTGGGTGTCTAACGAGTTAAATCAGCTCATATGGAGAGCCACTCTACAGCATGTCCATTGTTGATGTCTCTACGTGACGATCCCGGGGGAGATGAACTCATATGTTTGATGGTTCTATTTGTGTTTAAGGAATAGAGTATTAAGCTATATTCCTAGTGTTGAAAATTATATTCAGTCTTAGTGAACACTTTTTTATTAAATTTAAACTCTACACTGTAGTATAAAAAGATTATGAGTAATGTAAATATGTGACGTCGATGATGTCACGGAATTACCCATTCTCTTTTCTTTAAGGGGATACTATGTTATTATGTGTGTCGGATTTCCGACATAATTCCGGGGGGGGGGGGGGGGACGAACACGGGTCGAAGTCCTGGTAAGGACTGCAATCACTTTATTTTTCTCCTTCAGAATTATAGAGCTGCTTTATTTGAGTTTACATTGTTGTGCTGCAGTCCTTTGGGGACGTATGTCCCGTACTGGTGTTTCGGGTGCTGGAAGTCATTGAACGTCTTCTTTTCCTGCCAGTTCTAAAGGAACTAATTTCTCTAATGTTTTGAGAGAAGTGTTGCCTCGGCATTTTACTTTCACTATTTTCAAGATGCACTGGCTGTCTGGATGAACAGAGACTATTTGGCCTATAGGTCACTTTGAGCGTGGCCCATCGCTGTCCACCAGAACTATGTCACCAGGGTTCAAGTTAATTCTGTTGTAGGGATTGTTTGCCCCGTAATGATACTCCCTCAGAGCAGTTAGGTATTCTCGAGTCCATACGTCATTCCATCGACCTATCACCCCTGATAGATGTTTGAAACGTTGAACCAAATCACTCTCTTGTACATATGAAGGATCCTCTGGTTCCTTGTCCGTAAGGGACACAAGAGTGCTGAGAGGTCTCCTATACATCAGATGAGCTGGACTTAATGGTTCACGCCAGAAAACATCATCAGAGAGGTAGGTAAGTGGTCGGTTATTAACTCGTGCTTCTATCTCTATGACTACGGTTTGGAGCTCCTGTAGGTCAAAATTTGGCGGCATAGTGTTTTCCTCAGAGAATGTTTCACCGTACCAATCATGCGTTCATAGTAGCCTGCATGCATTAGTGCTCTGGGAGGTATGAATTTCCAGTGGCACTGCCGTTGATTTAGGGCCGTGCATACCTTTGGTTGTGTCCAGATTTTCCTCAGACATGCTTCTCCTGCCACTAAGTTGGACCCATTGTCTGAGATCATTAGCTTAGGACAGGATCTACGTGAAGCAAACGTGCGGAATGCCTGTAAGAATGCTTCGGCACTCATATCGGGAGTCACTTCTAGATGGACTGCCCTTGTTGTGGCACTAGTAAAAAGACAGATATAGGCCTTTAATGGTTTATTGTCCTTAGTGCCTGTTAGGGTTAGTGCTCCTGTGACATCTACTCCTGTAGTCTGATAGGGACGAATATATACAACTCGTTCCTTCGGAAATGGAGGAGGGCCTGGATATGGACACACTCTGGCATCGTATCTCCGGCAAATAACACAGGATTTAATTATTGATTTTACTGTCTGTCTACCTTGGGGTAGCCAGTACTGTTGTCTTAATTCTGTGAGAGTATCTAATACCCCACCATGCAGAGTACTGTATTTGTGTATGTGTAACACAATTACTTTGCTTACTATGTGGTGACAAGGAAGCAATATTGTATTTTTTGCTTCCAGATCTATGTCAGCATGCTGTAAGCGGCCTCCGCATCTGATTACGTTATAATTGTCGGTGTCTTACCAGAGACCCAGATCATTTTGTAGTTTCTTTAAACATTGTCAAATTCTGTCCCGAATGTGTCTGTCTGAGCTCTTTTGACCCAGTACCTTAGGGCACTAGGGAATTTATGCTTGATTCCTGTTTTCTTTAGAAAATCTAACACTACTTGGGTGACACCTATTAGTTTGTTCAGTTCAGAGTACCAAGTAGGATCAATTACCAAAGTCCGAGGTAGTTCTGGGTTCTCAGTCGGAACAGTGACATTGGTCACAATGACTTGTGGTTTTTGTTTAGGCCACTGGTCGCTGATTAGCCACGGAGGTCCATTGAACCACATCTCTGCCTTTGTTAATTGCTGTAAAGTCAGGCCTCGGGAGAGATAGTCAGCTGGATTATCTTTGGTAGGTACATATCTTAGTTTATACCCTGCTGACAACTCTCGTATTTCCTTAACGCAGTTACTCACGTAAGGATTCTTACTATTATTGTTTTTAACCCACTGTAGTACTGCCTCATTATCTGACCATACCACTGTTTCTTCAAAGTGGATGTTGCTTAAGGCCTTGATCAGATAATGAGCCAATCTTACACCTAGCAGTAAGGCTGTTAATTCCAGTTGTGGCAATGATCTTTTGTTTAAAGGTGCCACTCTGGCCTTTGATGTGAGCAAATTGGCTTGCCCATTTGAGACCAGGTAAGCTACTGTGCCATAAGCCTTTCCTGAGGCATCACAAAATACATGTAGCTTAATTGGTTCTTTTTCATTTATTAGTGTGTTTCGAGGGAACTTGACAGACTCTAGGATACTTAAATCTTTCACTAACCCTTGCCATTTTTCTTGTAAGGTAGGTGTTAGAAGATCATCCCAGCCTATCTTTTGTTTCGAACAATCCTGCATTATCAACTTTCCGTTAATTAAGATTGGACTTAATAGTCCTAATGGGTCGAAGGGTTTACTGACTTGTGAGAGTAATTTTCTCATTGTTAAGTTAGTGGTATCTGGCTCCACCGACTTGATTGTCAACTGATCCGTTGTTGTATTCCATTCGACGCCTAGTACTTTTGTCCTCTTGGGTACCTGGTAGTCGGGAAATTCAGTTGCGATCAGTTGATTTAATTTGGCATTGTTGGAGACCCACGACTGGAGAGGCATATTGGCTCCCATTAATTCTCAATTATCCTCGTGGTATATGTTAAACAGTTTACTCTCACTGCTGGTTGTTCCTTGAAAATTATCCACATACAAGTTATTGTTAATTTCTGTTTTGTTTGGGCTATTGGACTTCTTCAAGTGCGTATCTAAGGTAGCTTGAAGCAGAAACAGAGAAGAAGTGGCCCCAAACAAAACAGATGCAAACCTGTAAGTGATTAATTCACTGTTTGGAGCGTTAGGATCCTTGATCCATAATAACTTTGTGTAGTTCCGGTCTTCTTCTTGGAGACCTACCCTAAGGAAAGCCTTGCTGATGTCGGCCGTAAATGCATAAGTCCCAATAAGGAACTTTAACAACACGTTGTATAGCCTTTGTGTCAGGCTAGGGCCAGTTTGAAGGCAGTCATTTAATGAAACACTACTCTGTCTTGTCTTAGCGCTGCAATTAAATTCTTTCCGTAGTGGGGTAGTAGCAGAATTTTTCAGCACAGGGTGGTGTGGCAGGTAGTGTCCTTCCTTTGGGTTATCATTAGTGACAACTTCGACAACTTCGATAAATTTGTCATCGAGCTGCTTCTGTATTATTTCATGGTACAACTTCAAGTTCTCAGGTTGTCTTTGTAAGCACAACACCTGTGATCTTAATTGGTTTTGTGCCATAAAATGGTTGACGGGTAGCTGAGGGTGATTCAGCTTCCATGGTAACCTGACCCAGTATTTGTTATCTCTGTAGATAACTGATTCCAGGTATTGTTTGTAAGTCCAGTCGTCATCTGGGCTAGGTTGTTCAGGGACAATGCCGAGAGTTGCCAGGTCCCATAGCTTATGTACAAGGGGATCACGCTCATCCTCGGACATGTCTCTGAATTGCAGTGGAGACATTCTCCTAGTCATGCAACCATTACTGGGTTGGCATGTTGGTGGTCTACAGGTGCGGGTTGCTTTAGTCGTCATACTGAGCCTGTTAGCAAATAGCCACCTGCAGATGGTAACAAGTTCATACCTTGTTTTTCTTCCTTTCCTTCGATAAACTTATGGTAGACATCTGATCCCATAAGGATTCCAATATTGGAAAGGTTGTCTGATGTGATTTTGTCAGCCAATTGGATCCCCTTTTCTTTCAGGAATTTGGCTGTTGTCCCGAGACCATATACATACAGGTCTGTTGGGAATCTATCTACTACCAGAGCATGTATCATTTAGACATAACCTCCTAAACGTACTTTAGGTTGTACTACCTTGAAAACTCGGGCTCCTGAGTTAATCAGGAATCCTGCTATGTCTATTCGTGTCTCTCATACAGGTTTGAGTTTCAGGGCATCTACCAACTCCTTTGATATAAAAGTAATTTGGGATCCTTGGTCAAATAATCCACGTATGGTTGCTTTGGACTCTCCATTTTTAATGATCAATTGAGCAGTGGGTAGAGCTGATTTATGATCAGACCTTGTAGAGAAGACACTTATGTCAGGTAACACAGTACAAAGCTATACTGAAGTGGAAGTTCCTTCCTCCTCCTGTGGTTTGGGAGACTTTGTACTTGAGTCCCCACAAAGTGCTGTATGGTGTTGACCCTTATGGCACCTATTGCAGGTGTGTATTTGAGTTGTACAGGTGTTGGGATTATGTGCCCTTATACACTTGGTACATTTACATAACTCCTTGAGTCGTTTTATGCGTGTAGCACGATCGAGGTAAGCTTTGCAATAGTATATGGAATGTGGTTGTTTACAGAACACACATGGTTTCCAGACGTTAACAGCATCTTGGGGAGTCACCGGTTTGGGTGACGCATTAACTGTAGGTTTGGAGGGACCAACTGCATATGTGCCTACGCTGCCTTGTTACCACTTTGGGGAGAGGGAAGTTGTTTTAGATTTGTATGGAGTACTGTGTGTACTCTGTTGTTTACTATTAGTGGTAGATGAAGGTTTAGATGTCGCTTTTCCATCTGGATTATCTCTTTGTTTTTCTATTATGGAACGCAAACCTTCGGAAATCTCCTTTAATGCCAGAGAAGATTTGTTATATAAGACAAACAACTTATCCAGTACGTCACTGGGTAATTTGCGTTTCATATGGACTTAGATTATCGAATCGGATTTGTCCAAGTTGACTTTGTTCTCAAGTGCCTTGAGCAAGGACTCAAGTCCAATCTAAAGGCTTGGAGTGAGTCAGCTGTACTATTTGGAGGGTTAATATCCAACAGCTTCTGGGTTAGAAGTCTGATAGTCCTTTCTGGCTTAGCATAATTATCCATAAGGAGCTGTACTGCATTGTCATAACCGTCATCAGTAAATGTCATTACAGAATTGGCATTAGAATCCATAGAATCGACAAATTTGTTCCAGAAGTTGTCCCAACTCTCGTCCTCTGTACCAGAGAAAGTTGGGAGACTGAGTGATGGTAATTTGACTTCTGGTTGTGTCTGGTTTTGAGAAGCTGTGGCTGCAATATTTGTATTGGCCTTATGTATGGTTATTAAATTGTCAAAGTGTCGTAACTTTGTATGAATTTCATCTTCGTAATCTGCGTTTTCTTGTATTACATCGTCCATTGCCTCTTCATTGATATTGGTGGTTGCGAGGATATCCTGATATTTCAATATTTGTAAGAGCACAATTGATATTTGGTCTGTGCAACCTAATAATGACCTTCCAGTTCTACATAATTAACTGGAGTTTGATTACTTAAATCCTCACATTTTTTGATCTATCGGGTTAAGTGGCCCTTCATACCAGAGAGGGTCGCTTTTACATTTTTGGCAGTAGACATATGGCTGTATTTGCTAGCCGTGTTACAGATGTACTAATACTAAGCCTTGTTGGACTGTTTCTGACACTTGAGTTAGTGCCACTAGTTTCCAAACTAGAGCTGCTTATCATTTAAAAAAAATGCACTATAAAATCATACACACTATAATTTGAGTGGTAAGCTTGCATCAATGCTGGAATTTCCTCAAGTTAGCCCATCATTATCACTCTTGGATAGTACAGAGACACAGATTAACACTCAAAGGTGAAATGATTATAGTTAAATTATTACTATAGTTATGGTAATATTATGTAGACAACACAACTCGGGTTGTCATGAATATTGCATAAAAATATGTGTTTGCTAGGTTGTAATATATGTTCACCTCTAGACAAGTGTAAAATTCTTACCCTTACACCAGGTTAGCACAATAAATTAGACTAGGTTGCTGTACAACACCAGCCTAAAATGTTCTACCCTTGTGCAAGAATTAGTTGTAAATAATGTGGCATGCAGTAATTGTTACAGTAATGATGCAATATTAAAAAGTAATGTTTATATAAACACTTAAAATTATAAAAAGCGTATACATTTATAAGTAAATTAGCCTCTTATCAACCTCTTGTAATGAAAAAGCACAATTGTTCTTTTGGTACAGGCCTCGGAACAATAATAGTGCTTGTAGTAAGTTCTGTTCGCTATTTGCCGAGATTGAAAAAGTTAGGTTAGAAAAATGTAAAATTTATAGCAGTGTCTTCCTACTATAATTAAAGTATATGTAAATATTGCACTAATTTTATATATATAGATCCTAATCAGGTTCATTGAGGACCATAAATTGGTCCTAGTTAACTGAAATAATCATCTAGGTTCGAAGGACCATAAATTACGTGGGAAAATCCTAGCAGCTTAATTTTTTTTAATTCTGTAAATACTAAATATTTCTTAATTGACTTTAATATGATAATTTTTTATCTGAATAATTTTCTTAGTTAGTTCTTAGTAATAAGTTAGTTAATTAAGCAAGTAATTTAAGTAAGTAATTAAGTAAGTGAGTGGACTGTATGTACTGATTCAGCTGCCTGAATTTATCTCACATAATTGGGGGGACAATTTGCAGCACTTTGAGATGACTCCTTCATAAACCACAAATTGTTTACCTAATAAATATAAATTATAATCATACCACATATGGTGGTCTAATCTACTATTATTATAGCAATAATGAATTAATTTCTAATACTATGTCTACAGTATTGTACAAAAAGAGGGCTTAGCTGTTCCTGTTGAAGGGGCCTGCTAAGGCTGCGTAATGGTAGCATGAAACTTGGATGTGGCCCTGTGCCTCTGAGTGCCACATAATGACGGCTGTCTGGAGGCCTACAAAGCTTGGTATACAGCTAGGGAATAATTTTATATGGAAGGCCAACTGTCTGCTCAGCTTCTTGTAACTCCAAATCACAATTACCCGCCGAGTTTAAAGAATTAATAATGTTTCCCTAAACCTATAAGTACAGGTATGACATGGAATATGAGTGTGTTGAGCTGAATAAACGTACTTGATTGTGGGGGGTTTTCATGCATTATAACCGCCTACCTCTTTATGAATAACAATGGCCACTGTTAAACAAAAATACTTGGTAAGACGGATACTGGTGATGCTGTGGTTGTTGAGAGGCTGTTTTGCTGGTTGCTCGCTTGTTGACACGCAGTCTGGGTGTCTAACGAGTTAAATCAGCTCATATGCAGAGCCACTCTACAGCGTGTCCATTGTTGATGTCTCTACGTGACGATCCCGGGGGAGATGAACTCATATGTTTGATGGTTCTATTTATGTTTAAGGAATAGAGTATTAAGCTATATTCCTAGTGTTGAAAATTATATTCAGTCTTAGTGAACACTTTTTTATTAAATTAAAACACTAGACTGTAGTATAAAAAGATTATGAGTAATGTAAATATGATGACAACGTCATCATATTTACATTACTCATAATCATTTGATGATAGATGACTACTCATTACATTAGATTAGATGATACATTAAATGATAGATGACGTCACGGAATCACCCATTCTCTTTTCTTTAAGGGGATACTATGTTATTATGTGTGTCCGATTTCCGACAGGACTGGCTGGTCAGCATTCAACTTGTGGGAGGGCTGGCTGGTCAGCGCTCAGCATGTGGGAGGACTAGCTAGTCAGTGTTCAGCGTGTGGGAAGACTGGCTGATCAGCGCTCAGCTTATGAAAGGACTTGCTGGTCAGCGCTCAACTTGTGGGAGGAGTGGCTGGTCTGCGTTCAGCTTGTGGGAGGACTGGCTGGTCAGCACTCAGCGTGTGGGAGGACTGGCTTCTCACCATGTGGGAGGTTTGGCTGGTCAGTGCTAAGCTTGTAGGAGGACTAACAGGTCAGTGCTCAGCGTGAGGGAGGACTGGCTGGTTAGTACTCAGTGTGTGGGAGGACTAACAGGTCAGCACTCAGCATAAGGGAGGACTGGCTGGTCAGTGCTCAACGTGTGGGAGGACTAACAGGTCAGTGCTCAGCATGAGGAAGGACTGGCTGGTCAGTGCTCAGCATGTGGGAGGACTAACAGGTCGACCCTCAGCGTGAGGAAGGACTGGCTGGTCAGCACTCAGTGTGTGGGAGGACAGGCTACTCAGTGCTCAGCTTGTGGGAGGACTAGCTGGTCAGCACTCAGCGTGAGGAAGGACTGGCTGGTCAGCGCTGAGCTTGAGGGACGACTCGCTGTTCAGCACTCAGCGGATAGAAGGTGAGGCTACTCAGTGCTCAGCTTGTGGGAGGACTAGCTGATCGGCGCTCAGCTTGTGGGAGGACTGGCTGGTCAGCACTCAGCTTATGAAAGGACTTGCTGGTCAGCGCTCAGCTTGTGGGAGGAGTGGCTGGTCAGCGCTCAGCTTATGAAAGGACTTGCTGGTCAGCACTCAGCTTGTGGGAGGAGTGGCTGGTCTGTGTTCAGCTTGTGGGAGGATTGACTGGTCAGCGCTCAGCTTGTGAGAGGACTTGCTGGTCAGCGCTCAGCTTGTGGGAGGACTGGCTAGTCAGTGCTCAGCTTTTGGGAGAACTAGCTGGTGAGCGCTCATCGTGTGGGAGGACTGGCTGCTCAGCAATTAGCTTGTGGGAGGACTAGCTGCTCAGAACTCAGTGTTGGAAATTTGAAACACTGATGTACTCAAACTCTATTGTATCACAATACACTACTGTTGTATATTAACCACAATTTCAATTAACCTTACTAACTGTAATACTAACATAAATCAATATTTCTTTATCTGTGCATTAATTGCTGAAATTCTCACGACATCCAGAGACAGGATTGTGTCAGTTAATGTCTATCTAGACATATTTATTACTAATATGTTAGAGAATTGAATATGGTTCTCTACTTTTATCAGTATTCTGTATAATAATTAATTACTGATAATATAACTCCTAATGATCCAATAACCGAGAGTTATTAACTAAAATTATTACTAAATAACAGTTTTATCTGTTATATACGAACGCCATGGAAATATTTCCCATTTTTCGTTAATAAGGAAACGGTGCTTAATCAACACTATCTAGTGAGAATATAAACAATTTAGTTCCCCACAATTGCAACCCTGTTCTTTTAAAGCATTACTTCAGTAATTACACAGAAAAGAATTTTCCGTGATTACTAAATTCTATTGTGAATGCGAGGAGGGGGTTGAGGGACGCTAGCGGTGAGCCGCCATTATTCCTCACGTGTCCGACTGATGACTAGGAAGGGAAGCCCGTGGTGGTGTGACTGAAGAGTTTCCAACATTAATTATGTTGTAACTCCACCAATAGTCACCAAATACCTCCCCACGTGTTCTACAGTGCCCTACCAGTTAATAAGGAGTCAACAATTAAAGTCACGGCCCGTAATTATGCGTACACAGCAGTCGACGCCTGGGACTGGCTGATGTGGTTTCGGCAGACTTTAGTGTTTGACACGTTCACGTTAAGTATACTATTCTTGTTTGATGCATCACTCCAGATTGTGTATTTGTGGGTAGGCTGTCAACACGTCGCAAGAACAACAACAATACAACTTTAGTTGATTTTCCTTCATTTAAATCAATTTCAATGAATATTGAAATAATTCATAGCCTAATAAAATGCTACTTAATTTTCCCTGATTGCAGCGTGTAGACGATGAGTTAACAAGTTGTCTCTCATCACTCACGATATTCTCCACGGGTTCCTTCTTTATTGGGATCATGGGATCACGAGGACGAGTAACGAAACGGAATTAAAGAAGTCGTCTTACAGCTAAGACACTCGTTTTCGTATAAATTTAGATAAGATTATTAGTAGTTTTTATATAAATTCACATATAGGATATTTACAGTGAATAATTTAATGCCAGAATTTATAGCTTAGTGTTTAATGTGTTTTACCCTTATAGTTGCTCAACATTTCATAATCTTTCAATATATTCATTATTTTGATATGTCATATCTTTGAATCTATATTTAGTTCAGATTTGCCATGTTACTAACTCAACAATGAACTAATGATAAACCACACTGGTTCCTAGATATATATGATCTTCTAGAAATACCCTTCCCCCCAATGTTGATATTTGAGGCTTTGACTTTAATTAATTTATAATATAGTCTATTCATTATCTTCAAGTGATTGTTAAGTTAATTATCGCACATAGGCACTGGTTCTATAGTGTCACTCTAATAATCACCTTTATTCGTTTTCCCTCTTTACTCAAAAGTGGCTGGTCCTTCGATTTATGTTAAGCATAATAATCAAATAATTTAATATATGAGTTAAAGCCCCAGATACCCAACACTCAGCTTGTGTGAGGGATGGCTACTCAGTGCTCAGCGTGTGGGATGACTGACGGGCCAGTGCTTAGCTTGTGGGAAGACTGGCTGATCAGCGTTCAGCCTGTGGGAGAACTGGCTGGTCAGCACTTAGCTTTTGAGAGGACTGGCTAATCAGCACTCAGCATGTGGGAGGTCTGGCTAGTCAGCGCTCAGCGTGTGGGAGGACTGGCTGGTCAGCGATCAGCTTGTGAGAGGACTGGCTGGTCAGAGCTCAGTGCGTGGGAGGACTGGCTGGTCAACGCTCAGTGACAGGAAGGACTTGCTGGTCAGCGCTCAGCGACAGGAAGTACTGGCTGGTTAGCGCTCAGCTTGTGGGAGGACTGGCTGGTCAGCGCTCAGCATGTGGGAAGACTGGCTGGTCAGTGCTCAGCGTGTGGGAGGACAAGCTGGTCAGCGCTCAGCTTGTGGGAGGACTGGCTGGTCAGCGATCAGCTTTTGGAGAACTGGTTGGTCAGCGCTCAGCGTGTGGGAGGACTGGCTTCTCACCATGTGGGAGGACTGGGTGATCAGTGCTAAGCTTGTTGGAGAACTAACAGGTCAGTGCTCACCGAGTAGGAGGACTGGCTGGTCAGTACTCAGCGTGTGGGAGGACTAACAAGTCAGTACTCAGCGTTTGGGAGGACTGGCTGGTCAGTACTCAGTGTGAGGGAGGACTGGCTGGTCAGTGTTCAGCGTTAGGGAGGACTGGCTGGTCAGCGCTCATCGTGTGCGAGGACAGGCTGCTCAGTGCTCAGCATGTGGGAGGACTGGCTAATCAGCGCTAAGCTTGTGGAAGGACGGGCTGGTCAGCACTCAGCTTGTGGGAGGACAGGCTGGTCAGCGCTCAGCTTGTCAGATGACTGGCTTGTCAGCGCTCAGCCTGTGGGAGAGCTGGCTGCTCAGCACTCAGCTCGTGGGAGGGCTGGCAGGTCAGCTCTCATCTTGTGGAGCACTGGCTGGTCACCGCTGAGCTTGTGAAAGGACTGGCTTGTCAGCGTTCAGCTTGTGGGAGGACTGGCTGGTCAGCATGTGAGAGGACTGGCTGGTCAGTTTTTGTGAGGACATACTGGTCCGCTTGTGTGAGGACTGGCTGGTCAGCTTTTGGGAGGACTGACTGGTCAGCTTGTGGGACGACTGGCTGGTCAGCCTGTGTGAGGACTTGCTGGTCAGCTTGTGTAAAGATTTGCTGGTCATCTTGTGGGAGGACTGGCTAGTCAGTGCTCAGCTTATAGAAGTTCTGGCTGGTCAGCTTTTAGCTTGAGGGAGGACTGGCAGGTCAGCTTGTGGAAGGACTGGCCGGTCAACGCTTAGCTTATGGAAGGAATGGCTTGTCAGCTTGTGGGATGACTGGCTGGTCAGCTTGTTTGAAGACTGGCTGGTCAACTTGTGTGAGGACTGGCTGGTCAACTTGTGTGAGGACTGGGTGGTCAGCTTGTGTTAGGACTAGCTGGTCAGCTTGTTGGAGGTCTGGCTGGTCAGCGCTTCGCTTATGGAAGGAATGGCTGGTCAGCTTGTGGGACGTCAGGCTGGTCAGTGCTCAGCTTATTGGAGGACTGGCTGGTAAGCGATCAGCTTGTGGGAGGACTGGCTGGTTCGCTTGTGTGAGGACTGGCCGGTCAGCTTGTGGAAGGACTAGCTGGTCAACTTGTAGGACTGGCTGGTCATCTTGTGGGAGGACTGGCTGGTCAGCTTGTGGGAGGACTGGCTGGTCAGCACCCAGCTTGTTGGAGGACTGGCTGGTCAGCACCCAGCTTGTTGGAGGACTGGCTGGTCAGCACCCAGCTTGTTGGAGGACTGGCAGGTCAGCTTGTGGGAGGACTGGCTGGTCAGCACCCAGCTTGTTGGAGGACTGGCTGGTCAGCACCCAGCTTGTTGGAGGACTGGCTGGTCAGCGTTCAGCTTGTAGGAGGACTGGCTGGTCAGCTTGTGGGAGGACTGGCTGGTCAGCACCCAGCTTGTTGGAGGACTGGCTGGTCAGCGTTCAGCTTGTAGGAGGACTGGCTGGTCAGCTTGAGGGAGGACTGGTTGGTGAGCTTATGGGAGGACTGGCTGTTCAGATTTTGTGAGGATTGACTGGTCAGCTTGTGGGAAGACTAGCTGGTCAGCCTGTGTGAGGATTTGCTGGTCAGCTTGTGTAAAGATTGGCTGGTTATCTTGTGGGAGGACTGGCTAGTCAGTGCTCAGCTTATAGAAGTTCTGGCTGGTCAGCTTTTAGCTTGTGGGAGGACTGGCAGGTCAGCTTGTAGGAGGACTGGTTGGTCAGCTTGTGGGAGGACTAGCCGGTCAGCTTGTAGGAGGACTGGTTGGTCAGCTTGTGGGAGGACTGAATGGTCAGCTTGTGGGAGGACTAGCCGGTCAGTGTGCAGCTTGTAGGAGGACTGGCTGGTCAACGTTCAGCTTGTTGGAGGACTGGCTGCTCAGCTTGTGTGAGGACTGGCTGCTCAGCTTGTGGGAGGACTGGCTGGTCAGCTTGTAGGAGGATTCGCTGGTCTGCTTGTGGGAGGATTCGCTGGTCTGCTTGTGGGAGGATTGTTTGGTCAGCTTGTGTGAGGACTGGCTGGTCAGCTTGTGTGAGGACTGGCTGGTCAGCTTGTGGGAGGACTGAATGGTCAGCTTTTGTGAGGACTGGCTGGTCAGCTTGTGGGAGGATTCGCTGGTCTGCTTGTGGGAGGATTGTTTGGTCAGCTTGTGTGAGGACTGGTTGGTCAGCTTGTGGGAGGACTGGCTGGTCAGCTTGTAGGAGGATTCGCTGGTCTGCTTGTGGGAGAATTCGCTGGTCTGCTTGTGGGAGGATTGTTTGGTCAGCTTGTGTGAGGACTGGCTGGTCAGCTTGTGTGAGGACTGGCTGGTAAGCTTGTGGGAGGACTGGCTGGTCAGCGCCTAGCTTGTGGGAAGACCATCTGGTAAGCGCTCAGCATGTGGGAGGACTGGCTGGTCAGCTTGTGGGAGGACTTGCTGGTCTGCTTGGGTGAGGACAAGCTGGTCAGGTTGTGGGAAGACTGGCGGGACAGATTGTCTGATGACTAGTTGGTCAGCCTTAGGGAGGACAGGCTGGTCAGCTTGTGTAAAAATTGGCCAGAGATAAGCTTGTGAGAGGGCATGATGGTAACCTTATGGGAGGACTGGCTGGTCAGCGCTCAGCTTGTGGGAGGACTGGCTGGTCAGCTTGAGGTAGGACTTGCTGGACAGCGCTCAGCTTGTAGGATGATTGGCTGGTCAGCGTTCAGCTTGTGGGAGGACTGGCTGGTCAGCACTCAGCTTGTTGGAGGACTGGCTGGTCAGCGTTCAGCTTGTGGGAGGACTGGCTGGTCAGCTTGTGGGAGGACTGGCTGGTCAGCTTGTGGGAGGACTGGCTGGTCAGCTTGTGGGAGGACTGGCTGGTCAGCACCCAGCTTGTTGGAGGACTGGCTGGTCAGCGTTCAGCTTGTAGGAGGACTGGCTGGTCAGCTTGAGGGAGGACTGGTTGGTGAGCTTATGGGAGGACTGGCTGTTCAGATTTTGTGAGGATTGACTGGTCAGCTTGTGGGAAGACTGGCTGGTCAGCCTGTGTGAGGATTTGCTGGTCAGCTTCTGTAAAGATTGGCTGGTTATCTTGTGGGAGGACTGGCTAGTCAGTGCTCAGCTTATAGGAGTTCTGGCTGGTCAGCTTTTAGCTTGTGGGAGGACTGGCAGGTCAACTTTTGGAAGGATTCGACGGTCAGCTTGAGGGAGGACTGGCTGGTCAGCTTGTGGGAGGACTGGCTGGTCAGCTTATGGGAGGACTGGCTGGTCAGCTTGTTTGAAGACTGGCTGATCAGCTTCTGGGAGGACTGGATGGTCATGTTGTGTGAGGACTGGCTGGTCAGCTTGTGGGACGACTGGATGGTCATGTTGTGTGAGGACTGGCTGGTCAGCGCTTTGCTTGTGGAAGGAATGGCTGGTCAGCTTGTGGGACGACTGGATGGTCATGTTGTGTGAGGACTGGCTGGTCAGCGCTTCGCTTGTGGAAGGAATGGCTGGTCAGCTTGTGGGACGACTGGATAGTCACGTTGTATGAGGACTGGCTGGTCTGCTTGTGTGAGGACTGGCTTGTCAGCTTGTGGGAGGACTGGATGGTCAGCTTGAGTGAGGATTGGCTGGTAAGCTTGTTTGTAGACTGGTTGGTCAGCTTGTGGGAGAAATAACTGGTCAGCTTGTGGGACGACTGGCTGCTCAGCTTTTGTGAGGACTGGGTGGTCAGCTTTTGTGAGGAGTTGCTGGTCAGCTTCTTTGAGGACTGGCAGATCAGTTTTTGAGAGGACTGGCTGGTCAGGTTGTGGGAGGACAGGATGGTCAGCTTGTGGGAGGACAGGCTGGTCAGCTTGTGGGAGGACTGTCTGGTCAGCTTGTGTGAATACTGGCTAGTCAGCTTGTGTGAGGACTGGCTGGTCAGCTTGTGTGAGGACTGGCTGTTCAGCTTGTGTGAGGACTGGCTGGTCAGCTTGTGTGAGGATAGACTGGTCAGCTTGTGTGAGGACTGGCTGGTCAGCTTGTGTGAATACTGGCTAGTCAGCTTGTGTGAGGACTGACAGGTCAGGTTGTGGGAGGGCTGGCTGGTCAGCTTGTGTGAGGACTGGCTGGCCAGCATGTGGGAGGACTGGCTGGCCAGCATGTGGGAGGACTGGCTGGTTAGCTTGTGTGAGGACTGGCTGTTCAGCTTGTGTGAGGACTGGCTGGTCAGCTTGTGTGAGGACTGGCTGGTCAGCTTGTGTGAGGATAGACTGGTCCGCTTGTGTGAGGACCGGCAAGTCAACTTGTGTGAGGACTGGCAGGTCAGGTTGTTCGAGGACTCGCTAGTCAGTTTGTGGGAGGACTGGCTGGTCAGCTTTTGGGAGGACTGACTGGTCAGCTTGTGGGACGACTGGCTGGTCAGCCTGTGTGAGGACTTGCTGGTCAGCTTGTGTAAAGATTTGCTGGTCATCTTGTGGGAGGACTGGCTAGTCAGTGCTCAGCTTATAGAAGTTCTGGCTGGTCAGCTTTTAGCTTGAGGGAGGACTGACAGGTCAGCTTGTGGAAGGACTGGCCGGTCAACGCTTAGCTTATGGAAGGAATGGCTTGTCAGCTTGTGGGATGACTGGCTGGTCAACTTGTTTGAAGACTGGCTGGTCAGTTTGTTTGAAGACTGGCTGGTCAACTTGTGTGAGGACTGGGTGGTCAGCTTGTGTTAGGACTAGCTGGTCAGCTTGTGGGAGGTCTGGCTGGTCAGCGCTTCGCTTATGGAAGGAATGGCTGGTCAGCTTGTGGGACGTCAGGCTGGTCAGTGCTCAGCTTATTGGAGGACTGGCTGGTAAGCGATCAGCTTGTGGGAGGACTGGCTGGTTAGCTTGTGTGAGGACTGGCCGGTCAGCTTGTGGAAGGACTAGCTGGTCAACTTGTAGGACTGGCTGGTCATCTTGTGGGAGGACTGGCTGGTCAGCTCTTCGCTTGTGGAAGGAATGGCTTGTCAGCTTGTGGGAGGACTTTCTGGTCAGCTTGTGGGAGGACTGGCTTGCCAGCTTTTGTGAGAAATGGCTGGTCAGCTTGTGGGAGGACTGGCTGGTAAGCTTGTGGAAGGACTGGATGGTCAGCTTGAGTGAGGACTAACTGGTCAGCTTGTGGGACGACTGGCTGGTCAGCTTTTGTGAGGACTAGCTGGTCAGCTTTTGTGAGGAGTTGCTGGTCAGCTTGTGTGAGGACTTGCTGATCAGTTTGTGAGAGGACTGGCTGGTCAGGTTGTGGGAGGACTGGCTGGTCAGTGCTCAGCTTGTGAGAGGACTGGCTGGTCAGCACTCAGCTTGTGGGAGGACTGGCTGGCCAGCACTCAGCTTGTGGGAGGACTGGCTGGCCAGCACTCAGCTTGTGGGAGGACTGGCTGGTCAGCTTGTGGGAGGACTAGCTGGTCAGCTTGTGGGAGGACTAGCTGGTCAGCGTTCAGCTTGTGGAAGGAATGGCTTGTCAACTTGTGGGAGGACTGGCTGATCAACTTGTGGGAGGACTGGCTGGTCAGCTTGTTGGGGGACTGGATGGTCAGCTTATGGGAGGACTGGATGGTCTGCTTTTGGGAGGACTGGCTTGCCAGCACTCAGCTTGTGTTAGGACTGGCTGTTCAGCTTGTGTTAGGACTGGCTGTTCAGCTTTTGGGAGGACTAGCTGGTCAGCTTGTGGAAGGACTGACTGGTCAGCGTTAAGCTTGTAGCATGACTGGCTGGTCAGCGTTCAGCTTATGTGAGGACTGGCTGGTCAGCACTCAGCTTTTGGGAGGACTGGCTAGTCAGCGCTCAGCTTGTAGGAGGACTGGCTGGTCAGTGTTCAGCTTGTAGGAGGTCTGTCTGGTCAGCTTGTGGGAGGACTGGCTGGTCAGCTTGTGGGTGGACTGGTTGGTCAGTTTGTGGGAGGACTGGCTGGTCAGCTTGTTTTAGGATTGGATGGTCAGCTTATGGGAGGACTGGCTGGCTGGTCAGCGCTCATCTTTTTGGAGGACTGGCTGGTCAGCTTGTGGGAGGACTGGCTGGTCAGCTTGTGGGAGGACTGGCTGGTCAGCTTGTGGGAGGACTGGCTGGTCAGCTTGTGGGAGGACTGGCTGGTCAGCTTGTGGAAGGACTAGCTGGTCAGCTTGTGGGAGGACTGACTGGTCAGCTTGTGGGAGGACTGGCTGCTCAGCTTTTGTGATGAATTGCTACTCAGTGTTACGGACCCGAGTCCAGCGTCCTAGCACGGAGCAGTGACGACAACGCCATCTGCCAGTCTGCTCCCGAAACCCCCTCCAAATGGTCGACGCCATCTAGCGAGGACGGGATATACCGGCCACAGGGGCTGGTTTCTCGTCTTAATCAGCTCATAACATAGCTGCTGACCCCTGGTGAGGTGGCGCTTAGACAGCAACGCCATTTATGGAGTGGATGGGTGGACGTTTGTGTCTAAGCCTGTAAGTGAGGTTCCCTAGAGTGTCCCTAGTACTAATGACGTGTCTGATTACAGAGTCGACCTGGGACTGCTGTATTGGACGATGGGGCTGTCTACCCAAGGTAAGGTAAGTTAAGTTAGGATAGGTAAAGTTAGGTTAAGCAGGTTAAGTTAGGTAATGTAGGTAAGTTAGGTTAAGCAGGATAAGTTAGGTTAAGTTAGGTAAGTTAGGTGCGATATGTAAGGTAAGGTAAGTTATGTTAGGATAGGTAAAGTTAGGTTTAGGAACGTTTTGTTAACTAAGTAACATTGGGTGGAGAGGATAGGTTACATAGGTTTGATCAGTGTAGTTCAGAGAACAGTTTTAAGGTAAAGTGACTAAGAAAATATTTTTTAACAGAAGTGCAGGTTTGGTATGAAAAGCTGAACTAGTTACATTTTGGAGAGAAATTTTCTGACTGAAGATGTCTTAAAGAATAACATGATGGAAGAAGGAGAGTTTCTTTGACGAACGAAGGTGTTTAGAGAACAACTTTTTGGAGAACGAAGATGAATTAGAGATCACTTTGATGACTCTGAGAATAACTTTGATCAACGAAGATGTTTTGGAAAGTTTCTCTAATGAACGAAGGTGACTTAGAGATTAACTTTTATGATTTAGAGAACATCTTTGATGTCTTAGAGAACAACATTGATGTCTTAGAGAACAACTTTGATGAACAAAGATGTCTTAGAAAGCTTCTCTGATGAACGAAAAGTTACTTAGAGAATAACTTTGATGACTGTATTTAACTTTTTTGATGGCTCTGAGGACAGTTTTGTTGAACGAGGATGTCTCAGAAGGCTTCTTTGAATAACGAAGGGGACTCTGAGAATAACTTTTGATGACTCTGAGAATGACTTTGTTGTCTTAGAGAATAACTTTGAGGACTTAGAGAATGTCTTTGATGAACGGAAGGTTACTTAGAGAATAACATATCATGACTGAGAATAACTTTAGATGTCTCTGAGAATAACTTTTATGAACGAAGATGTCTGAGATTAACTTTGATAGCTCAGAATAACTTTTGTGGACATGAGAATATCTTTGGATAACTCTGAGATTAACTTTGATGTCTTTGAAACAACTTTGATGAACGAGTGTGAGTTAGAGATTACCTTTGTTAACTCTGAGATCAACTTTCATGAACAAAAGTGAGTTAGAGATTACCTTTGATGACTCTAAGATTAACTTTGATGACTTTGAGAACAAGTTTGATTGAGATTAATTTTTATCGTCTTTTGGAACAACTTTGATGACTCTGAGAATTGCTTTGGGTAGCTCTGAGAATAACTTTTGTTGTCTGAGAATAACTTTAGATATCTCTGAGAATAAGTTTGATGAACGAAGATATCATACAGAGCAACTTTTATGTTTCGAAGAATAACTTTGATATCTCGAAGAGTGCCTTTTGGTGTGTTTGAGAGTGTCTTTGATGCCTCGAGAGTTGTCTTTGATGTCTTAAAGGATGTCTTTGATGTCTCAAAGGATGTCTTAGAGTGCAACTTTGGTGTCTTTGAGTAAGTCCTTGATGTATTGAAGAGTGTCTTTGATTTCTCGAAGAGTAACTTTGGTGTCACGGAAAGCACCTTTGACTATTTTTCTTACTTAACGACATATAATTTTTACGAAAGTGCTGAAAAAGTTACATTTGACTATTTTAGCGAAGTGAAAGGTTACTTTAGTTAAGAACAGTGTTGGAAAGAGGCTACACATGACTATTTTTCAGATGAGAGAAGTGATATTTCAGTTAAGAAATGACAGGGAAACATGATGAAGTAACTATTTTTTAGTTGACTGATGAGTACTTTTAGTTAAGAAATGATGAAAGTTATTATTTTTAGTTGATTGGATAATAAGTTTAGTTGAAAAATGACGAAAGTGACTATGTTTTAGTTGATTGGCGAAAGATTTTTAGTTAAGGAACGTTACAAGAAAGGTTTGTCTTTGTAAATTTGGAACTGAATAAAGTGTAGATTTGTTTAAGAACAGGGTTGGTAGAACTATTAAGTTGACTACGAGAATTACTTTGACATAGTTTTGCAAATAAAAACTGGGTGACTAAAATTGTTGAGGGAACTGTATTGCAGTATAATATTATTTGACAAAGAACTAGTTAGTGAATGGAAGAAACAAATTGGTTTAAAGAAACAAAGAACATAAAAATTTAGGTTAAGTAGGGGAATGAACACAGTGAACATACGGTGAACACAGAAAACATGTAAGAAAAAGTTGATGAATAGAGTGAACATGCAGGGAATATGAACTTACCGAGAATGTGAAGACATGATAAGGAACATAGGGAATACAAAGAATGAACATGAGAAGAACAAGCTAAGAACATTGAGAACATGAATATTGAGTATAAAAGTTGTACAGAGAACATATGATGTACATGAAAAACATGACAAAAACATAGTGAACATACGGGGAAAATGGTAGAAAACAGAAAACTTGAGAAAACCAGGTGAAAATTTTGAACTGAGCATGCTGTGAACATTTGTAGAACATGGAGTGAACACAGAAAACATGGAAAAAATGTGAAGAACACAGCTGAATATAGAGAAAATATGCAAATAAAGTATGATTATTGAAGATTGGATAAGTTGGGGATGAGAAGGTAAGGGAGGGAAAGTGTACGGTGAGATTTTGACCGTGTGATTATTGCTTACTTGGGTAAACAAAAAGGTATTGAAGGTAAGGTGTTATATGACCGTGTGAATATTACAGAGCTGAGTACAAAAAGGGTATTAAAGGAAATGATGTTTACTTTGATAGACTGGAGAGAGGCTTGATCTGAAATAATTTGATGAACATTGAACTAAGTGAAGAACATGAGTTGGAACTCGATAATTTGCTTTGATTTATTTGCAGGGGGGTCTGAAAATGTAGTTGAGTGTTCAAATCTCAGGGGGATTTGGACTGATAGTAATGAATTTACAGGAGTGAACTTGGACAGAGGACAAGAGCTAGAGTTTTATAATTGTTTACATCATATTTACTATGTCTGAAATACAGAGGGTAAAAATTTCACGGAAATTGATGGGTCATTTACAAAGATACGAGAGAGAACTAAGGTGGGGATGAGAGCTGGAACTCGATAACTGTTTTGATCTTATTTACGGTGTCTGAAATACAGAGGGTAAAAATTTCAGGGAAATTGATGGGTTATTTACAAATATACGAGAGAGAACTAAGGTGGGGGACGAGAGCTAGAGTTTGATAATTGTTTGGATTTACTAAACTACGTCTGAAATACAGAGGGTAAAAATTTCAGGGAAATTGATGGTTTATTTACAAATATACGAGAGAGAACTAAGGTGGGGACGAGAGCTGGAGCTCGTTAACTGGTTTGATCTTATTTACGGTGTCTGAAATATAGAGGGTAAAAATTTCAGGGGAATTGATGGGTTATTTACAAATATACGAGAGAGAACTAAGGTGGGGATGAGAGCTGGAGCTCAGTAACTGACTTGATCTTATTTACTAACTTTGAAGTATGTCTGCTTTAAATTTCGGGGAAAATTGATCTGTTACTAACGATCTTGTACAAATGAACTAAGCCTGGGGACAAGAGCTAGAGTTTGATAATTGTTTGGATTTACTAAACTACGTCTGAAATATAGAGGGCAGAAATTTCAGGGAATTTGATAGGATAATAGCGAAGACACGAGAGGGAAGTAAGGCGGGGGCGAGAGCTGGAGCTCAGTAACTGACTTGATCTTATTTACTGTGTCTGAAATACAGAGGGTAAAAATTTCAGGTAATTTGACTAGGTTGACGAAGATGTGCGAGGGAACTAAGGTGGAGGATAAGAGCTGGAGCTCGGTAACTAAATTACTGTATTGAACTACGTTTGAAATATGATTACTTTTAAATTTTAGAGGGATTGGACTGTTAGTATTCATTATACGACAGGGGACTAAGGCGGAGGATAGGAGCTGGAGCTCGATAACAGAATTATTGTATTTTAATACGTTTGAAATAGCTGTGTTTTAAATCTCGAAGAAAATGATTGGATACTAAAGAAGATGTATTAGTAAAACTAAGGTGGGAACGTGAGCTAGTCCCTGACTTTGTTTATATATGTAAAACTGAATAGTTTAATGAAAAGGAACTATGAATGAACAATATGAAGGAGAGGGACGGTCCAGATATTATGGAGAAAATAAGATAAGATTAAGAGGTAACCTGCATGCGGCGTCTGGCTGACGGTCTAAAGTAAACACAGGTGGGCTACAGATTGTGAGGTAAAGGGGGGGAGGGAGGGGGTGTGAGGTATGAGCGGGAGATGCGGGGTGAAGACAGTGAAATGATTCAGATATACAAACCTCTAAAATCTCAGAAATTATTTTCCTCATAAGAATTCCTTAATTCCAAATCTGTGACAGCCCAAATTCACAAAGAAACCCTAAAGTGCTACACGTGATATTTGAATTTCTCCCATAAGAACTTTAACAAACTCGTATGACATTATTTTCATAATAACAACTTTTAACAAACTTCTAAAATCTCAGAAATTATTTTCCTCATAAGAATTCCTTAATTCCAAATCTGTGACTGCCCAAATTTACCTGAAAAACCTGACACGCTACAGGGGATATTGGAACCTGAAAACCCTGACACGCTACAGGGGATATTGGACCCGAAAACCCTGACACGCCACACGTGATATTGGACCTGAAACAAAATATCACCTGTGGCGTGTCATCCCTACTACTCAGCTTGTGGGAGGACTGGCTGGTCACCTTGTGTGAGGACTTGCTGGTTAGCTTGTGTGAGGAGTGGTTGGTCAGCTTGTGGTGAGGATTTGCTGGTCAGCTTTTGGGAGGACTGGGTGGTCAGCTCTTGTGAAAACTGGCTGGTCAGCTTGTTGGAGGACTGGATGGTCAGCTTGTGTGAGGAGTGGCTGGTCAACTTGTTGGAGGACTGGATGGTAAGCTTGTAGGAGGACTGGCTGGTCAACATTCAGCTTGCATGATGATTGGTTGGTCAGTGCTCATCTTTTAGGAAGACTGGTTTGTCAGCTTGTAGGAGGACTGGCTGGTCAGCTTGTGTGAGGACTAGCTGGTCATGTTGTGGGAGGACTGACTGGTCAACGCTCAGCTTGTGGGCGAACTGGCTGGTCAGCGCTCAGATTGTGTGAGGACTGGCTGGTCAGCTTCTGGGAGGACTGGCTGGTCAGAGTTCGGCTTCTGGGAGGACTGGCTGGTCAGCTTGTGTGAGGACTGGCTGGTCAGCTTGTGTAAAGACTTGCTGGTCATCTTGTGGGAGGACTGGCTGGTCAGCTTGTGTAAAGACTTGCTGGTCATCTTGTGGGAGGACTGGCTGGTCAGCTTGTGTGAGGACTGGTTGGTCAGCTGGTGGGAGGACTGGTTGGTCAGCTTGTGTGAGGACTGGCTGGTCAGCTTGTGTGAGGACTGGCTGGTCAGCTTGTGAGAGGACTGCCTGGTCAGCTTGTGAGAGGACTTGCTGGTCAGCTTGTGTGAGGACTGGCTGGTCTGCTAGTGTGACGACTGGCTAATCAACTTTTGGGAGATCTGGCTGGTCAGCTTGTGTGAAGAGTGGCTGGTCAGCTTGTGGGAGGACTGGCTGGTCAGCTTGTGTAAAGACTGGCTGGTCAGCTTGTTGATGGACTGGATGATCAGCCTGTGGGAGGACTGGCTTGTCAGCTTGTGGGAGGACTGCCTGGTCAGCTTGTTTGAAAACTGGCTGGTCAGCTTGTGAGAGGACTTTCTGGTCAGCTTGTTGGAGGACTGGATGGTCAGCTTGTGGGAGGACTGGCTGGTCAGCGCTCAGCTTGTAGGAGGATTGGCTGGTCAGCGCTCAGCTTGTAGGAGGATTGGCTGGTCAGCTTGTGAGAGGACTTTCTGGTCAGCTTTTGGGAGGACTGGTTTGTCAGCTTGTGGGAGGACTGGCTGGTCAGTCTGTGTGAGGAATGGCTGGTCAGCTTGTGGGAGGACAGGCTGGTTAGATTGTGGGAGGACTGGCTGGTCAGTTTGTGTGAGGACTGGCTGGTCAGCTGGTGGGAGGACTGGCTGGTCAGTGCTCAGCTTGTGGGAGGACTGGTTGTTGTTATGAACCCCAGGTAGCCTAGTGAAGTGAGTCTACAGGTGAGAGTTATTCTGCACACCTGACGAGAGATTAGGATGTCAGGGGAAGGAAATTTATTAGGTAAACGTCAGTGAATGATGAAATAAAGACAAGCTTAGGACGAGCATCTTACAAAAGTTAGAGTGAATGAAATGTCATCCAATGACGTGACGTGACGCAGACAGATGGCGTAACGCATCACTTGCGTTACTACAGTCATCAGGAATGAACGAACGTCGTGTACTTCCCGGTAAGAAGAAAGAATATAGTTCCCTGTTTAGTAGTTTTGTCAAGGTTACTTGTTATTAATAGCGAGGAAGCTGCAGGGATGTCGTACGTCATTTCTTAGTGATCGTGAAGATATTAGGAAGCGACCTGAAGCCTTGAGGGTGGTCGTTCCTGTATGTACCCTAATGTGAGATATTTCTTCGACTGGAGGAATTAAGCAGGTATGTCTGTGTGAAGCCTGCTGGGCGACTTTGTGTGCTCAAGTCAGGACTGAAAGAAGCTTTGAGAGACAGTCCTAAAGGATTTTCTTGGATGACCAAGAGTAATACCATGTTGGAATGTCAGAGAGCAAGCGTCGTCACCTAAAATTCTGTGGGTAAGCTCACATAATTAGTCGATAGATTGTTTATTAGTGTTTGATCGTGTGCCCAGCGATCGTAGAAAACGTTTATTCATATTGGTTAGAGATTTGATAAAGATAGTGAATAGATATAAGGAGTTAGAAAGGAGTGGACATTGTGGGAGCAAAAGCGATGTACCCTAATTCGTCTGAGGTCAGTGAGCGACTGAGGGGCATATCTCCTGGGCAGTGTGTTCGTGGTTGATTTCGGTGTGGACTCGTCCGAAAATGGGGAAGTACCCACCGTAGCTGAGCCAGTGTGCAGAAGGGATATCGGAAGGAGGAATTTATTTCGATGTAAATATATGTATTTATATTCTATTAGGAAAACATGTTATTTTGGAATGGTAATGGAATTACAGGTTTGTGTGGGAGATGTTAGTGGAGGAGATTCATGTCTGAGGAAGATTATATGGTGAACTCCAAGTGTACAGCTGAACTTCAAGTGTAGAGCTGGACTTCAAGTGTGGCACCGAACTTCAAGTGGTGGAGTAGAACTCCATTGTTAGAGTGGAACTTTGAGTGTAGGGGGGAGCTACACTATTCTTTTGTGAAGCTGCATAGAGAAACTTCACAGTCATTTGAGTGGGACTTCAGGTGCAGCAGATATTGGAAGGACTGCAGAAGTACCTACCTGATTTTGAGGACCCAGACAGATGTTCTTAGTGGGGACTCAGGACGTAGAACAGAGAACCATATTAAACACCTTCATATGTATGAGGGAGTGCTTGATTGGATATTGGCATGAAAGATGCAGTGTAAAATGAGAAATTTAATTATTTTTTTGTTGGAGATATTTTTATGTGCCAGGTATTCAACTCCAAGCAGTGCGGTTGTGGACCAAAAAGAGAGAAGCAGCCTTATACAGCTTATTTTGATGAAGATGATATGATATTGGAGTGTTACAGGTTAGTAGTAGCCTAGGGTGCTGTACTGTAATCTATATAGAAAAAATGTAAATGTTCGTTTGTTCAAAATCTCAAATCCCCGAAAGTTCTTCCCCAAGTGCTTTGGAATTTTGACACAATGTTCCATTCGAATATGCGCATGTTTTTATATACCTACTATATAGATTTATCTGTGACAGGTAAAAACATATATATTTTTTTAACTGTACTTTTCATGTGCGGGAAATCTCCAAAAGTTCTTCTACAAAACTTCTTATCGACTGCTTTGAAATTCTGACACAACGTTGCATTTGAATATGCATGTGTTTTTATATACCTACTTTATAGATGACACACATGTGACAGGTAAAAAGGTTTTCTTTTTTTTTAAAGCACAATCTCTTGGATGTAAAAGCAACATACGCTATACTAAATATTTTACAATTCAATTTCAATGTTTCCAATTGCACTGTTAAATTGAATTTTCATAATTTTTTATTTATTTTCATTTTGATTTAATTATTTCATGTGACATTGTGTTGGAATTGAGCTGTGTCGTTTACCATACCGTTCATTTCATGAGTATAGTTTATTTCTTTATTTTGTAATTGTTTTTAATTTCGTTTTTGAAACTGTTCTTCTTATTTTTCAGTGATGGGAACATCAGATTATTTGATTTTCCCATTTTTCTGATGGGAACATCAGATCATTTGTGAACACATCAGACGCTGGAGTATGGAATGGTGGGAAAGATGAGGGAATGGATGAGTGGGGGATGGTGGAGCGTACAACGGGACGGGGAGTCGGGGATGGCGGGGAAAACGAGGGGACAGGGGAGTGGCGAATGGTGGGGAGGACGAGGGATCAGGGGGAGGGGGAATGGTGGGGAGGACGAGGGGACAAGGGAGGGGGTAAATGTGTGGCGGACGAGGGGACTGGGAGAGTGGGAATGATGGGGGAGGACGAGCTGAAACTCGGGAGGGGGGAGAAAAAAATAGGGGTAGGGAGAATGGTGGGGAGGACATGAGGACAGGGAGGGGGAAATGATGGGGAGGACGAGGGGGACAGTTGAGTGAGGAATGGTTGAGAGGATAAGGGGACAGAGGGAGAGGGGGGATTAGTGGAAAGGACAAGGGGACAAGAGAGTGAGGGATGTTGGGAAGGACGAAGGGACGGGGAAGGGGGAATTGTGGGGAGGACAATGAGACAGGAGAGTGGGGGATGGTGGGGAAGACAAGGGGGTCAGGGGAATGGAGAATGGTGGGGAGGATGATGGGACAGGGACGGGGAAATGATGGGGATGACGAGGGGATGGGGGGAATGGTGGGGAGGACGAGGGGACAGGGGAGTAGGGAATGGCTGGGAGGATGAGGGGATGGGGAAATAGTGGGGGAGAACAGGGATGGGGGAGGGTCAGGAGTTTTATAGTCGGCAAACCAGACAATCTCTATGTCTCCACAGACAATGGAACAACAAAAAATATTGTATACCCACAAGCATTGTGAAATTAAACATATTACAAGCGGGCACTTTCTCTTTTCTTCCTTTTCCATTTCTGAGCCACAGCAACGTGTGGCTGGGAACAACTTGCATTATATATATTTCTTTGTGTGTGTTTTCTTGTAATAAATGTTTGTCTGTTGACAGTTGATTTTTGCTCTTGTCCTGGTGAGGCTTCAGAGAGAGAGAGAGAGAGAGAGAGAGAGAGAGAGAGAGAGAGAGAGAGAGAGAGTGTGTGTGTGTGTGTGTGTGTGTGTGTGTGTGTGGGTGTGTGGGTGTGTGGGTGTGTGTGTGTGTGTGTGTGTGTGGGTGTGTGTGTGTGGGTGTGTGTGTGTACTCACCTAGTTGTGTTTGCGGGGGTTGAGCTCTGGCTCCAACCCGTTCTCGCAAATTTAATAAGTCAATATTGACTTATTTGTTGCGTGCATAGGTGACATACTAAACATAATAGTTTCCCTTGAAAAGCTTCATAGAAAACACCGACCTTACCTAACCTACTTAGTATGTTAAAATAAGCATCTTATAGCTTCATAATTACAATTGTTACTTAACCTATTATAGGTATAGGTTAGGTAATGTAATTACGAAGCAATAAGATGCTTATCTTAACATACTAAGTAGGTTAGGTAAGGTCGGTGTTTTCTATGAAGCTTTTCAAGGGAAACTATTATGTTAAGTATGTCACCTATGCACATATTTAATAAGTCAATATTGACTTATTAAATTTGCGAGAACGGGTTGCTGGCTCTTTGGTCCCGCCTCTCAACCGTCAATCAATAGGTGTACAGGTTCCTGAGCCTATCGGGCTCTATCATATCTACACTTGAAACTGTGTATGGAGTCAGCCTCCACCACATCTCTTCCTAATGCATTCCATTTGTCAACCACTCTGACACTAAAAAAGTTCTTTCTAATATCTCTGTGGATCATTTGGGCACTCAGTTTCCACCTGTGTCCCCTTGTACGTGTTCCCCTTGTGTTAAATAGACTGTCTTTATCTACCCTATCAATTCCCTTCAGAATCTTGAATGTGGTGATCATGTCCCCCCTAACTCTTCTGTCTTCCAGCGAAGTGAGGTTTAATTCCCGTAGTCTCTCCTCGTAGCTCATACCTCTCAGCTCGGGTACTAGTTTGGTGGCAAACCTTTGAACCTTTTCCAGTTTAGTCTTATCCTTGACTAGATATGGACTCCATGCTGGGGCTGCATACTCCAGGATTGGCCTGACATATGTGGTATACAAAGTTCTGAATGATTCCTTACACAAGTTTCTGAATGCCGTTCGTATGTTGGCACGCCTGGCATATGCCGCTGATGTTATCCGCTTGATATGTGCTGCAGGAGACAGGTCTGGCGTGATAACAACCCCCAAGTATTTTTCCTTCTCTGACTCCTGAAGAATTTCCTCTCCCAGATGATACCTTGTATCTGGCCTCCTGCTCCCTACACCTATCTTCATTACATTACATTTGGTTGGGTTAAACTCTAACAACCATTTGTTCGACCATTCCTTCAGCTTGTCTAGGTCTTCTTGAAGCCTCAAACAGTCCTCTTCTGTTTTAATCCTTCTCATAATTTTAGCATCGTCTGCAAACATTGAGAGAAATGAATCGATACCCTCTGGGAGATCATTTACATATATCAGAAACAAGATAGGACCGAGTACAGAGCCCTGTGGGGCTCCACTGGTGACTTCACGCCAATCGGAGGTCTCACCCCTCACCGTAACTCTCTGCTTCCTAATGCTTAGATACTCCCTTATCCACTGGAGCATTTTACCAGCTACACCTGCCTGTCTCTCCAGCTTATGTACCAGCCTCTTATGCGGTACTGTGTCAAAGGCTTTCCGACAATCCAAGAAAATGCAGTCCGCCCAGCCCTCTCTTTCTTGCTTAATCTTTGTCACCTGATCGTAGAATTCTATCAAGCCTGTAATGCAAGATTTACCCTCCCTGAACCCATGTTGGCGATTTGTCACGAAGTCCCTTCTCTCCAGGTGTGTTACCAGGTTTTTTCTCACGATCTTCTCCATCACCTTGCATGGTATACAAGTCAAGGACACTGGCCTGTAGTTCAGTGCCTCTTGCCTGTCGCCCTTTTTGTATATTGGGACCACATTCGCCGTCTTCCATATTTCTGGTCGGTCTCCCGTCTCCAGTGACTTACTATACACTATGGAGAGTGGCAAGCAAAGTGCCTCTGCACACTCTTTCAGTATCCATGGTGAGATCCCATCTGGACCAACAGCCTTTCTAACATCCAGATCCAGCAGGTGTCTCTTGACCTCCTCTCTCATAATTTCGAACTCTTCCAAGGCCGCCTGGTTTACCTCCCTTTCTCCTAGCACAGTGACCTCACCTTGTTCTATTGTGAAGACCTCTTGGAACCTCTTGTTGAGTTCTTCACACACCTCTCTGTCATTCTCTGTATACCTGTCCTCGCCTGTTCGAAGTTTCAATACCTGTTCTTTCACTGTTGTTTTCCTTCTGATGTGACTGTGGAGTAGCTTTGGTTCGGTCTTGGCTTTGTTTGCTATATCATTTTCAAAACTTTTCTCTGCTTCTCTTCTCACCCTGACGTACTCATTCCTGGTTCTCTGGTATCTCTCTCTGCTTTCTGGTGTTCTGTTATTCCTTAAGTTCCTCCACGCCCTTTTGTTCAGTTTCTTCGCTTCCATACATGCCCTATTATACCATGGATTCTTCTGTTGCTTCTCGGATTTTTCCCTTTGGGCCGAGATGAACCTGTTTACTGTTTCCTGACACTTTTGGGTAACATAGTCCATCATACCCTGTACAGACTTATCTCTGAGGTCTGTGTCCCAAGGTGTTTCACTTAGGAAACTTCTCATCTGTTCATAATTTCCCTTTCGGTATGCCAGCCTTTTGATTCCTAGTTCTTTTTTGGGGGAGATAAGTCCTAGCTCTACCAGGTACTCAAAGTTCAATACACTGTGGTCACTCATTCCCAAGGGCACTTCCATCTTAACTTCTCTTATATCCCACTCATTTAGGGTAAATATCAAATCAAGCATTGCTGGTTCATCTTCTCCTCTCATTCTTGTTGGTTCTTTGATGTGCTGGCTTAGAAAGTTTCTTGTTGCCACGTCCAGCAGCTTAGCCCTCCATGTTTCTGGTCCTCCATGCGGGTCTGTGTTCGTCCAATCTATCTTCCCATGGTTAAAGTCTCCCATAATTAGTAGTCCAGATCCATTACTGCTGTGTGTGTGTGTGTGTGTGTGTGTGTGTGTGTGTGTGTGTGTGTGTGTGTGTGTGTGTGTGTGTGTGTGTGTGTGTGTGTATGTGTGTGTGTGTGAGTTGCCAATTGATTGACAGAGGTCAGTAACAGCATAAAGGGGAATTTGGAGATCATCCCATAATAAGGTGAGAGGGGGAGTCACGGCGGCTCGAGAGGGTATGTATTCATGACCAATAGGCCAGTTAGGAGTAGCACCCACAAATAAAGGTGACGTTGAACCCCACTCCTAGTATGAAGCGACTGCAGCGTGATCTCCAATCTTATTTTATACACTCCAGTGTCCATGGTTGATCGATTGACGACAGCAGCAGTGTAGCCGTAATCGATCTTATTTTATCAGGAAGTGGTTGGAGTCTGTTTGCCAGTAAGTGAAGCATCAGTTAAGTCCAGTATCCAGTTCAAAAAACCCCAACCCCTGATATTGTTCAGCACTCAGCATGTGGAAGGACTGGCTGCTCATCACTCAGCTTGTGGGGAGAACTGACTGCTCAGCTTGTGGGAGGACTTGGCTGCTCAGCACTCAGCATGTGGAAGGACTGGCTGCTCATCACTCAGCTTGTGGGGAGAACTGACTGCTCAGCTTGTGGGAGGACTTGCTGCTCAGCGTTCAGCTTGGGGAAGAATTGGCTGCTCAGCTCTTAGCTTGTGGAAGGACTGGCTGCTCAGCACTCAGTTTGTGGGAGGACTAGTTTTTCAGCGCAAGCATGCAGAAGGACTGACTGGTCAGCTTGTGGGAGGACAAGCTGCTCTGTGCTCAGCTTGTGGGAGGCCTAGCTGCTCAGTGCTCAGCTTATGGGAGGACTGGCTGCTCAGCGCTCATCATGTGGGAGGACTGGCTGCTCAGCGCTCATCATGTGGGAGGACTGGTTGTTCAGCGCTCAGCTTGTGGGAGGACTTGCTGCTCAGCGTTCAGCTTGGGGAAGAATTGGCTGCTCAGCTCTTAGCTTGTGGGAGGACTGGCTGCTCAGCACTCAGTTTGTGGGAGGACTAGTTTTTCAGCACAAGCATGCAGAAGGACTGACTGGTCAGCTTATGGGAGGACTGGTTGTTCAGCGCTCATCATGTGGGAGGACTGGCTGCTCAGCGCTCAGCTTGTGGGAGGACTGGCTGCTCAGCACTCAGCATGTGGGAGGACTGGCTGCTCAGCGCTCAGCATGTGGGAGGACTGGCTGCTCAGCGCTCAGCTTGTGGGAAGACTGGCTGCTCAGCGCTCAGCTTGTGGGAAGACTGGCTGCTCAGCGCTCAGCGTGTGTGAGGACTGGCTGCTCAGTGTTCAGCGTGTGGGAGGACTGGCTGCTCAGTGCTCAGCTTGTGGGAGGATTGGCTGTTCAGTGTTCAGCTTGTGGGAGGACTGACTGGTCAGCGCTCAGCGTGTGTGAGGACTGGTTGCTCAGTGTTCAGCTTGTGGGAGGACTGGCTGCTCAGTGCTCAGCTTGTGGGAGAACTGGCTGGTCAGCGCTCAGCTTGTGGGAGGAGTGGCTGCTCAGTGCTCAGCTTGTGAGAGGACTGGCTGCTCAGCGCTCATCTTGTGAGAAGACTGGCTGGCCAGTGCTCAGCTTGTGGGAGGACTGGGTGGTCAGTGCTCAGCTTGTGGGAGGACTGGCTGGTCAGCGCTCAGCTTGTGGGAGGATTGGCTGCTCAGTGCTCAGCTTATGAGAGGACTGGCTGCTCAGCGCTCATCTTGTGGGAAGACTGGCTGGTCAGTGCTCAAGTTGTGGGAGGAGTGGCTGCTCAGTGCTCAGCTTATGAGAGGACTGGCTGCTCAGCGCTCATCTTGTGGGAGGACTGGCTGCTCAGTGCTCAGCTTGTGGGAGAACTGTCTGGTCACCGCTCAGCTTGTGGAATGATTGGGTGCTCAGCGCTCATCTGTGGCGTCGGGATTAGACTGTGGGGTTAGACATGCTAATGTCCCTTTGAATATATGCTTATTTGTCCCCGTTGCGAAGTGGTAAAGCACTCGCTGGCGCTTCGCGAGCACTTTGGCCTGGGTTCGTATCCATGTCCGGGGAGGATTGACTGGGCGCCAATCCTTAACTGTAGCCTCTGTTCATCCGGCAGTGAATGGGTACCTGGTTGTTAAACGATTTGACGGGAACATAGAATTAAGGACCTGCCCGAAATACTATGCGTGTTAGAGGCTGTACAAGAATGTAAGAACTCTTGTATATATAAAAAATAATATCAATAAAATAAAATATAAAATAACTAGACATATGCAAATTGATCAATAAAGTAGCAACCAAACTGTTTTTCAATAGAGACAATGAATGTTTAGTTGCTTTCATCTAAGTTATTTTGCATGTTGAAAAGGCAAATAATTAATTTAAATGACATATGCAAATTATTTAAAAGGTATATGTACAAATGAAGTCGGAAATTCGGCTATTATTCTGACATACTGACATACCCTAATTTGTGGGTTGCAATCACCATTGATTTGAAGAAATTAGTGTAAATTCAAGTGTTGGAAATGTTAATTGTTCTAGACAATAAATACCCTTGAGAACATACATACGACAACTGATGCAATAGTATCAGTTTTACATCTGTATGTCTACACAACGTACCTATATCTGTGTTTCCTGTAAAATAGCATTTATAGTGGAAATGTTTTTAGTGGCAGGATTGTTCTTGCTAACTGTGATGCAGTTAGTTAACCAGTATTTAGTTACTGTACCTGCACTGGGAGTATAAAAGGAAATGTGTCAACACCCAGTGAAGGACCAAGTATCTGTAGCCTGTATTGACCAGTGGTTGATGGACGCGTCACTGACGTGTTTCTTTTAGGGTGGACTCCGGTTTTGGTTTTTTTATTTACCTGCAAAAGCATGCCACATAAATACAATAATAACAAAAGACTAGAAAACAAACCAACAACAAAAGTACAAAGGAACAGAATAATAAGCCCCAAACCAAACCCCACACAAACACATAAATAACACATAAAGACATAAATACATAGTAACAAATACACACAGAAAGACAATACACAGGGCAGTCCGAAACGGACACCAAATCACCCACACAATACAGTCAATACATATTTACAATAAAAGAAAAGCCTGAAGGGCCTACAGCATATACTGTACATGAAATGAGAAGGCCTACACATACTTTTCTGGAAAATCAGCATAGGATGCCTTGTACAATACGCCTCCCATAACACCCAGTCATCCCAGGTAAAGCGACTACCCAGAGGGCGGCATAAGGCACTGCATGAAGTCCGGAATATCACAGATGAAACTTTTCACGCTTTGCACCCACACAGGCGGCAGGTTCTCGGGGCCCAGCGGCACACCGACCCCTCGACACGGGGTACGACCCCACGGCAACCACCAATACCACGGGGCATGGGGCACAGGTACAGAGCCCACCCAGTGCACATCCTTCTTGAAGACCACCGATAGGTCACGGGCCTCACCAGGTACCGCAGGAGGGGGCACCACTTCCCATTCCAGAGAGCTTACAGCAGGGGACACAGTGGGGGGGGGGCTCACAGGAATCAACACAGAACCTCCAACACCTGCGCCCGCATCCTCGGCATGGACATCCGCCACCACCACCGTCGAATCAGTCACAACATCACCAGGTACCGCCACCTTGCTATCAGAAGACACGCAACCTGCAAACTCACCCATGTCTGCCCAGTCAGACCTTGTCAAGCCCAAACCAGGTGAAGAACGCCTCAATCGCTGAGGATCTAGGCGTAGATCATCAGAAGTCTCCATAGCCACAGAATCCGAGACCTGCACAATGGAGGGAGTCCGATCCCAGGCATGCCGCAGAACCTCAGCGGCAGTGACAATATGCGGGGGTCGGGCCAACTACACCAAAAGATCACGACTCCCCTCAATCCACCAGCACAGCAGGAAGAAGCAGCAGGCATGCAGAGATAGAAGCCCCAGCGGCACAGGGCAAAATAGTCGCAGAAGAGAGAAGCAGAGGGAGGCCGACCTGCCGCTCCACACCCGCGCCGACAGCGCGATCAGCAGCCTCAGAACACACATCCGACGACGGCACAGCATCCGGCGCCCGACCCCCACCAGGAGCAGCCTCCCCATCCGACACACACAGAGAGAGGCACAGCATCTAAAGACATGCCCACAGCCACACCCTCCAAAGCCTCTTCAACAGCTAGCAGAGAAAATTTACTCTCTCCAGGATGCCTGCAGAGCACCCAGCAGCCAGGTGGCCAGACATCCCACAACGAAAATATGTCCAGGGCTGCAGGGCATAATATAATATACATGGATGTAAAATCCCATGAGCTTGACAGATGACGGGATGTCCAACCGAAGCTTCATTTCAAGCTTTTGAATGACATTTTGAATGCCCCATAAACGACCGGATGAAATGGCATTCATCTGCACACGCACAACTTTCCCAAACTGCCCAAAGTACCAAAGTACCTCCGCAGTAACACCTCCGGGAATTCAATAGAAGCGCCATGAACATACATTGAAAGGCCACTGAGGTTGGAGACAACAACCTACTGAGTCCGGAATGAATGCCTTTCAATGTAATGTCCGACCTTCAAACTGGCGCAGAAACACCCAGTAATCCTCTTCCGTAGCCATGTTCACCACCACCTGATGGGTAGTCAATAGCTCCACCCCACAAATGGCAGCTACATCTAGACCCAGCACATCACATAATATCAGCTCCTCCGTAGGGCACTCTACCTTGCCGGAAAACTTAAATTCAATAGACTGAGCCCGCAG
This sequence comes from Procambarus clarkii, assembly GCF_040958095.1. NCBI lineage: Eukaryota > Metazoa > Arthropoda > Malacostraca > Decapoda > Cambaridae > Procambarus > Procambarus clarkii. Next base: position 31,616,888 of record NC_091196.1, read on the forward strand.
AATGGGGGTAATGGGGCTCCCCCATCATACAGCGCACGCCGGGCACAAGACCGCAGCCAACCACCGCGTCAACGACCAGCCGCTAGTTGGGCACATAAGCAATTGGCGAGAGCAGGATTGGACGTCCTCCCCCTCTGGTGGCCGAGCACCCGGCTTTTAATTAGACAAGTAGTTAACACTGAATAAGTAGTGGCTATAGGATCAGGTCTTAATTGAGTTATTTAACCTAATTGTGCCTCAAATCACAAAGTGACTTTTTTGACTAAGCACTTATTTAATGTTAAGTTAATGTACAGGTTATTTGAATATTAATATTAAGTTCCAGCACCGCCTCGAGAGGAATATCCTGATTATTTGCTGGTGCCTTGTTGCTCTTCGTCCCATTAGACCAGAACAATAACTTAATGCCACCTGAGTAATACTTGTATTTTCCCAGTATTAAATTTGCAGCATTTTGCACCTTATTCACCTTAGACACTGGCTGTATTGTTATTTAACAGTTAGTGAAAGACTGAATTGGAGGCAAGGCCAAACTTGTAGTGGTTATTAGTACTGTTGATTACCAGGCCATAACTAGGACAAGTGACGAGGATGTTTTTAGAAGTTACCGTAATTCTTGGCAAACTTTACCAATGAACTCTTGACCTCGATCAGCCGCTGCTACTTTTGGTTCACTGAGTACAGTTACAACTTTTGTTAGAGAGGATTGGCTGCTTGCTCGTTGCAGGGTGCGGTCACGGCGTTGGCGCTCTCTCAGTTGTTGGCTGACGTCTGGCGTGAGCAGGTCGCTGTTGTTGGTGTGTGGTGTGCCGGCTAGCCTGTAGAGGCAGCTGGCGTTATGGCGTCGTCGGTGACGCGGATTCGGAGGGTGGATTCCGCAGGATTGGAGTTCTCGGCGGCTGCTGATTGGGCGTTGGTGGAAATGATGCTTTTGGATGTTTTCCAGGTGGACCTGCTCACTGTTTACGGCCTTGAGAAGATCTCTGACAAGCGTGTGGTGATCAAGTTCTCTGCCCCTGGTCCATATCAGCGTTTTGTGAGTGATTTTGCTGGGCGTTCTCATCTGCTCCCGGGCTCTGCTGGTACTGTGGAGGTGTCGGACCGGTGTGTGGCGCCGACGTTTGTCAGCATGCATGGAGTTCCCTTGGACTTTTCCGAGGAGGTCCTTCACACCTGCTTCTCTCGGTACGGTACTGTGTTCACTCACCGTATAACCTGCCTCCGCTCAGGCCGCCTGTCGGGCTTGAGGACCAATGTGCGGACCCTTGGCATGCGTTTGATGCGTGATATTCCTTCTCAGGTCAAGTTCTACGGCTTTAACATGCGGGTTTTCTATGAGGATCAACCACGCACCTGTTTTCGGTGTGGTTTGCGAGGGTATCTTGCGGCCGGTTGCACTGCTTCCGGGATGGGGGAACCAGCTATCTTCCAGGAGGGTGATTTTCCCCCCTTGGGGGTTGGGGGGGCCAAGCCAGGTGGTGCAGAGACCGTGTTTGCCCCCCACGGCCCCTCCTCGTTGTTGGTGTCTTCTGCTTCGACTGATCCTACTCCGGCTGTTCAGCAGTTTGACCCACCTGGCTCGTTGGTGTCTGATGTGGCACCCTCACTTCCTGTGCACGTCGTCACTGCGGAGGTTCATCGGGCTTCAGATGTTGCTGCCATGGAGACAGGTAAGTCTGTGGAAGCTGCTCCATCGTGTGTAGGTGTGAGTGGCGATCCTGCAGGCCCTTCGTGTGGGGCTGCTCCTACGTCTGGTGGCCGTTCATCCGACGTGGTTGTTGCTGCTCCGGAGGTGCGGCGGTCCTCTCGTGGCTCTAGAGGGCCTTCCCCGGTCGCGACGTCGGACCAGCCCCGTCGTAAGCGGGAGGCATGGGCGCGTTCCTCTGACAAAGGTCCTCCCATTAAGCGAGGGGGGTCTACGGCTGGAGCTGCTCCAGCTGTAGGAGCTGCCCCTCCTCCTCCTCCCTCTGGTGGCCTGATGCGGTCTGTTGCACCCGGGGCCCCCTCTGGGGGCAGTGACGCCCCAGAAGCAGTTGTGGTTGATCAGTGGGTGGTGTCCTCTGGTGTGGAAGGTCCTGGACGGGATGCACTGACGTTGAAGTTTACAAAGTCTACAAAGAGTGCGAGCGCCGACGTTCCTGTGGGGCCCTCCTCTGCAGGGTTGCCAGATGGTGCGCCTACTGTTCCTACTGCCTCCCATGTGGGGGGCTCTGCTCCACTTTCTACGGGGGCTGTGGGGTTGGTGGGGTCCTCATTGCCTTCCTGATGGCGCCCTCTCTGACTTGTGCGACGCTGAATTTGCGTGGATTGCGTGACTTGGCTGTGCAGATGGGCTTGGTGGCTGTGCTTCGTGAGCAACGTGTAGATGTAGCCTTTCTTCAGGAGCATAATGTGCGTGACTTGAGTGCTTTGTCTGGGTTGACTGATGATTTTCATGTAGTGCTTAATCCGCCGAGGATGTCCTTTGGGGGCACGCTGATGCTGTTCTCCCGGAGGGCGTCCATTTCCGTGCTTCACATGGAGATGGATGAAGATGGCCGGGTGTTGTTCGCTCGTGTGCGGTACCTCGGGGTGGAGATTCCCTTATTGACTGTGTATGCTCCTTCTGGCACGGCGCGTCGCAAGGAGAGGGAGGAGTTTTTCCAGGGTGGGCTGTTACATTTCTTGCGTCATGACACAAGGGACATGGTTTTTGGGGGCGATTTTAATTGTGTCACTCTCGCACGGGATTGCAATAGTGCGCATCCGCAGAATGTTTCTCGGGCGTTGGTCTCCACCTTACAGAGTTGTGGGTTTCGTGATGCTGCTCTCATGTTTGGGGGCGATTTGGGATTCACCTTTGCTGCGCGAGGGGCGTGTTCCAGGCTGGATCGTTTTTATGTTCATGGGCTGGAGGACTCTGTTTTTGCATTTCGTACGGTTCCTGTTGCCTTTTCTAATCATTGTTTGGTTGTGGTGCATGTTGCTGTTCATAGTCAGGTTCGTGTGGGGAGGGGTTGGTGGAAGTTGAATTGTCGGTTGTTGCGTTGTCCTTGGGTGCGTGAGGCGTTTCGTGGGTGGTGGGTGGGGCTTGTTGCTCGCAAGTGCGAGTTTTCGTCTGTGTTGGATTGGTGGGAGTGGTGCAAGGTGAAATGCAAGTCCTTTTTTGTTGTGGTTGCGAGGCGTGAGGCGGCGGGGCGGTTTGGTTTGTTGCGCTTTCTTCAGGCGGGGTTGACTCGGTTGTATGTGTTGCTAAATGGTGGGGCTGATTGTTTTGATGCTATTTCGGTGTGTAAGGAGCGCATTTGTGGTTTGCGGGAGGAGTTGGCAGAAGGGGTTCGGGTGTGGGCTCGTGTTGACGAGCATGTGTCTGGTGAACGGCTTTCTCCTTTTCTTTTGCGAAAGGAGAAAGCCCTTCGGGACTCGGTTCTTTTCACCGGTCTCCAGCGTCCGGGCGGTTCTGTTTTGTCTAACACGGATGGGGTCCTGTTGTATGTGCAGCAGGAATTGGGAGCGCTGTATGGGGAGGTAGGAGTGGATGAGGATTTGGCTGCTTTCTTTTTGCGTCACTGCTCACCTGGTTTGTCAGCTGCAGGTTGTTCCACTTTGGTGAGAGACGTGTCGTCGGCTGAGCTCTGGGATGTGGTGCGGTCTTTCCGTTCCGGCAGAGTGCCTGGCTCGGATGCGCTCCCTGTGGAATTTTATGTGACTTTCTGGGATGTGATTGGGGAGGCTTTTTTGGAGGTGGTGCGTTTTTGTTTCCTGACCTGTTCCTTACCCACATCCCATTATGATGGGGTTGTGAGGTTGCTTCCGAAGCCAGGTGATTTGCGTTTTCTGTCGAATTGGAGGCCGATCACCCTGTTAAATGTTGATTATAAGGTTGTCTCGAAGTTGCTGGCAGGTCGGTGTCGGGATGTTATTGGTTCTGTGGTTTTGGTTGAGCAATTTTGTGGCATTCCGGGTAGGTCTTTGCTTCAGTGCAATGCTCTTTTACGTGATGTGCTTCTGTGTGCCTCTGAGCTTCACCTACCTGCGGCGATGCTCAGCTTAGATTGGTCAAAAGCATTCGACCGTGTGTCGATGGGCTTTTGTGCTGCAGGCTATGGAGAGGTTCGGGTTTCCTCCGTTGTTTCTTTCTTTGGTTCGTATGTTGTATGCCCGCTGTCGTAGTCGTGTGTGCATTAATGGTTTTTTTAGTGCCCCCTTTGCCGTTCGCCGCTCGGTGCAGCAAGGGTGTCTCTTATCTATGCTCCTTTATGTTATTTTTCAGGAGCCTTTGTTTCGTGCGGTTAAGTCATGTGCTTTGGTGGTTCCTCCGAGGCTGCCTGCTGGTCTCTGTTTACCGATCTGTGGGTATGCTGACGATACGGTTCTGTTTGTGGCGACCGATGGCTCTGTGGTTGCGGTTCAGGACCTTGTTCGGCGTTTTGAGCTGGCCACTGGGGCCCTTGTTAATAGGGATAAGTCCTGTCTGATGGGGCTGGGGAGCTGGACCTCCCGTTCAGTGTGGGCGGGGTCGTGGTTTCCAGTGCTCAGGTCGCTTCGGGTTCTCGGAATTACTTGGTTTAGCTCGTATGCCCAATCCTTGGAGTGGAATTGGGATGCGGTGTCTCGGTCGGTTGAGGTGGTGGTTGGTTTGTTATCCTCGCGTCCATTGATGGTTTATCAGCGGGCGATTGTTGTTACTAGCAAAGTTCTTTCGAGGGTGTGGTTTTTGGCTCAGTGCTTCCCCCTGGATCGGCGGCGTGCTCATAGGTTGGAGTGCAGAGTCTATCGGTATGTGTGGTGTGGGAAGTATCATCCGGTTCGTCGCTCCTCCATGGTTTTGCGGGTGGAGGAGGGGGGTGTTGGCATCCCTGATGTTTTTACCAAGGCATTGGCTTTGTTTTGGGTGTCGTTGCGTCAGTATTTGGGGGTGGGTGAGGGCCTCGGTGCGCTTGGGATTTATTTCTGTTCAGTTCGGTTTAGCTATTTGCTTGAGTTAGGGGCTGGGTGTGAGGTCGCCTTTTATACACCTGCTGTGTATTCGTGGGCAGTTGGGATTCTGCGGAAGCTCTGTCGTGTTCCTGGGTTTTTGTCCCTGTCGTGTTGGGGGGTTTATGGGGTTCTCCTTCGTCATGTGAGCCATCGGGTTGAGGGTTTGTTTCCATGCTGGGATTGGGGGGGGATTTGGTCGGTCTTGGGTGGGCGGCATTTGGCTCCGCAGCAGCGGGAGTTTCTCTTTCGTATGCTGCACGAGTCCTTGCCGTCGAATGATCGTTTGTGTATGCTTGGGTTGCGTTCTTCCGCGACGTGTGCACATTGTGGATTGGTTGAGACGCAGTTACATGTGTTTTATTTTTGTGAGAGGGTACAGGGTTTAGTTGCTTGGTTGCGTGATGTGATTGCGGTGTTCTGTGGGCTCGGGTTTCAGGGGGATGTTTTACGGTTCCTGTTTCTTTCGTTTCCTCAGGGCTCCGGGCGGCTTCGGAACACTCTGAATGTCTTGATTGCGGATTATGTGTTTTGCGTATGGGTTGGGCGTTTGGAGGGCTATGGGGTTCGCCGGATTCTGGGTTTTCTGCGGGGGCGTTTGCGTTTCACATGGTGGTGGTTGCGGCGTGCTTTTCCGGTGAGGTTTGCTGATTGGTTCACTGCCGCGTATGTTCAGGGTGATGCTTTGGGGTTGGTGGGGGGGTCGGGGGTTTGATTAGTGTATTGGTGTGGTGTCGATGGATTTGGGGGGGAGGGCTTCTTCGGTCATTTGGGCGTTTGGGTTGTGGGTATTCCCCCTGCCCCCTGAGGGCTTCCTCGGCGGTGCGTTGTGTGTTTGCCTGTGCTGTGCTTTTGTGTTGCTCCTTGTGTGTGTGTCCTTGTTGTTTGGGTTTGTGTGTGTTTTGTGTTCCTTTGCCGGATCCTGCGTGTTCCACTGTTTTTTTTGTGTGTGTGTTTGGCTGTGGTTCTGGACCTTGTTTCCCAGTTCCCGTGCGTTCTGGTGTTTCCTCCTGTTTATTTGTGTGGGCGTTTTGTTGCGTCCGACTCCTGTGTGCGTAGGTCCTTGTGTTGTGGTGTGTATGTGTACGTATCTTTTCATTTGTTCCACCGGTTCCTGCGTGCTCCGGTGCTGTGCTCCTGGTTATGTGGGCTTCTGCCTTGTGTGTGTGGCCCTTTTGGGTACTTTTATCCGTCATGCTTCATGTAATTTTTCCCTTTTGTTATTTTAATTTATTTTCTTTTTTTTTATGCCGCTGGCTTATTATGTGTAGCTGCTCTGTGTGAGCCTTTGTGTTCTCTGTGTTACTCATGTGGATCTTGTGTTATGCATGATTGGATTTCTGTTTTATGTTGTATTCTTGTACAAAAAAAAAAAAAAGGAAAAAGTCTTCATGCTCTTGCATTTGTTCTGTATAATGTTTGTTGTCATAAGAATTCTTTGGGTTCTTTACTATGTACTTTGTCAGGCTTTGTATCTTTTTTATTGTGTATATTGTACTTTTATAAAAAAAAAAAAAAAAAAAAAAACTTTTGTTAGAGATGCATCAGCTCCTGTTTGGTTTAACCTATCGTACTTCTTCTCTTTCCGCCTCTCCGTTGTAATATATATTGCGACCCGCGTGGCTTTGTGGGCCCACACCAGCCCATCTTCCTAAGGTTTCCCAACGTCAACAAAACGGTCAATGTAAAGTGTCTTCTCCTAAACTACCAGAGGTCCCAAAACAGAAAACGAAACAGTACGTCACTTTTGCTAGCCGTTTCCATTTTTTGGTACGACAATTTTTGGCCTTATGTATGATGCATACGAGAGAAATGTGTCGTTCCTTGTAAGAGGACAGGTTGCCCACACATAATAAACCCCACATTGTTTGAGTAAGGAAAACACTATTTGTCAAATATTGATACTGTTCTTAAAAGATTCCCCCATTTTGCACCCCCAAGATAACGTAAACTTTTAAGGGTTGATAGATGTTAATCTTCTTGTTTGAGGAGCTGTTCACTTGAGACAGTCAAGCAAGTCCCAGCTGTGTCTGGGTACAAGTGACAGGATGAACAACCCAGCGGGTTTTCTTCCTATTGGGGAGTGTTGTTCATGTTGCTATGGCGGTATGTCCACTCACAAGATGAGTGGCGCTGCCCAATAAACTCGCCCCTCGGGGCAAAATTTAAAAAAAATAATTTACAGTGCATTATTTCCACAGAATGCGACTTAACGTTTTTTTTTTACGAGTGATTTTTTTTATTAACACATTTAGGAACTGTCGGGGTTCCTCGGGTGAGCAACAGTACACTCGAGGTTACTCACCGTAGCCCTGCAGGTCTTCACTCTATCCTCGCGGCGCCACTGTACGCCAGGAGAGTATCCCAGTCAATCCCAACCGGCCCCTGATCAAGAAGGAGTGGGAACACAACTTGTTCACTTAACTGTTGTATGCCCGCCCCATCATAGGGCTCTACTACTAACCACAAGGTCGCCAACTGGTGTTTTCGGTGTCCAGTAACACGTCAGTGGTTTTGTTGAATTGTGGTAACAGTGGCAAGGTCACACTCAATAGATCTGATATCAGGCAGGTATTCACTTCTATCACTCTCTGTTTTCAGGTATTACATAGCCACAAGAAATATGGAGGGGATGATATAAACACCAATGTATTTTGTATTTTACTTAAAACTCATTCAAAGACATCACAAGATTATATCAATAAGCAAACAGCTGTTTCAGGCGGGAATCGCTGGTTCCCACACATATAATATGAACCCACCAAGCCGGCAACACTCCCCCTCTCATCAATGTCAAAATCAGCTGGGCGACTACCCCCGCGCGAATGTCACTTTATCTGTCTGCTTGTTTTCCTGGCGTCACGCGCTCTGTTTCTTCAAGTTCTCAAAGATCACTAGAAGATCGAACACACAATATTTGCGTCAATAGCACGTGAACACTTAGCTACACTGATCTTGTGCTCAATCAAACATTTCTATATTAAAGGTGACAATAATTCACTGTCATGGTATTACACACTGCCCTTCGTTTAATGACAACGTATGCAAGTATATATCACTGGAGTTCTTAGTAATTCCTTTCGTGGGCGATAACACAATTAATCACTGCACGCATGAATGATTATTCAATACACGAGCATAGACATATATAATGATAATAACATAGTTACTGGGCACATAGCCTAACTCCCAAATACTGGCATAATTATATATATATATATATTCTCTCACTATATGATTACATTAAAGTCTCATGAAAGACATTCTCAACACAGTAGATTCATCAATTACTCCGGGTGCCTGCATACACCAATAATAATCATAAATATTGTGAGTACTCTTCATAGTACCTCTCTGCACACTGGTGCCTTACTGTGACATGGGTGAGCCTTGCTCACGACATACAAAATGCTCAGGCTAAATAATATAGCTGACTAAAGGGGAATTGGGAGGGAAACTAGTATCACCTACTTCCACCTATCCTCCGGTGAGAGTTGAGTTGTAGCTCCTGGTCCTGGCTCCTGCCTCGTGTAGGGAACGCCCCCACACACACACTGTCGTGTCCTCCAGGAACTCAATCAACGTCCCACCATAAGCGCGTCGTCTCCGTGCCTTTTCACTGCAGGTCCGTGCTCCTCCTCGACTTCTTGTAGGGTTTGAGTCGGTCTCCCGGCCGTCGACTTCTCCTCCCAGCTACAGCTGCCCACCTACGTCTCGGCTGCAGTCGTTCGAATTCCCGAATAGTTTTCTTCTTCCTCTGCTTCCCGGTGGCTCGGTTCAGCCACTATGCCGTCACAAACGGGTGAACTGCCTCAGACGTCGCATACGTCACTGCACAGACTTCACTTCTTCTTGCACAGTACTTGTCCTGGAGCACTTGTTGCTCAATTTCCCGTCGATCCCCTCTCTGGTCCAACACATGAACGAAGGAAGACCTCACAGAGTACTGGCAGACTTCGGGTGACGCGTAAAATCCACGGGAGCGGGAAACAACTGTCAAACTGACAGGACCAATCTTCGCACGTCCAACCACCTTGACGTGTCGTGTCAGACTGATTCCCTCACGGAGGATTGGCTCATCCACTACGTCATCACTGTGGAGCTATCAGCCGTCGCATACGTCGCTGCCTTGACTCCACTCTTGCACAACACCTGTTCCTGGAGCACTTGTTGCTCAATATCCCGTCAATTCCTTCTTCGGTTCAACACATGAACGAAGGAAGACCCCACAGGTGTTGGCAGACCACGGGTGATGCGTAAGTTCTCTGGAGACGGGGTAAACTGACCAACTGACAGGACCCCCCCCCAGCGCACGTCCGACCTCCTTGACGTGCTGTCTTAGACTGATGGCGCCAGCGCGGCGCGATGACCGGACCCCCCTTCCTTCGTGACGTCATATTCGCCATGGGGGGTTTTCATTGGCTCCCTGTGCCACGTCGCTGTCGGTGACCAATCTGGTGTCACTGACGTCACACAGTTTTGGCGGCAAAACAGGAGAGCCAGCGCCATATTGGCTTCCTAAAGGGCCTAAACCACAGCCCAAAATACTCTTCTTTGATAAATTTCTCGGCACTCCGAGAACACTACATCCTCCCACATATATCAAACTGATGCCTGCGACGTAGAGAACGCTCGGGTAAAGTGGACATGACTCTTACAGCAGGCGTGGGAGAAATATAAGGGGGGGAACACCGTCACAGAACAAATGCATTTGTGTAGCTACCCTAGACTATATGAAGAGGGAGTACAGTGTGTCAAAAAGCTAGCTACGTGGTGCTAAAAATCCCCATCACACAGGATGGTCAGTCATACAGAGGCATATGATAAGTAGTCTCCACTGGCAGACTCTGGGTGCATTATGAGGATATCTCCAAGAACACGAGTTAATAAAGTACTTGCTTAGCTCCAGGTACCTCATTCCAACGGGTCTAAATAGTCTGATAACTGGACATTCGGTGATGTAGTGTGGGAGATCATGTCGCAGTTCCTGCTCACAGAGTTTGCACCTGGAGTGCTCAGGATTAGGAGATCAGTCACCTGCAGCCACCTGCCACAGGTAACGGTAACCCAACCTGATCCTGGCAACCACTGTGACCAACCACGACTTAACTCACTTCCCACCATCACTCACAGGCGACACGTGTGCAACATTTCTCTAATTATTGACCTGCCTCAGACACTCACATGACAATGTATACTGGTATTGGAGTTCCACGGTTTCGTTTAACGTTTCCTTAATTACTTGTACATTCGTTAAAAGAATATAGCTTAAATTCTTCTGCCTTGGTTACTCCTAAATCAACGGGGTTGGCGAATGACAGAGAATGAGGGAGATAATTATTATAAACAACTGGCATAAATAGATGACAGAATAAATTCATAGAGAATGAACAATAAAGGAGAATACTTCCACTTCACAACTAAGGGAAATTTAGTGAACAGAGAAAAAATAAACGGAACATTGCACTAGCGAGCACAGACACACAGCTGTGTCCTCACTATGTCTAATCTATAACTTGTCCTCAGTTATTAGGTTCGGGCAATTTAGTACAACACTTTAGTGACGTTGGGTACGTGCGCGCTTTCTCTATTCTCTCTCTCCCTCTCTCTCTCTTCTCTCTCTCTCTCGTGCGTCCGTCCGTCCATCCGTCCGTCTGTCCGTCCATCCGTCCGTCTGTCCGTCCGTCGCCACTTACAAAACCTCGGTCTCAGTCTCCCGGCCGCCGCCTGAGCCACTTTCCCTCAGTTCTGTGAAACACTCTCAGGAGTTTTGGTGGTAATTTTCCCCTGGGTGACTGTAGCTTACACTCCGTGCACCACATCCGCCTGTGCTGTGCACCCGCCACCGGAGATTGTCAATGGTGCTTCATTCCAGTTGCTTCGTCTTGACTCTCCCGGCCTCTGATCCTTGCGTGGACGACTGTGCCCCTGTTGTCTTCCTGCAGTGGAATACGAGGTTACATCTTCGTGCTCTGAGAACTGACTCTGGCATCTTCGTCTTCTGAGAACTGACTCTCGAGAACTTCGTGCTCTGAGAACTGACTCTCGAGAACTTCGTGCTCTGAGAACTGACTCTCGAGAACTTCGTGCTCTGAGAACTGACTCTCGAGAACTTCGTGCTCTGAGAACTGACTCTCGAGAACTTCGTGCTCTGAGAACTGACTATTGGCAACTTCGTCCTCTGAGAACTGACTCTGGCATCTCACTGAAAGTTTCCATAATGTCTGTCAGTCTCAATTTTCTCGACCGTTTGAGTGTGATGGTTCTGTAGCTGACAAGTTGCTCTAACAAAGCCAATCTGTTCGCCGATCATTCTTCTTCTTCTAATTCTAACTTAGAAAACTCCAGACAATCTCACCTGCCTGCTTCTCTGATTGCAATGTTAAAACGTAAAACAACTGCCTCGGATGGGGAGGAACTCCGTGTGTCAGGGCGGCTTCTCTTGTGTCAAGGGAGTGTGGCTCTGAACGTGGCTCCTCTTGTGTCAAGAGAGTGTGGCTCTGAACGTGGCTCCTCTTGTGTCAAGGGAGTGTGGCTCTGAGTGTGGCTCCTCTTGTGTCAAGGGAGTGTGGCTCTGAACGTGGCTCCTCTTGTGTCAAGAGAGTGTGGCTCTGAACGTGGCTCCTCTTGAGTCAAGGGAGTGTGGCTCTGAGTGTGGCTCTGAGTGTGGCTCCTCTTGTGTCAAGGGAGTGTGGGGCTCTGAACGTGGCTCCTCTTGTGTCAAGAGAGTGTGTGGCTCTGAACGTGGCTCCTCTTGTGTCAAGGGAGTGTGGTTCTGAGCGTGGCTCCTCTTGTGTCAAGGGAGTGTGGGGCTCTGAACGTGGCTCCTCTTGTGTCAAGAGAGTGTGTGGCTCTGAACGTGGCTCCTCTTGTGTCAAGAGAGTGTGGGGCTCTGAACGTGGCTCCTCTTGTGTCAAGAGAGAGTGTGACTCTGAACACTCTTGGGGCGGTCCTCTTGTGTCAAGAGAGTGTGGCTCTGAGCGTGGCTACTCTTGTGTCAAGAGAGTGTGTGACTCTAAACGTGGCTCCTCTTGTGTCAAGGTAGTGTAGCTCTGAGCGTGGCTCCTCTTGCTTGACTGAGGTGTCGAGAAGGGTGTTTAATACTGACGAGAGCTGCAGAAGGCCGCATATTTTCAACATCATCATCTTCGCAAAAAACGTGAACTGGACCGCGACTGGACGGGTCAAAAACACTTAGCAGACACCTGTGTTAATTAACGCGACAACTGATGGGAAAGATGCGCGGGCTCCTCGCCACGCAGGAATACGGTGACAATCATCTTATAATTTAATGAATGAGTTAAACGTTTCTTGGGCTTGGAGAAAGTTCCTCGAGTTCATTGATGCTGATGGTATTTAAATATTAGTGCAGTGTTTGGTAGGCTCCCGTACCTCCCACAAGGCGTCGGGAGCTCCTCCTGCAGCCTGTCTTAGGTATGGAACCTCGTGGTTAGTGTGCCTCAAGGTTCCCTGCCTGAGGAGCATGTGGTGCAGGATCCTGCCGCAGGGAACACTAATTTCATCATAAATGTTTTGTTTTTCAGCTGGAGCGCATGGTTGTGTCTCCATGAATGTGTAAAGCAATGGTGATGAATCACTCCCTCTGTTCTTTACTTAGAGCGTTAAGGCAGCTAAAGATGAACTACACACGAGATGTGAAGGTTGGCATTAAATTGTAAAGGGTATCTTTTATTCACTGGGTTCGGTACCAACCAGGCAGGGAAGTTGAGATGTCACTTGTGGTCAGGTGGGACCTTAGGTACTGTCACGTGTCGAAAGATGTGCAGGCAACTGATGAAGGAGGTGTGACAGGTATTGTCACGACCACCAAGTAACGTCACAGACGACGATTGCTGGTGTCAAAGTTTCTGTCAACTGGTGGCAGAGCTGCTGTTACCTTGTGTCAGACGTGTTAGTAGGACAGTGTCACGTGGTCACCAGGTGTGAGAGGGGCGGCCACCTGGTGATGGTTGGGGCAGCCACCTGGTGATGGGTGGGCAGCCACCTGGTGATGGTTGGGGCAGCCACCTGGTGATGGTTGGGGCGGCCACCTGGTGATGGTTGGGGCAGCCACCTGGTGATGGTTGGGGCAGCCACCTGGTGATGGTTGGGGCAGCCACCTGGTGATGGTTGGGGCAGCCACCTGGTGATGGTTGGGGCAGCCACCTGGTGATGGTTGGGGCAGCCACCTGGTGATGGGTGGGCAGCTACCTGGTGATGGTTGGGGCAGCCACCTGGTGATGGTTGGGGCAGCCACCTGGTGATGGTTGGGGCAGCCACCTGGTGATGGTTGGGGCAGCCACCTGGTGATGGTTGGGGCAGCCACCTGGTGATGGGTGGGCAGCCACCTGGTGATGGTTGGGGCAGCCACCTGGTGATGGTTGGGGCAGCCACCTGGTGATGGTTGAGGCGGCCACCTGGTGATGGTTGGGGCAGCCACCTGGTGATGGCAGGGGCAGCCACCTGGTGATGGTTGGGGCAGCCACCTGGTGATGGTTGGGGCGGCCACCTGGTGATGGTTGGGGCAGCCACCTGGTGATGGTTGGGGCAGCCACCTGGTGATGGTTGGGGCAGCCACCTGGTGATGGTTGGGGCAGCCACCTGGTGATGGGTGGGGCAGCCACCTGGTGATGGTTGAGGCGGCCACCTGGTGATGGTTGGGGCAGCCACCTGGTGATGGCAGGGGCAGCCACCTGGTGATGGTTGGGGCAGCCACCTGGTGATGGTTGGGGCGGCCACCTGGTGATGGTTGGGGCAGCCACCTGGTGATGGTTGGGGCAGCCACCTGGTGATGGTTGAGGCGGCCACCTGGTGATGGTTGGGGCAGCCACCTGGTGATGGTTGAGGCGGCCACCTGGTGATGGTTGGGGCGGCCACCTGGTGATGGTTGAGGCGGCCACCTGGTGATGGTTGAGGCGGCCACCTGGTGATGGTTGAGGCGGCCACCTGGTGATGGTTGGGGCAGCCACCTGGTGATGGTTGAGGCGGCCACCTGGTGATGGTTGAGGCGGCCACCTGGTGATGGTTGAGGCGGCCACCTGGTGATGGGTGGGGCGGCCACCTGGTGATGGGTGGGGCGGCCACCTGGTGATGGTTGAGGCGGCCACCTGGTGATGGTTGAGGCGGCCACCGGGTGATGGGTGGGCAGCCACCTGGTGATGGTTGGGGCAGCCACCTGGTGATGGTTGGGGCAGCCACCTGGTGATGGTTGAGGCGGCCACCTGGTGATGGGTGGGCAGCCACCTGGTGATGGTTGGGGCAGCCACCTGGTGATGGTTGGGGCAGCCACCTGGTGATGGTTGAGGCGGCCACCTGGTGATGGTTGGGGCAGCCACCTGGTGATGGTTGGGGCAGCCACCTGGTGATGGGTGGGGCGGCCACCTGGTGATGGGTGGGGCGGCCACCTGGTGATGGTTGAGGCGGCCACCTGGTGATGGGTGGGGCGGCCACCTGGTGATGGTTGGGGCAGCCACCTGGTGATGGTTGAGGCGGCCACCTGGTGATGGGTGGGGCGGCCACCTGGTGATGGGTGGGGCGGCCACCTGGTGATGGTTGAGGCGGCCACCTGGTGATGGTTGAGGCGGCCACCTGGTGATGGTTGAGGCGGCCACCTGGTGATGGGTGGGCAGCCACCTGGTGATGGTTGGGGCAGCCACCTGGTGATGGGTGGGGCGGCCACCTGGTGATGGGTGGGGCGGCCACCTGGTGATGGTTGAGGCGGCCACCTGGTGATGGCAGGGGCGGCCACCTGGTGATGGTTGGGGCGGCCACCTGGTGATGGGTGGGGCGGCCACCTGGTGATGGGTGGGGCGGCCACCTGGTGATGGCAGGGGCAGCCACCTGGTGATGGTTGAGGCGGCCACCTGGTGATGGCAGGGGCAGCCACCTGGTGATGGGTGGGGCGGCCACCTGGTGATGGTTGGGGCGGCCACCTGGTGATGGTTGAGGCGGCCACCTGGTGATGGTTGGGGCAGCCACCTGGTGATGGGTGGGGCAGCCACCTGGTGATGGTTGAGGCGGCCACCTGGTGATGGTTGGGGCAGCCACCTGGTGATGGGTGGGGCGGCCACCTGGTGATGGGTGGGGCGGCCACCTGGTGATGGCAGGGGCAGCCACCTGGTGATGGGTGGGGCGGCCACCTGGTGATGGGTGGGGCGGCCACCTGGTGATGGGTGGGGCGGCCACCTGGTGATGGTTGGGGCAGCCACCTGGTGATGGGTGGGCAGCCACCTGGTGATGGTTGGGGCAGCCACCTGGTGATGGTTGGGGCAGCCACCTGGTGATGGTTGAGGCGGCCACCTGGTGATGGTTGGGGCAGCCACCTGGTGATGGTTGAGGCGGCCACCTGGTGATGGGTGGGGCGGCCACCTGGTGATGGGTGGGGCGGCCACCTGGTGATGGTTGAGGCGGCCACCTGGTGATGGTTGAGGCGGCCACCGGGTGATGGGTGGGCAGCCACCTGGTGATGGTTGGGGCAGCCACCTGGTGATGGTTGGGGCAGCCACCTGGTGATGGTTGAGGCGGCCACCTGGTGATGGGTGGGCAGCCACCTGGTGATGGTTGGGGCAGCCACCTGGTGATGGTTGGGGCAGCCACCTGGTGATGGTTGAGGCGGCCACCTGGTGATGGTTGGGGCAGCCACCTGGTGATGGTTGGGGCAGCCACCTGGTGATGGGTGGGGCGGCCACCTGGTGATGGGTGGGGCGGCCACCTGGTGATGGTTGAGGCGGCCACCTGGTGATGGGTGGGGCGGCCACCTGGTGATGGTTGGGGCAGCCACCTGGTGATGGTTGAGGCGGCCACCTGGTGATGGGTGGGGCGGCCACCTGGTGATGGGTGGGGCGGCCACCTGGTGATGGTTCAGGCGGCCACCTGGTGATGGTTGAGGCGGCCACCTGGTGATGGTTGAGGCGGCCACCTGGTGATGGGTGGGCAGCCACCTGGTGATGGTTGGGGCAGCCACCTGGTGATGGGTGGGGCGGCCACCTGGTGATGGGTGGGGCGGCCACCTGGTGATGGTTGAGGCGGCCACCTGGTGATGGCAGGGGCGGCCACCTGGTGATGGCAGGGGCGGCCACCTGGTGATGGTTGGGGCGGCCACCTGGTGATGGGTGGGGCGGCCACCTGGTGATGGGTGGGGCGGCCACCTGGTGATGGCAGGGGCAGCCACCTGGTGATGGTTGAGGCGGCCACCTGGTGATGGCAGGGGCAGCCACCTGGTGATGGGTGGGGCGGCCACCTGGTGATGGTTGGGGCGGCCACCTGGTGATGGTTGAGGCGGCCACCTGGTGATGGTTGGGGCAGCCACCTGGTGATGGGTGGGGCAGCCACCTGGTGATGGTTGAGGCGGCCACCTGGTGATGGTTGGGGCAGCCACCTGGTGATGGGTGGGGCGGCCACCTGGTGATGGGTGGGGCGGCCACCTGGTGATGGCAGGGGCAGCCACCTGGTGATGGGTGGGGCGGCCACCTGGTGATGGGTGGGGCGGCCACCTGGTGATGGGTGGGGCGGCCACCTGGTGATGGTTGGGGCAGCCACCTGGTGATGGGTGGGCAGCCACCTGGTGATGGTTGGGGCAGCCACCTGGTGATGGTTGGGGCAGCCACCTGGTGATGGTTGAGGCGGCCACCTGGTGATGGTTGGGGCAGCCACCTGGTGATGGTTGAGGCGGCCACCTGGTGATGGGTGGGGCGGCCACCTGGTGATGGGTGGGGCGGCCACCTGGTGATGGTTGAGGCGGCCACCTGGTGATGGTTGAGGCGGCCACCGGGTGATGGGTGGGCAGCCACCTGGTGATGGTTGGGGCAGCCACCTGGTGATGGTTGGGGCAGCCACCTGGTGATGGTTGAGGCGGCCACCTGGTGATGGGTGGGCAGCCACCTGGTGATGGTTGGGGCAGCCACCTGGTGATGGTTGGGGCAGCCACCTGGTGATGGTTGAGGCGGCCACCTGGTGATGGTTGGGGCAGCCACCTGGTGATGGTTGGGGCAGCCACCTGGTGATGGGTGGGGCGGCCACCTGGTGATGGGTGGGGCGGCCACCTGGTGATGGTTGAGGCGGCCACCTGGTGATGGGTGGGGCGGCCACCTGGTGATGGTTGGGGCAGCCACCTGGTGATGGTTGAGGCGGCCACCTGGTGATGGGTGGGGCGGCCACCTGGTGATGGGTGGGGCGGCCACCTGGTGATGGTTCAGGCGGCCACCTGGTGATGGTTGAGGCGGCCACCTGGTGATGGTTGAGGCGGCCACCTGGTGATGGGTGGGCAGCCACCTGGTGATGGTTGGGGCAGCCACCTGGTGATGGGTGGGGCGGCCACCTGGTGATGGGTGGGGCGGCCACCTGGTGATGGTTGAGGCGGCCACCTGGTGATGGCAGGGGCGGCCACCTGGTGATGGTTGGGGCGGCCACCTGGTGATGGGTGGGGCGGCCACCTGGTGATGGGTGGGGCGGCCACCTGGTGATGGCAGGGGCAGCCACCTGGTGATGGTTGAGGCGGCCACCTGGTGATGGCAGGGGCAGCCACCTGGTGATGGGTGGGGCGGCCACCTGGTGATGGTTGGGGCGGCCACCTGGTGATGGTTGAGGCGGCCACCTGGTGATGGTTGGGGCAGCCACCTGGTGATGGGTGGGGCAGCCACCTGGTGATGGTTGAGGCGGCCACCTGGTGATGGTTGGGGCAGCCACCTGGTGATGGGTGGGGCGGCCACCTGGTGATGGGTGGGGCGGCCACCTGGTGATGGCAGGGGCAGCCACCTGGTGATGGGTGGGGCGGCCACCTGGTGATGGGTGGGGCGGCCACCTGGTGATGGGTGGGGCGGCCACCTGGTGATGGTTGGGGCAGCCACCTGGTGATGGGTGGGCAGCCACCTGGTGATGGTTGGGGCAGCCACCTGGTGATGGTTGGGGCAGCCACCTGGTGATGGTTGAGGCGGCCACCTGGTGATGGTTGGGGCAGCCACCTGGTGATGGTTGAGGCGGCCACCTGGTGATGGGTGGGGCGGCCACCTGGTGATGGGTGGGGCGGCCACCTGGTGATGGTTGAGGCGGCCACCTGGTGATGGTTGAGGCGGCCACCGGGTGATGGGTGGGCAGCCACCTGGTGATGGTTGGGGCAGCCACCTGGTGATGGTTGGGGCAGCCACCTGGTGATGGGTGGGGCGGCCACCTGGTGATGGCAGGGGCGGCCACCTGGTGATGGCAGGGGCAAAATTTTAAAATTTAAATATGGCCTAAAGAAGCAAGTATGGAGGAGGTAGCTGCTAGACCATCAGGGCTCTCCACCAACATGACCAGTGACACTCTCATCCCATCACACAGTGAATGGTTTGTGACCTTGTTAACTGAAAAACTGGAAATGGAACAACGGAAGCAAAACCTTGGTGAACAACAGGGTGGATGATCTCCACCAGCACCAAAGTGTGAGTTTACACGTTTGGTCTTCCCTAAAAGCATGACTGTAGCCGACAAGATTGTTTGGAGCAAGAAGCTGAGTCATAGGTACACACCTGGCTCTAAAGACCTTCTACATCCAGATGTCAACTCTTCACATGTGTACGTTTCAAGAAAGGATCAGCAAGTTGTGAATGATTTTCTGCAAGAGACAATAGGACAGTAGGTGGTGTAAAATTCTCCCCTCTAGATTGTCTATCACGAAACAAGAAGATGAAGGAATACCTAGTCTACAGCTACCATCAAGAGTATCCACTAAACTGAGCCTTTGAATTAGACGGAGTATACAGAGTAAGGAGAATATATGAGACTGGTAAACCTTCCAATAAAATAGTCATAGTCTGGAACACGTCTGAACCACCACCTGACCAGTATTGGTTTACTGGGTCGTATGTGCCTCCCAGCACGTTCAGGGTGTGGCAGTCAGACCCTGTGGAGTGTTATGAGTGCTGTGGCAATGGGCACATTGCTAAGCACTGCTGGTGCACGCCCATGTGTCCTCTATTCCGATCCTCGTGCACTGAAGGACTGTCAATTTAAGAAGACTAGAGACCAAAGAAAGCTGATGCACTGGACTGCACTGGACCAAGAACACCAGAGCATGGTAACAGGAACAGGACAACAACCTGAAACTGTGCCTACATCTAAACAGCCGCTCAAGTGTTTCAGATGTGGTAAAGGAGGAACCATTTGGCCTCCAGACTGTACCAAACGACAAGCCTCCCTTGACACAATGAAGCAAGTGCCCACGACTCAACAAGCGCATAGTGATACCAGCTCGAGCTCTAGTACTGGTGACCAATCCCATAGTGGTGACAGTACCAACAACGCCCCTGACAACACACAACAGGCCGAGACAACACATGAAGGAAAGTTGGCAGCTTTGCAAACACAGGCACCAGAAATGGCAAAAACCATACAGACGTTACGTCGGACTTCTTCACAAGAGATACAACAGCCTTCACACAGTTGTGTCACAGCCGTGGCCCGCGCTGGTAAAGAAACCTGTGGTGGCGGCAGCAGCAGAGATGAGAGCGACAACGCAGACTGTGACGGCGTCATCGTCGTCGTCAGTCAACTCAGTGATGACAGCAGTAATAGTGACTCAGAAATAGTAACTGAAAAAGGAATTCGACCCACACCAGCATATACTGAAGTGGGCAACGAACGCATTCAAGTCAAGTACCAGAGTGAAAATGAAAATCCAATGTCTGACAGTGCTTATGCCATGAAACTTACAGAGAACATACCTGCACAGACAATCCTGAGTTCTTCAATGATTAAGCGACTGATGAAATCACCAGGCGCTACTGATGAAACCAGACACCAGGTTGGTGCGGCTATTTATGTTGTACAATCACTTAAAACATTGTGGAAGTAGGAGAAGCACAACAATAGGACCAACAGTCCCACGCAGGAATACCACCACAATGACTGCTGCTGACACAAGGAACATTAGGTTTCTCAGTTGGAACATTCGTAGCATCAACAGAAGACTAAATGACCTAATTGCACATGTTACTAGCAACAACATTGATATAATTGTTATATAGAATCCCTACATGTCTAACTTCAGTTCCAAACCCCACCAAAGCGTGTCACACAATATGTAAACACAATACCATCAATTCCATGTATAAATGCAGTATGCTCTTGTGAGCTCTGTGGGGAAACTGACCTGGGAGATTTGTTTATTTAGTTGATATTAATTTATATAGTAATTTATATTTTACGTTAATTTATATTTTTCGATAGCAAACTGTTCGATGTTTAAAGTGGTCTGTATGATTTAATATTCCCACAAATCCCTTTCCTTTCACATTGTGGGGGGTTTATGGTTTATTTATGTAGTCATCAATATAAATTATTGGCTACTAGACATTCACTGCAATATTAGACTACATATATTATTAATTAAATGGGGAGGCCTTATCTGTATATAATGGGCCTGGTCCACCAGTTATGAATAAGGATGATCACACCAAATAATCCTCGAGGATGAGGCAGGCATCACATCTGTCCCGGTGTGCTAGGTAACTAGTGTTAATTGAACAAATCCACAAGGGCCGTGACCAGGATTCATTTGATGCATCACGTTATCGTGATTTCTGTGTGAAGTGTTAATTATTCTTCCTCTTCTGTTACACCTGTCAAAGGGCACTCACAATAATAGCAGCAATCGTCATATAACAACTATATCAAAGGGAAATACTGGCAATTCATTTATTACATGAGGTCCAAGGAATATTTACCTTGTTTTAGTCGCTGTATAGTATTCTTACCTGGTCACCCTAATCTACCTACACACAACTGGCCAAGAATGTGGGGAATTATAACCGGTTTTGGCTAGAATACCTCCTTATAGTAGACGTAGTTGGTGTTGATAACGGGAACACTGTTAGTTCAATAACATTGTTGTCCAAGGGGAAAATTATAGGAGCTAAATTTGCCCCAGTGACTGATGTTAAAATTAAAATGGCGACCTTTGTGGCCCTCCTCCCACTGATGCCTTGGTTGTTTTGTCCAGATGCCAAGCAGTAGTTAGAGGGCCCAGATTTACTCTACTTTGGTACTGATAATCAAGTTGATTCAAGGGAAATGTTTTTATGATGTTTAAGTTCCAAAGATTGCTGTATTAAGAATAATTCCCATTAATATAGCTGGTGAATTTAATAGCGATGTGGCAATGATATCTCCTGTTTTCTACTAAAGGAAATTTTCACTGTGGTCTCGTTTTTATGAGTTATTAAAACACTGTTTTTAGGGTTAATTTGTTATTTCAAAACTGCAGCAATATTATCTGCCTATTGTATTATATGTTAGTAAATGGTGTGGGTTTTTCCGACAAGCACGTCACACAATGTGTACACACACCACCATCACTTTCATATACAACCTGCAGCATGCTCTGGTGAGCACGTCACACAATGTGTACACACACCACCATCACTTCCATATACAACCTGCAGCATGCTCTGGTGAGCACGTCACACAATGTGTACACACACCACCATCACTTCCATATACAACCTGCAGCATGCTCTGGTGAGCACGTCACACAATGTGTACACACACCACCATCACTTTCATATACAACCTGCAGCATGCTCTGGTGAGCACGTCACACAATGTGTACACACAGCACCATCACTTCCATATACAACCTGCAGCATGCTCTGGTGAGCACGTCACACAATGTGAACACACAGCACCATCACTCCCATGTACAAACTACAGCATGCTCTGGTGAGCACGTCACACAATGTGAACACACAGCACCATCACTCCCATGTACAAACTACAGCAGGCCACTTCTCATTCCTCAACGTATATGCCAGAAGTCAGCAACTAAATGTAACATTGCTCCCAGATCTAGACAATCATGAGACAATATACATGGGAGATTTTAATACTAGACATATTATGTTGGGAGACAGTATTAACAACAATAATGGCTGCAAATTTATCAAATATATTTATGTCAACAAAATAACTGTGAATACTACGGATACCCCAAACTTCTTTATTTAGAGGCAGACTTAGTTATGTAATGGGTAGAAACCTTGTGCAAGATAATAAGGAATGCTCGTTGGTTAAAGATCACTGTGCAATTTCTTCGTCCTATAAGGTACAATGTGATGTACCTAGTAGACATCAGAGACGGAAAATGAATATTCTATATGGTTTGCATAACCACTTCATTAACTATTTCAAAATGGTATCAAGATTACACAATACCGAATGAACAGGCTTTCTCCAGAGATCTCGTAGTCACAATTACTCCCTACAACGAAATATTCTCCTTGATTAATGAGCACTAACATCAAGTTATAACTCGCTCCCAATTAACATACTGAACAGACTTAATAACAAACAGCCCAACAGACAATGAACCATCAGTCTTGCCAGTAGAAGTGACACCGTCATTCCTCAGTTGACAAGCGAGGCGTGGAGTCAGTGGTTGGGGGCCTGTTCCGTGCAATATGTGGTACCTGGCTGAGGCTAAGTATGGTTGCTCCAGGATAAGGTCGTCATTGCCTTCCCTAAAGGGGACTTCGTCAGCTGGACTCGAGTTTTCTACACCTGTGAGCCATACGGCGATTGGAATTGGGCTCGTGGAAGTGCGCAGTGTCCCTCTGGCAAATTTTGTGCGAGTTCAGATAGTTCAAAACCACCGTGTAGTGGTTAAATTTTACTGCCAAGAGGTGTTCCAGAAGTTTCTTGAGTGGTGTGAAGGTTATCCTTTCCCAATTCCTGATGATAGGGACACCATGCAGGTAGTCAACTTGAGTGCGACGTTGACATAAGTGGCAGTACGTGGTGCCCCTTCTGAACTGACGGATGGGTTTTTGACGCGGCTGTTTGGGAAGTTTGGGAAGATCTTGAGCGTTCCGTAGAATAAGGTATATGTTGGCTATTGTAAGGGAATGCTTGCTAGTACCTGACAATGTCCTTGGCGCAGAACATACCGCCGTCGATTTCCCTGCTGGGGTTTACTCTCCGATGTCAATATGCTGGCCAGCCCCGTATGTGTTATCGATGAGGAATGACGAATCACCTGGCGGTGGCATTTGCAGTTGGTGCAGCTAACTGTGTGAATATTTTTAGAAAACGTGATTTTTCGCCTCTCACAACCCAGGAAGGCCCAGTGGGGGGTGTTGTCCTGCCCGTAGCGTTCTGGCTGATGGGCCTGTGCGCATCCGTGTGCCAGCTGTGAGTGAGGAGGCCGTGGTGCAGCCTGTTGTACAGGAGGTCGCCTGCCCACCTGTGTGTTTGGATGTGGCTGAGCCTGACGGGCCGTGTGTCCAGCCAAAGGTGCAAGCAGAGGTTCATGGAATGCCAAAGGCAGTGGTGGTGGACGTGCCTCCCTAGGAGGCGTTCCCTTCTGCTGTACTGTGCGGGGTCTGATGTGGCTGTTCTGCCTGTGGAGCCACTTTGGGTAGGGTTTGCCCCCTCTTCTCAGGTAGCACTTTCAGCTGACTCTCCAATGGAAGGTGTTTGTCCACCTCACAGGCCTCAAGAAGCGTCACGTACTGTTGAGCTGGTTCCTAAGCTGAGACGCAGGAAGGGCGCTACCAGGTTACGGTCTCTTGGTTGTTAGGAACCGATGGAGAAAATGGAAGATAGGTTGGGTGTGGTGGATGAGGCGGTGGTTGTCGAGGAGCTGGGATGGGGTGAGGATGCTTCCTCGCCAGTCCCGGTCTGTGGGACCCCTAGTGCAAGTGGTCCGAGGTGGGGGGTAGTTGACCCTGGTGCTGTTGGGCGTGAAGGGCATGATCTGTAGTTGGTATTGAAGAAGGGGGGGGGGAAACAGTCGCCCCCCCTGCACTTCACAGGTCTGTGGGTGTTTTCCGAGGGAAGATCTGGAATTGTTGAACAATTACCCTTCCAATTACGGTTGGTGTTAATGGTTTGTGGGCGGGAACTGCGATTCCGCTTAGGCATGCATGTGTGTGTTTCTTGGCGTTTGGTTGCTTAGTTTGTATGTCTTGTGTGTTGGTTGAATGCGGTTTTTTGTTTTTTTTCATTTGTTGCTTTTGTGGTTTTTTTTTACCCTTACTGTTTATGTGGACCTTCAATGTGTGCGTGTCTTGCAGCGACGTTTGGAGGTGTCTCCCCTCCTTGCTTGTGCCGAACGTTCTGGTTGTGTGTTGTGTGATGGGTCTGGTCTGTTTTTCATGTATGTTGTTAATTCAGGTCTTATGTCTGACCATTCATTTGACCGTGTTCCCTTATATTGTCTTGTTTATCTGTCGATGGCTGTATGTTTGAGGCTGAAGGCTTCCCTTATATTGCCGTCTTGTACTTGCTTCTACTCATTTTGGTGGGTGATAACGTCCTACTTGTCTTGCGGTCCATTGTGTTTGTATATTATGTATTGGTGTTTGTATATTTATGTATTGGTTTGGAGTATTGTTTTATGTTAGTATGATGCTCTGTTGTTGTTGATGTATCCTGTGGTGTTCAATACTGTTATGGTGCTTCGGTACCTTGCCTCTTAATTGTATTTATATGTTATTTAATAATAAAGAAAAAAATCCTGTACAGCTATCAACGTGTCGGATCTTAATGATGTAAATGAATGGGAATTAAATCATACACTAAATGTGGGCAAATCAACTGCTCCTGGAGAGGACGGAATTACTTACAGTTTACTGAGATTAGTCTCACACGAACCAGGTAATCCACTTTTAGTGTTGTACAGAATGAGTTTAAGTGAAGGAGTATTACCTGATGCTTGGACAAAGAGTGTCATTGTTCCCATCCCCAAACCACACTCAGATAATTATAGACCCATATCTCTAACATCGTGTGTTTGTAGAGTGCTTGAACGCATTGTTCTTAACCGACTCTTGTATCGTATACAGGGGCACCTGTCACCCCAACTGTCTGGATTTATGCCTGGGCTCAGTACACAACAATGTTTTGCTGAGTACATCGCACATATTGAAGCTTTCCCTCAAGCAGTCTTCATCGACCTAGCAGCAGCTTTTGAGACAGCAAACAGAGAAATCATACTAGAACAACTTGCCGAGCTGGGAATACAAGGAAAATTACTGAAATGGATAAATGGCTATTTGTCTAATCGAACAGCATATGTTTTGTTTAATGATGTTAAAAGCACAGAGAGCAAACACTTTGAACTGGGAACTCCACAAGGAGGGGTCCTCAGCCCCTTGTTGTTCAACGTTCTGATGCATAAACTTATTAAAGATCTTCCAACTAATAATGAAGACACTGTCATTTGTTATGCTGATGATATATGTTTACAGGCTGCCTCCGAGCCTAGAATGCAAGTTCTGCTCGATGCTTTTGCTACTAGAGCTGAGGAATGTGGCCTCCTTATCTTTGTACAGAAAACTCGTGCCCTCATTCCATGTGGTATTCCACCACCCAATTATCATATAGATGGGCGAGCACTGCGAGTCTTACAGATACCTTGGTGTCCCCATTAACGACCCTGGGTACCTTTCTTCCCTCAAGAGGAGACTGTGGGAGAGATTAAAGCCCTTGCGGGTCCTTGTTGGTGTCAATCATGGAATTAACGTGAGACTTGCTAGAATGTTTTATGTATCATTTAAACGCTCTGTGATTGACTACAATACTCTACATCTCACACTGTACACTGACAAAGAGCTAAAATCCCTTGAAACTTTGAAAAATGAAGCTATGCGTCTCATCCTTGGGGCTCCAAAGACCACGAGAAGAGTTAATATGAGATCAGAGTTAAAATTACCTATTATAAGTGAGAGAATTTTGTCTATTAGCACAGTTTTCGGCGTGAAGGCATTGAGTAGATCTCGGCAACACATGAAATTTCAGGCTAAACTTTCTAATATGCTGCACTCACCTGAGGTCTATAGAAAAAGAGCGAAATTTGATAATGCATTTTGATTTTACACGGTAACCAACTCCATCAAAATATTAAATATATATCCAACTCAATTAATGATTAATCAACCAATTACTCCATGGGATAACTGGGATCTATCAGTTGATTTTGTAAATGCACCCAAGAAAGATAGTGTGCACACTACATTATTAAAACAGTTAACACTGAAAAGCATCACTGAGAGTACTCAGGTTAAGGGTAACGAGGTGTATCAGTGCTATACCGACGGCTCTGTAGAAAAAGGTGGACGATGTACCGGATGTGCATGTAATATATTTGAACAATCTTCTCTCGTGCATACAGCAATGAAGCGCGTCAATGACTGGGCAAGTACAACTCAAACCAAACTTGCAGGCATATACCTTGCCACTGAATTTTTTAAAGAAAAAGGCAGTGGACTTATATACTGTGACTCGCAGAGTGCACTCCTGGCATTGAACGCACATAGTAGTGACACCCAGAAAAAGTCACTGATATTCTAATGAATGTTTTAGCCGTTAAAGAAAACAGATTTGAAATTAAATTCCTTTGGATACCATCACATGTTGGCATTTCCAGAGCATGACACTGTTGACATGCATTCAAAGACAGCCTGCAGAAAACCAGTGGTAGAAATTGATATGGGTGTTTCATTAACAGTGACAAAGAGAATAGAACAAATATCTAATAAAGACCTTACTGACCTAACAAAGGACCTAACCTAACTTTCAGGTCTTTCACAAAGACCTGAAAGTTGTGGCATTTAAATATATTAATAAATATCAAGAGACATTTATATATGGAACTAAAAGAGCAAGAACTCGTCAATGTAATGTTATAGTGGCCAGAATACGCTTGGGATATAAATGTATCTGGCAGCTTTCTCAACACTCAAATGTCGAATACACCATGTGTCAACTTTGTGAGTGTAACAGCTTAGCTGTTGATATAAATATAATGTAGGCTTGTATGAAGTGTAATTGTATGGAATACATGGGGTGCAATCTAGTTTTGGAGCCAGAGTGAACTTTCTATAAATACCCGGATGATTTTGGCAATCATCCGGGTATTTATAAACCCCACATGAAAGCAAAGTCTCTATTTTTTATTTCAGGTATGTTAACAGAGGTGATTAAATATGTAAAATCGTGTCAAAATTGCCAGAGAAGGAAAGGTTCTCCTCAGGTACAAGCGCCCCTGCCGGAATTTCAAGAAATTTTTATACCTTAAGATCGAGTGGAAGCTGATTTGATTGGTCTCCGTCACAGTCATGCAGGCAATTGTTACATGTTGGTATTAGTGGACCATCTGTCCTGATACACTACACTGATTGCAATATCTCAGATGAATGCTCGTACTATTGCAGATGCGTTCTTGTGTAGGCTCGTAACTGTATTTGGTCCATCTAAAGTTTTAGTCTCTGACCAAGGTCAGGAATTTGTTTGTAATACTTTTAGAAATGTTTGCAAAATTCTAGAGACAACTTCGGCCTTAACAACAGCTTACCACCCTCAGGCGAACCGGTTGACGGAACGAACCAATCGTCCAGTTAAAGATATGCTTGCAATTCTTGCAGAGCACGATGCAAACTCATGGGACGAACACCTACCATATGTTCAGTTGGTTTTGAACACTGCTATACGCCAATCCATCAATACCCAACCCCTTCTGCTTTATATTGGTCATTCATGTATTTCCCATCAGGTCTGCTGAACAAACATACTGTTGTGTATGGAGAGGATTATCCTTCAGAAGTCCTCATTAAGATGAAAAATACTTGGAGAATTGCAGCTGAAGTTTCCCAAAAGGCACGGGATCGATGTGTTCAGGATTATGACAAGAAAGTACTACCTCTTGAGCAGAAGGAGGGTAGCCTCGTTTTCAGAGTTAATGAAGCTGCGCCCGCCAACCAGAGTAGGATACTAGCTCCTAGAAGGCGGGGGCCGTATCGAGTAATTAAGAGAGCAGGTCCTGCATATCTTGTCATAAAAGGAGTATTTGAGAACCAAGTGAAAAGAACTATCCATATTAATAAATGGAAACTTTATCATGCTAGGGAGGAACTAGAGCTGCCTTCAGCAAGTTTAATTCCTGACTCAGTGGTGCTGACTAATGATTCAAGTGTTGAGCCAGATGCAGAAGATGATCTTCCGTCAACTCTCATCAGTAGTTAAGTGCAGTCTTGTCATCCCATGGAAACAAGATCTCGCGCTGTACAATAAAGGTTAAAGAAACTCCTTTAGTCAGGATTATTAGAGTTCATTAAAGTTTCCTCTAGCGGCAATAATGTGAATTTATTAATTGTGCTTAACTCAGACAGCAGATCTTGCTGCCTGTCACTGCCCTTGTGGATTTGTTTAGCAGATCTTGCCTTACTCTGGGGTTTTCCAACCTTCTAGAACCCAGAGTTATATACATACTTCTGCCATTTGTTGTGCCTGTCTTTTTCCCAGGTCTGATTTGTACACCTGACCAGCCAGTCCAGCCACACGTGAAACCATGATCGACATAAGAACATAAGAACATGGTAACTTTGGTTGAGAGTAGGCACAGTTGATGAAATGCAAAGGGTAACCAAGGCGAGAGAATGATTTATCTACAAATCATTCCTTTATCTACAAATCATTCTCTCGCCTTGGTTACCCTTTGCATTTCATCAACTGTGCCTATTCTCAAGCAAAACGCAATTTCTGTCATCCTAAACCTGCTTCCAACACTAGTAGCACAGTACTATGCCTTCCCTTCATATCTGAACTCAAAACTTTTACCAATACCTTTCGTCCTCTTGACATAAAGCTCGCCTTACGACAAACTAACACACTTCGTAGCAATCTAGTTCACACTGCTCTTCCTGCTTCTAATGCTGCTGGTGCCTACTCTATTTCCTGTTCGTCTTGTCCTCTCCAATACTTTGGCGAAACTGGCCGTACACTGAATGACAGACTTAAAGAACACAAGAGAAGTGTTAAGCCTGCAGACACTAACAATGCTCTCTTCTGTCATCTGAGGGATTCCAATCATCCTATTGATTGGTCTTCCTCCAAAATAATCTTTCCTGCCTCTACTCTACACAGACGCCGTCTTGTTCAATCGGCTCTAATACACAATGTACCCAACATGAACTTGAGTCCTGGCTTTGTTGCTGTGGACTCTTCCCTTTCACAGTATATACTCAAATGCTCTAATCTTTCTAACAAAAGTGACCTAACATAAGATTACCCTTCCATTTATCTTTCTTTCTCTTTACTTTTCTTTCTCTCTTCTCTCTTTTCCGTTCATTGTTTTCTTTACGTTCCCTTACTATCCTCTTCTTATTCCTATTACTACCTCCTTCTCATTCGGTGATTATAATAGGAGCTGCCTCGTATGGCCCAATAGGCCCTCTGCAGTTCTTATTCCTACTACTATCCACTCCACTACACTTTGTTCCTCATCTTTCTCTAGCCTATTTATTGCCTGCATCTACTTCCTCATCACAATCGACTTGAGAATGGTCCAGGACGGACCAAAACGTCGTCGCCCCTACACCTTCTAGTGTGTGGTCTGGTCATTGAACTGCATAATCTAAATGGGGCCAAACCAGAGCAAGATATAGCTGAAGAACAACACCAGGCGTCTTGTTACTAACGCTTCGATTAATAAATCCAAGTGTCCTATTCGCCTTATTACGAACATTCATGCATTGATCCTTTGGTTTTAAATTCTTACTAATCATAACTCCCAGATCCCTTTCGCAATCCGACTTCGCAATCTCAACACCATCTAGCTCGTATCTTGTAACTCTATCATCATTACCTAGCCTCAGAACTAGAACATTTATCAGCATTAAACTGCATCTGCCAATCCTTTGGCCATTTCAAAACCCTATTTAGGTCGACTTCAAGTAATAGTGAGTCTTCTTCCGTGTTAATTTCCCTACCGATTTTTGTATCATCGGCAAATTTGCAAATGTTGCTACTCAAACCTGAATCTAAATCATTTATATATATTATAAACAACAGAGGTCCCAATACAGAGCCTTGAGGCACTCACAACATTTTCCCACTCTGACTTAACCCCATTTATATTAACTCTCTGTTTCCTTTGGTATAGCCATGCCCTAATCCAACTTAATATAGCACCCCCAATACCATAAGCCTCTATCTTTTTAATCAGTCTTTCATGTGGCACTGTATCAAAAGCTTTGCTAAAGTCAAGGTACACAACATCGCAAACCTTACCACTATCAACTGCCTCAATTATGCTGGAATAAAAAGATAGGAAATTTGTTAAAAATGAATGGCCGTTTGAAAAACCATGTTGCAACTCATTTATTAATTTATGTTTTTCAAGATGAAGACGAATTGTATTTGCAATTATCGATTCAAGTAACTTTCCCACAATAGACGTTAAGCTAATTGGCCGATATTTTGATGCAAGTGATCTATCTCCTTTCTTAAAAATTAGTACCACATTAGCAACCTTCCACGACTCTGGCACTCTGCCTGACTCTAATGATTTATTAAATATGGTATACAATGGCTCGCAAAGCTCTTCTATGCATTCTTTAAGCCCACTGGCAAATACTTCATCTGGCCCTGGGGATTTGTTTGGTTTGAGTTTTACTATTTGATTAATAATATCATCCTTGGTAACTGTTAGACTAGTCTACCTGTCCTCATCCCCCACCCACATAGACTTCTCTATGCCTTCTATGCAGAAGGCATAGAGTTAAGTCCTTCTTTAGTAAATACAGAGATAAAATATTTGTTAAAATACTACTCATCTCTTCGTCATTATCCGTTATCTGACCTGTCTCAGTTTTTAATGGACCTATCCTTTCCCTAACTTTTGTTCGATATAACTGAAAAAATCCTTTAGGATTTGTCTTTGCTTGGGCTGCTATACGAACTTCATAGTTTCTTTTTGCTTTCCTTATCTCTTTTTTTAACATTTCTAACCAGTTGTACGAATTCTTGTTCTAAACTGACTTTCCCATTCTTAATCCTTTTTTACCATGCTCTCTCTCTCTACCTATAAGGTTTTTCAGATCCTTTGTTATCCATTTTGGGTCATTTGAATTTGATCTATTCAATTTGTAAGGTATACTACTTTCCTGTGCTTTGATTATAATATTTGTAAATAAGTTATATTTTGAATCCAAATCGAAATCCTCCTTTACATCACACATCGCTGGGTTCACGTCTTGCTCCAAGACGGCCCTTCCCCCCCCACATGCTCAAAACTTTCCAATCTATTTGCCCCCCAAAATTTCTTAGGATATTGAAATTAGCTTTACGAAAATTTGGCACTTTAACAGAATTTTCTCGGCAGAAAACTGCAGATCTATTTCACTCAATGCTAAATCTGACAAAAATGAAAAATCTTCTCTAAATCTTGACAAAAATGAGTTTCCGATTGGACTCTTCATTGACCTGAGAAAGGCCTTTGACACTGTTAATCACGATTATCTCTTACGTAAACTCCATCATTATAGAATCCGAGGCCTTACACTGTACTATATCCAATCCTATCTTAGTGATAGACACCAATGTGTAGCCATCAATAATATAACCTCTCCCACTCTACCAATAACCGTTGGAGTGCCACAGGACAGCATTTTGGGACCTCTCCTATTTCTTATATACATTAATGATCTGCCTAATGTCTCTAACATTCTGAAACCTATTTTGTTTGCTGATGATACTACCCTCATCTACTCTAACCCCAACCCACATACACTAAATGATGTTGTTAATAATGAGCTAAAAAAAGTCCACTTATGGATGTCAACCAATGAACTAACACTTAACATAGAAAAAACCTACTACATCTTATTTGGAAGTAAATCTACATATGCAATTCAGCTTCAGATAGATAATGTAAACATTAGCAATAAAAATGATGGAAAGTTTCTTGGCATATTCCTAGACAAGAGACTCAACTTCAGCACCCATATACAACACATAACTAAGAAAGTCTCTAAAACAGTTGGGATACTCTCCAAAATCAGATATTATGTCGCCGCCGCCGCTGCCATCACTACCACCGCCGCTGCCATCACCGCCGCTGCCATCACCGCCGCTGCCATCACCACCGCCGCTGCCATCACCACCGCCGCTGCCATCACCACCGCCGCTGCCATCACCACCGCCGCTGCCATCACCACCGCCGCTGCCATCACCACCGCCGCTGCCATCACAACCGCCGCTGCCATCACCACCGCCGCTGCCATCACCACCACCGCTGCCATCACCGCCGCCGCTGCCATCACCACCGCCGCTGCCATCACCACCACCGCTGCCATCACCGCCGCCGCTGCCATCACCACCGCCGCTGCCATCACCACCACCGCTGCCATCACCGCCGCCGCTGCCATCACCGCCGCCGCTGCCATCACCACCGCCGCTGCCATCACCGCCGCTGCCATCACCACCGCCGCTGCCATCACCACCGCCGCTGCCATCACCGCCGCTGCCATCACCACCGCCGCTGCCATCACCGCCGCTGCCATCACCACTGCCGCTGCCATCACCACCGCCGCTGCCATCACCACCGCCGCTGCCATCACCACCGCCGCTGCCATCACCACCGCCGCTGCCATCACCGCCGCCGCTGCCATCACCGCCGCCGCTGCCATCACCACCGCCGCTGCCATCACCACCGCCGCTGCCATCACCACCACCGCTGCCATCACCGCCGCCGCTGCCATCACCACCGCCGCTGCCATCACCACCACCGCTGCCATCACCGCCGCCGCTGCCATCACCGCCGCCGCTGCCATCACCACCGCCGCTGCCATCACTGCCGCTGCCATCACCACCGCCGCTGCCATCACCACCGCCGCTGCCATCACCGCCGCTGCCATCACCACCGCCGCTGCCATCACCACCGCCGCTGCCATCACCACCACCGCTGCCATCACCACCGCCGCTGCCATCACCACCGCCGCTGCCATCACCACCGCCGCTGCCATCACCACCGCCGCTGCCATCACCACCGCCGCTGCCATCGCCACCGCCGCTGCCATCACCACCGCCGCTGCCATCACCACCACCGCTGCCATCACCGCCGCCGCTGCCATCACCGCCGCCGCTGCCATCACCACCACCGCTGCCATCACCGCCGCCGCTGCCATCACCACCGCCGCTGCCATCACCACCACCGCTGCCATCACCGCCGCCGCTGCCATCACCGCCGCCGCTGCCATCACCACCGCCGCTGCCATCACCGCCGCTGCCATCACCACCACCGCTGGATTCACCACCGCCGCTGCCATCACCGCCGCTGCCATCACCACCGCCGCTGCCATCACCGCCGCTGCCATCACCACCGCCGCTGCCATCACCACCGCCGCTGCCATCACCACCGCCGCTGCCATCACCACCGCCGCTGCCATCACCGCCGCCGCTGCCATCACCGCCGCCGCTGCCATCATCACCGCCGCTGCCATCACCGTCGCTGCCATCACCACCGCTGCCATCACCACCGCCGCTGCCATCACCGCCGCCGCTGCCATCACCGCCGCCGCTGCCATCACCACCGCCGCTGCCATCACCACCGCCGCTGCCATCACCACCGCCTCTGCCATCACCGCCGCCGCTGCCATCACCGCCGCCGCTGCCATCATCACCGCCGCTGCCATCACCGCCGCTGCCATCACCACCGCTGCCATCACCACCGCCGCTGCCATCACCGCCGCCGCTGCCATCACCGCCGCCGCTGCCATCACCGCCGCTGCCATCATCACCGCCGCTGCCATCACCGCCGCTGCCATCACCGCCGCCGCTGCCATCACCGCCGCTGCCATCACCACCACCGCCGCTGCCATCACCACCGCCGCTGCCATCACCACCGCCGCTGCCATCACCACCACCGCCGCTGCCATCACCACCGCCGCTGCCATCACCACCACCGCTGCTGCCATCACCACCGCCGCTGCCATCACCACCACCGCCGCTGCCATCACCACCACCGCCGCTGCCATCACCACCGCCGCTGCCATCACCACCACCGCCGCTGCCATACTATGCTCTCATCTCCTAACTATACATCCTAACTATGCTCTCATCTCTCTATATTATGCACTAATCTATCCCTATCTTAATTATGGTATCTGTGCATGGGGTTCAACCACTGAAAACCACCTCAAGTCCATCATCAACCAGCAAAGATCTGCTATCAGAATAATAACAAATTCTGCTTTCAGACAACACTCAGCCCCCTTGTTTAACTCCCTTAACATGCTAAACATAATCTCACTCCACAAATTTTCTTGTGTCAGTTACATTTACAAAACCATGTTCTGAAATGCAAATCCTGCTCTGAAACTCTCCCTGGTCAGATGTAATAGGACCCATTATCACCACACCAGAAATAAATATCTCTTTGATATCCCCAGAGGCAAACTTAATCTGTGTAAACACTCTATGCAAATAAAGGGACCCAGTCTATGGAACTCATTCCCTAATGAATTGAAAAGCTGTCCAACTTTTGCATCATTCAAAAACAAAACTAAAAAGTACCTAATCTCATCCGCATAGATTTTTTACCTTGTTGCTTAAAATTGCACTGTATCTATTGCTACCCAATCTCCCTATATTTATGTACCCAATCCGAACATCTTTACCAATGTGATCATTACTGTCTTCTTATATGTGTTATCAATTTGCTGTATGGTGTCTGTTAATCTTGTTTAAATTACCAATCAAGTTGTCAATGTAATCAATCAGAGCTTTAATATACCAATGTGCTTTAATATACTTACTATTCTCTCTCATCTCATTTTTTTTCTTGCAATGTATCTGTTATCATTTTATTAATTCTGCTAGAATTTACGTACTTAAAATTATCTGTTAGATTAAGGACCTGCCCGAAATGCTGCGCGTAATAGTGGCTTTACAAGATTGTAAATATTATGCTATGTATTCTCTCTAACCCACTGTACATTCTTGTATATAAATAAATAAATAAATAAATAAATAAATAAATAAATAAATAAATAAATAAATAAATAAATAAATAAATAAATAAATAAATAAATAAATCTGATTTCTTTGTGGTCACTGTTCCCTAGTTCACTCCCGATTTCGATATCATTAATATGTGTTTCCCCTGTTAGTTAACTCTAAATCTAAAATATTATTTTCCCGCTTTGGTTCTTTAATGTGTTGCGTAAGAAAGCAATCGTCAATTAATTCTAGAAAATCTTCTGCTTCATTATTCCCTGTTTTGTTCAACCAGTTTATTCCACTAAAATTAAAGTTACCCATGACATAAATACTGTTAGATCTAGATGCTCTAGATATTTCATCCCATAGATGCTTTCCTTCCATTCTGTCTAAATTTGGTGGCCTATATATAACTCCTATTATAAGATTATTTGCTTTTTCGTTTAATTCTATCCAAAGAGTTTGTGTGTGTGGCTCAGTTTTGATTCCCTCTTTGAGACTACATTTCAAATTGTCCCTAACATATATGGCTACTCCCCCTCCTCGTCTAATATATCTATCTGTGTGAAATAGTTTAAATACATTTATTTGATATTCAGCTAATAGTTCTCTATTTTCTACATTCATCCACGTTTCGGTAAGTGCAATAGTATCTATTTTTTTCTGTACAGACAGGAGCATTTAATTCGTTTATTTTGTTTCTTAGACTTCTACTATTAGAGTAATATACCGTAAGTGTATTGTTATTTTGAGGCCCTTCTCTTTCCCTGATCATTTTGCCAATTTCTTTCTCCCACAAACACATACTTTCATTACCTCCTTCCTCCATATCAATTCCCATACCACTATCTGCTAACAGTTTAAACCCAAACAAACGCCTCCAACCACTGGTTCCAACGAGTTCGCAACAACAACAACCCCAGCCCTCGATAAATGCACTTTCCATCACTGATACATCTAGAAAGGACAGCTTCCCATCATTCTCCATCTCGTACGTGAAACTCA
Source organism: Procambarus clarkii (assembly GCF_040958095.1). Taxonomy (NCBI): domain Eukaryota; kingdom Metazoa; phylum Arthropoda; class Malacostraca; order Decapoda; family Cambaridae; genus Procambarus; species Procambarus clarkii. The sequence goes on from NC_091196.1 coordinate 31,652,600, forward strand.
AAACAGAATTCTGCTCGAATGCCTCTTTCAGCTGCTGCAGATGTCTGACATTAGGTACCTGCATAAAAATGACGTCAACATACCTGCAGTATATGGCGGGTTTCAAGTGCGTGTGAATATTCACACACAAGTATATGTGTGTGAATAAAGGCACAAGTTCTCCCTGTTAAGCAAGTGCTTGATGAAAAACGTAATCTGATCGTGTTCTACCCTGGTGCTCTTGGGGGGAAGGAAATGTTGCGAAAATATTCCGAAGTTTCCATTCCTTTTGAAGGGTCTGGGTGGTGTAACGGTTAGCGTAAAAGTTATGTCAGTTGCGCAAACACCTGTGCTTTCCGAGTTCGAGTCATCTTGCAGGGTGTGTCTAAGTTGTGTTTATATATATATATATATATGCAAACAAGCCTGAATGGTCTTGTTTGCATTTGTGTTCCTCACGTGTTGCCCCAAAGAATGAGGTGATTTGATAAAATGCTATGCCCAGGATTACTATCCGAGTGCCGGCGGGGAAGTGGTTCAAATAGCTTAGGCTATCACTTCCTTATGTCCGGTCGTGATGGTCAAGCGGATTAAGGCGTCCCTGTACATACCAGTTGCGTTGCTCCTGGCAGTATGGGTTCGAGTCACTTCTGGGGTGTGAGTTTTCAGTTATATATATATATATATATATATATATATATATATATATATATATATATATATATATATATATATATATATATATATATATATATATATATATATATATATATATACATATGTCGTACCTAGTAGCCAGAACGCACTTCTCAGCCTACTATGCAAGGCCCGATTTGCCTAATAAGCCAAGTTTTCCTAAATTAATATATTTTCTCAAATTTTTTTCTTATGAAATGATAAAGCTACCCATTTCATTATGTATGAGCTTAATTTTTTTTTTTTTTGGAGTTAAAATTAACGTAGATATATGACCGAACCTAACCAACCCTACCTAACCTAACCTAACCTATGTTTATAGGTTAGGTTAGGTTAGGTAGCCGAAAAAGTTAGGTTAGGTTAGGTTAGGTAGGTTAGGTAGTCGAAAAACAATTAATTCATGAAAACTTGGCTTATTAGGCAAATCGGGCATTGCATAGTAGGCTGAGAAGTGCGTTCTGGCTACTAGGTACGACATATATATATATATATATATATATATATATATATATATATATATATATATATATATATATATATATATATATATATATATATATATATATATATATATATATATATATATATATATATATATTATTAAATATGACCGAAAAAGTAAGATTAATAATTCTAACACGAATTTTCTCAATCTTTCGTACATTTCTTTTCACTGTTGGAGGTAAATCAAAAATCAATTCTCCAAAATTCATTTTTATTTCTAGTCTGACGCGACACGAGCGCGTTTCGTAAAACTTATTACATTTTCAAAGACTTTAGTTTACAAATACACAACTGAATAGAACTTACGCATCTCCGATTTTATATCTACATTTTAGTGAGGTGGATGGGGTGAGGTGGCATTAATAGGGTATTAATTTCATCAACACAAGACAGAACAAGAGGTGGCATTAATAGGGTATTAATTTCATCAACACAAGACAGAACATGAAACAATGGGTATTGAATAGAAGTGTATGTAGCAAGGCTATTGGTCCATATTTCTTGATGCTTCTATATTGGAGCGGAGTCTTGAGGTGGGTAGAATATAGTTGTGCATTAATTGGCTGTTGATTGCTGGTGTTGACTTCTTGATGTGTAGTGCCTCGCAAACGTCAAGCCGTCTGCTATCACTGTATCTATCGATGATTTCTATGTTGTTTACTAGGATTTCTCTGGCGATGGTTTGGTTGTGGGAAGAGATTATATGTTCCTTAATGGAGCCCTGTTGCTTATGCATCGTTAAACGCCTAGAAAGAGATGTTGTTGTCTTGCCTATATACTGGGTTTTTTGGAGCTTACAGTCCCCAAGAGGGCATTTGAAGGCATAGACGACGTTAGTCTCTTTTAAAGCGTTCTGTTTTGTGTCTGGAGAGTTTCTCATGAGTAGGCTGGCCGTTTTTCTGGTTTTATAGTAAACCGTCAGTTGTATCCTCTGATTTTTGTCTGTAGGGATAACGTTTCTATATATATATATATATATATATATATATATATATATATATATATATATATATATATATATATATATATATATACATATTTCTCTTTCAGCGCCTTAGTGTGGCGCTCCAGAGAGGAAATGCTCACTTCATCCATGGTTCCTGCCCGCCATCTGGGAAGATGGAGGAGCTATACAACTTGTGACAAGTAGCCTTGTACCCTGCATGTTACCAATGTTGTAACCCTTTTTGTGTAATGAAATTTTAAAATTAAGTTAGATATATATACACACATACAAAAAGAATAGGGATGGTAGGAGAAGAAAATATCAAAGTGGATCAAAGCAAAGACCTTGTGAGGATCCACAAGGTCTTCTCAGAGTACTCATTATTTTCTTCTCCAAGGCTATTTAATGGCTCTCTAACTCTGTCCTTGGAGGACGGAAGAAAATTTATACATGCTGATTAGCATTGTAAATGTGTGGCCACGTCTCAGGTAAAAAATAATAATAATAAAAAAAAACTTACAGAAGCCATTTTGTAGCATGCCTTTGCACCTTTTTCAGTTTATTGGTGTGCCTCTTGAGATTTGGGCTCCATACAGCTGCTGCATATTCCAATTTGGGTCTCACAAAAGTTATGAACAGTTTCTCAAGTATTTCACCATCCATATAATGAAAAGCAAGTCTGAAGTTGGAAAGTGACGCATACGCTCCTCTCACAATGTTCTTCATGTGTTCCTCTGGGAACTGTTCACTGCCCAAAACCACCCCAAGGTCACGTTATTAATTATAGTTCTTTAATTCCTTTCTGCATAATTTGTAGGCTGTGTAGGGTCTATTTTCTCCGGATCCACATCCGGATCCACAAACCATAACATGGCATTTATTCTCATTGAATTCCATTTGCCACTTGTCGCTCGAAGTACTTAATTTATCTAGATCAATTTGAAGGGCATTACAATCGTCTGCATTTCCTGTCTTCCCCAGTATCTTAACATCCTCCATTATGTTCATATAATTGTGTATTCCTTCTGGTAGATGGTTTATGTAGACGATGAACATTACTGGTGCAAGAACTGAGCCCTGTGGTACTCTGCTAGTAACACTCCTTCAGTCAGACACATTGTCTCTAATTACTGCCCTCATCTGTCTGTTAGTTAGAATTTTTTTCGTCCATGTCAGAAGTCTCCCTGTCACCCCTCCAACATGTTCAAGTTTTCAAAACAACCTCTTGTGTGGGACTCTATCAAAAACCATTTTTTTTAGGTGCAGATAGACACAGTCAACCCAACCACCTCTTTCTTGTAGTATCTCTGTGGCTCCTGTGACGATAATCTCTTTCAAGAGAGATTGAGCCTGCTCTTCCCTATATCAGTCACGTCATTCTACAAGTACAAGATGCTACATTAAAGATACATCCACCAGTAGCACAAAACGTTTTGACCAGGAAGCAAAGCGTACCGTGCACCACCCAGCACGCCGGCTCACCGCCCGTCGTCAACGAGCTAACTACCCATTCTCCGCCTGCCTGCTCCTGATTGGCTGGTGGATCACCGACAGCACACCTGCACCTGCACTCACGCCCTCTACCTGAGTCGACGTCTGGGCCAGCTCAAGCCGTCCTCCTCAGAATATTCCTGTGCTCTTAGAAGTTGACATCTCTCTCTGGTATACTAAGCCCTGGCTGTCGTATACTAAGGGAGATGGCAGCTATAGCCAATATTCTCAGCACCTAATTATTATTGCATTGCACGTTATTTTATTATAGAGTAAACTTTCATATCTAGTAATTATTCATGTTGTTTTGTTTGTTGACTTGTTTTGAATTTTACGTAAGCCAAGGGATTGTCTTTGTTCATATCTTGTTTTCTAAAGTAATTAAAATTTCATTGTTTACATTTTGTGTTTTGCATGTCTTCCCATTACCTTACCACAGACAAACAGGCAAGCAGTCTCTTTTTTTTTGTAAGTGTGACCAGGCATTGACACCTGCCATTGGAGGACTGCCGAACATCAACACTCCAACACTTTACCGTCACATTTCATGGGGGCCTGTCCGGGATGCTTCACTCAGGTACTAGTACCAAAACGTAAATTTGTGGTAAGCGTACTTGGCTTTGGTACAGTTGCTTTTCACTATTTTCAATATTCAATTTTATTTTCATATGGTGCTGTGTGTATTGTGCATTCCGAGAGTAGTATATGGTGAGTGTGAGACAACTTTGGATTACGTGGTGACTGTAGGCCTCAGTCATTCTCTTAATTGGTCATCTCTCCCTCCGTGTTATTACTCGTGTTTACCACCTTTTGTCCCTAGGATATTTCTCATATTTTCGGCAGATCATCATATTGGTACCCTGGTACTGTGGTCTGTCCCCAGGTCAAGAGCACCTAATCTTCTGCAATCCGACTGTAGGAGGATAAAGAGGGCCATAGTTCCTCTCGCACGAACTTTAGTTGCTGAGTTGGGACCTCAGCAGCAGTTCTCGTTACCAGTTGACACCTCGCACCCCTACACGTCGGTCAGAGATGATGATATTTACTTAGGTAGGGAATTAGCTTTCTTTTTTTCAGAGCACAAAAGTTCGCTAATTCTGTAAGTATCATATTTCATTTCAGTGGGAAAACTTGCTTATGTCCTATAGAGACTCGGCAAGGTATGCCTACATTCTTGGACTACCTAATTCACTTTTGAGGCAAATAAATGTTTCATTTGTTTTAGAAACTCAGTTTCGCTTATTTAGTAGGATTTTCTTGCCCTTATCCTCTTACATTGAGTACCGGGTAAAAGATTTCCTGCGATCTTGATTTATTAATCATTTACCATCTTGAAATTAACATTAATTGTTAACGATTCCACAGGATAGGTACCAGTTGCCACGTTGTCCTGTTTCTGACATTCACCATATCACAACAGTATATTCGTTGTGCATTTATTTGCTAATTTCACCATGTTTCGTCTCCAAGCTTTCCGTGCAGATCCAGCAGGTGAAATAGGGAACTTAAGTCGTGCCAAGAGGACCGAATTACAAACTCTTGCACATGAGTATCGGCTAGATGTTCCCCATGGAGCCAACAAAAATGAACTGCATAACCTGTTACTGGATTATCTCTTAGAGGAAGGTAAGATTGACTCTGAAACTCACGAAACTTACTCTATTGCAGATTAACTTGATTTGGCAACTATGAAACTCAAACTAGAACTTGCGAAGATCGAGCGAGAGCAACAAAGGGAAGCAGCTGCAATACGAAAGGAAGAAAAGGAACGAGAAGCGACCCTGGCAAAAGAAGCCCTACAAATAAAGGAACGTGAAGTCGCCTTCAAGGAGCGTGAAACTGCAGTACTCCGTGAGCGTGAGCAAGTACAGCTTGAAGCAAAACATCGTCACCTGGAGATGCAACGCGAGCATGACAAACAACAAGCAGCTCTGGCTATGGAATGTCGTCAATAAGAATTCGCGTTGGAAACTACACACCTCACTCAACTCCAGCATACCACAAGTCTTCCAGTAAGTTTCAATATCTCCCATGCAAGTAAGTTAATGCCACCATTCGTAGAGACAGAGGTCGACGTATTTTTTACCACCTTTGAGACCCTTGCTAATCAACTTAGCTGGCCTGCCGACCAATGGGCTACCCTTCTCAGAGTACATCTCACAGGTAGAGCTGCAGTTACTCTCAGTACTTTGGCGTCTGAGAATGACTACCAGATTCTGAAGCAAGCAGTGTTGGACGCCTACCTTCTCTCCACCGAAAGCTACCGACGAAAATTCCGTGACCACCTAAAGGCAAGTACCACCACCTTTCTAGAATTTGCTAATACCAAAAGGAGATATTTTATGAAATGGCTGGAAGCAGCACATGTCTCTACCTTTGCAGAACTCGTCAACCTCATGCTAGTTGAAGAATTCTTGAGGCGTGTGCCTCCTCCTGTCCGTTTATATTTAGCAGATAAAGAGTAGACCGACTACCTAAAGTGTGCTAAGTCGGCTGACACTTACAGCTTCATCCACCGGCTGACACCAGAACCACCTTCCAGTAAGAAGTCTTGGTACAGTTACGAGAAAGTGAGTACCGATCAAGCTAGCTCGCAATTGTACTGTAAGTATTGTAGACTCTATGGACATACCATAGATAAATGTGGTAAGTCTCAATACAAAGGTAATACTGAATCCACTAAACCCAAACAGACTCCTCCTAAGTCCGGTAAGCCTGTGATGAATGTTGGTGTTCAAGGTAATGATCTTTCTCTTTTCAGTAAACACCTGTATACTGGAACTGTCTCTGCCAACGGCTCAAATCCGGAGGCACGTTTCAAACTGAAGATCTTGAGGGACACAGCAGCTCTTCAATCGATTTTTTTGAAGTCGGCTGTGCCCAATATCGCCTACACCGGAGAAACTGTCTTCATCACTGACCTCATTGCTACCACTCCTTATCCCCTCGCCAGAGTCCACCTGGATTGTCCCTTCGTGACCGGAGAAGTCCAAGTCGCCATCAGGGAAAAGCCTTTTCCCATGCCTGGAGTGCAACTTCTCCTGGGCAACGACTTGGCAGAAGACCTGCAACCGACCAACCTGATTGTCATGGACAAACCCCAGGTGTGTACCTCTGTAATGGATAATCCCATCTTTGAGTATGTTCCAGCAAAGGTTCAAGAGAGTGATGAAGTTTCTCCTCCGGTTTTGGTGACCACCCGTGCACAAGCTGCACGACCACAGCCAGCTGACACTACTGCTACCGCTGTCCCTCAAGACCCTCAGGAACTACCCCCGAATCTGACCACGTTGGAGTTCCGTAAGTTACAGAGGGAAGATCTTACCTTGACACCATTATTCTTCCAGGCTGAGACTCAACCTGACAGTATTCCTGGGTTCTTCCTAGAGAACGAGTTGCTCTACCGCAGATACAGACCCAGTAAACTGAAGGAGGAGGACGATTGGGCCAACGTCGAACAACTAGTGATTCCTGCTAGCCTGCGGCCCACTATTCTACACTTGGCCCACGGAGCACTTTCGCACTACGGTTTTAACAAAACCTCCCACGGAATCCGTCAAGACTACTACTGGCCAGGTATGGTAAATAGCGTCAAACAGTACGTCAAACAGTGTCATACATGTCAGATGGCAGGTAAACCGAACATCTCTATCCCCAGAGCACCTCTGACACCCATCCAGGTGCCTGCGGAACCTTTCCACAGACTTATTATAGACTGTGTTGGTCCTTTACCTCGGACCAGTTCTGGCAACGCCTATATACTAACCATCCTGTGTCCTACCACCAGATTCCCCATAGCAGTTCCAGTAAAGAACATTACGGCTGCTACTGTGGTGAAACACTTATTGAAGATCTTCACCCAGTATGGATTTCCAAGGGAGGTTCAGAGTGACTGTGGCATCAACTTCACCAGTGATCTCTTCAAGAGGACACTGGAGGAGTTCAACATCACACAGGTATTGTCCAGCCCCTATCATCCTGCTTCACAGGGTTCTCTTGAGCGTAGTCATCAGACTATTAAAGCACTCCTAAAAAAGTTTTGCAATGAGACCTCTAAGGATTGGGATAAACAACTAGGTCTCATTATGTGTATTTTTAGAAGTCTTCCCAATGAGTCTCTAGGAGTATCTCCTTATTAGATGCTCTACGGACATAAGTGCCGTACTCCTCTCTAAGCTTTTAAAGACTCTCTACGTGATGCCACCTTCAGTGAGCATCAGAATGTGCCCCAGTATCTTCAAAACCTACAGCACATTCTAGAGAGGGTGCATAACTTTGCTAAGGATAATCTATTGAAAGCCCAGGAGAGGATGAAGACTCATTACAACCAGAACAGCAAAGTAAGGAAATTTAAACCGGGAGATTTCGTGTTGGCCTATTTCCCTATCCCAGGTTCTCCTTTGCAAAACAGGTTTTCAGGACCCTACCGCATCAAGGAGTGCAGAAACAACCACAACTACGTTCTAGAGACTCCAGATAGGCGGCGGAAGACCCAGTTGTGCCACGTCAACCTCCTGAAGCTATATAACAGTACTCCTCCCACTGTGTTAATAGCATATTCTACCTTTAAAGGTCCATACATCCACAGTGAGACCTTCCCTGCTTCTTCTCCCGAAAGCACTGACACTGAGTCAGCGCTTTCTAATTCAGAAATCCTAACTGATCTTCATAACTATTTTCAGGACAATAATAGTGCACCTCTCATCAAAATCTTCAAGGAACATCAGGAGTTGTTCCAAGATGATCCACAAGAGTGTAATGTAACTCAGCACGACATCCAACTGCTCCCTGACACCCGGCCGATTCGTCAACCATTCTACCGAATCAGCCCTAGCAAGAAAGAAGTCATGCGTGCTGAGGTACAGTACCTCCTGGATCATGGACTGGCCACACCTTGTGAGTCCCCCTGGGCCTCACCCTGTATCTTGGTGCCAAAACCCCAAGGTAAGGTTAGATTGTGTACCGACTATCGGAAATTGAATAATGTGACTGTCAAGGATGCATACCCCTTACCTAGGATAGATGACATCCTTGACGCCATTGGTAATGCCCGGTACTTGTCCCAAGTGGACTTGCTCAAGGGGTATTACCAAGTGTGCTTAACAGAGCGAGCCAAAGAAATATCTGCCTTTATCACTCCCTTTGGACTTTTCAGGTATGAACGCCTTCCCTTTGGACTATGTAATGCCCCGGCCACCTTTCAGAGAGCTGTCAACCGCGTCATCCAGGGCTTGGATAACACCAACGCCTATTTGGATGATATCGTTGTAGCATCCAACACCTGGAGCGAACATCTGCTCCAGCTGCAGCGACTGTTCGCCAAGCTCCTGACAGCTGGCCTCACCATCAACTTGGGCAAGTCCACCTTTGCCAAAGGTAAAGTGCGTTATCTGGGTCATGTAATAGGGAGTGGCAGCCTAGCTCCGTTAAACATATACACTCAAGCCATCAAGCATTATCCACAGCCTACCACCAGGAAGCAGCTCCTGCGCTTCCTTGGTCTTGCCTCCTACTACCGTAGGTTTGTGAAGAATTTTAGTACGGTAGCAACACCATTAATCACTTTAACCAGTCCCATGCAACAGTATAATTGGACCATTCAGCAAACCGTTGCTTTCGAACAACTGAAATTCCTGCTCTGTTCTAATCCTATTCTCGCTCGCCAGATATCACGAAGCCTTTCATCCTCCATGTCGACGCCAGTGGTACCGGCATCGGGGGTGTCCTGATGCAGCAACGAGGTGAGGAGGTTCTACCTGTAAGCTACTACAGCTACAAGTTGTAACCCCACCAGAAGAATTACAGCACTATCGAGAAGGAGCTACTCTCCATCGTCCTGAATCTGCAACACTTTGCTCCATACCTACATGGTGCTCGGTCTACCACCATCTACTCAGACCACAATCCTCTCCGCTTCTTGCATCAAGCCCAATTCAATAATCAACGTCTTCTACGATGGGCTTTATCTCTACAAGATTTCAACCTGGAGATCTTCTACATCAAGGGTTCTCACAACATCATAGCCGACGCCCTCTCCAGAGTCTATGAAGTAGAGGCAGCTCCACCTATCACTCTACCATATGAAGACGTAACTTCTTCCGGAACCGCAGGCTTCGGGGGAGAGTTGTGACGATAATCTCTTTCAAGAGAGATTGAGCCTGCTCTTCCCTATATCAGTCACGTCATTCTACAAGTACAAGATGCTACATTAAAGATACGTCCACCAGTAGCACAAAACGTTTTGACCAGGAAGCAAAGCGTACCTTGCACCATCCGGCACGCCGGCTCACTGCCCGTCGTCAACGAGCTAAATACCCATTCTCCGCCTGCCTGCTCCTGATTGGCTGGTGGATCGCCGACAGCACACCTGCACCTGCACTCACGCCCTCTACTTGAGTGGACGTCTGGGCCAGCTCAAGCCGTCCTCCTCAGAATATTCCTGTGCTCTTAGAAGTTGACATCTCTCTCTGGTATACTAAGCCCTGGCTGTCGTATACTAAGGGAGGTGGCAGCTATAGCCAATATTCTCAGCACCTGATTATAATTGCATTGCACATTATTTTATTATAGAGTAAATTTTCATATCTAGTAATTATTCATGTTGTTTTGTTTGTTGACTTGTTTTGAATTTTACGTAAGCCAAGGGATTGTCTTTGTTCATATCTTGTTTTCTAAAGTAATTAAAATTTCATTGTTTATATTTTGTGTTTTGCATGTCTTCCCATTACCTTACCACAGACAAACAGGCAAGCAGTCTCTTTTTTTTTGTAAGTGTGACCAGGCATTGACACCTGCCATTGGAGGACTGCCGAACATCAACACTCCAACACTTTACCGTCACACTCCATTATATAAACTAAGTAGATTTGTTACACAGGATCATCCTGTTCGAAAACCATACTGTCTGTATGTTATTATGTCATTACTTTTCAGGTGTTCTACCTATTTGTTACTAACTACTTTTCTAGTGTTTTAACTACCACGCTTGTTAATAACACAGGTCTATAATTTAGAGGGTCTTCTCAGCCTCCTAAATTAATTGATTTAGAGGCTACCATTTTTATAGATTGGAACTATGATTGCCCTTTTCCATATATATGCTAAGATTACTGTGCACAAGGATGTCTGAAATATTAATTGGAGTGGAATGCTCAGCTCAGATGTACATTCTCGCAGCACCCAAGGTGAAACTCCATCAGGTCCAACTGCTTTATTTCTTCCTAACCGCTTGAGTAATTTTTCCACTTCGTCTTGAGATACCTCTATGTGTTCTATGGTGTGCTCTGGAATTGGCAATGTGTCCAGCTCTCCGAAATCTTCACTTTGTACAAACACGTTTTGGAACTGTTCATTTAGCATTTCACACATTTCTTGTTCATTCTCAGTAAGCCTGTTTCCCATTCTCAATCTCTGGATTTTAATACTTGACACGTAGCTTGCTTTTAATGAATTTATAGAAAAAGCCTGGATCTGTTTTATATTTGTCCCCTACCACTTTCTCGAAGTACCTTTCTGCCTCTCTCTTCACTGATGTGTATTTGTTTCTTGCTTGCTTGTAGGGCTGGAATGTTTTCGGGTTAGGCATCCTCCGATATTGTACCTATGTTCTTGTTTTTTCCTCTTTAGCCCTTTCACATTTCATGTTGAACCAATCCTGTTATCTGGTTCTGCATCTATGTTTTGGTATGAATGTTTGTGTGCCTTCATCTTATATATTTCACAAAATTTGGCGTACTTTACTTCCTTGCCTAGCAACAAGTCTGTCCAATTAAATTCATCAAAGAATTTGTTAAGCTCATCATAGTGCCCTCTCTTGAAATAAATTTTATCAGCTGTTTTAACGTCTCCATTGTCTTCTGGTTTATATCGCAAAGCATACTTAATTTCCAACAGGATTTGATCACTCTTCCCCAAGGGAGGAAGGTGCTGGATATCAAATATCTCCTCTTCTTTCCTAGTAAATATTAAATTCAGTATTGACGGAACATCCCCTTCTTGGGGCCTGCTTCACGTGTTGATACATGAATGTCTCCAGAATGAGGTTTACAAATCTGCCTGTCTAAAATGTCCTCCGTTCTTGCTTCGCATGCCTCCCAGTCTCTTGCTTTCAAGTTAAAGTCCCCCAGTACAAACAACCGTGATTGATCTTTATCTGCTTTTACTATAATCTCATTCATGATCAGAATGAAGCCCTCTCGTTTGTCATCTAGTTCCTCCTTTGTCCATGTATTGCCTGCTGGTGGGCTGTAGACATTTACGATTATCAGTTTGTCATCCTGATTCCAAACCTGCAATGATATCATGTCAACTTCTCGAAGGGTTGCTGATTATAAACTCTCTTACCTTCAGGCGTTCTTTCATCAGCACATCTACTCCTCCCCCTTCCGAGTTTTCCTGTCACGTCTCCAAGCTGAGTAGCCCCTTAGGAACACGACCTCATTTAAAATATTTTCTTCAAGATTCGTCTATATTTGTGTGACACTATCTGGGACCCTAAGCTGAATTATATCTTTAAGCTCCAGTATTCTTTTTATCTCACTCCATCTATGTTGGAATATACAATTTTCAGGAACATGTTCCCTCTCCATTTGTCTTTTACTTCCCCTTCCTCTAATGATTTTGTTTCTATGTACCATTTCACTGACTTTCCATTCCCTATTACTTTGTAAAAAAATTATTTCTTCTTCATTGCTATTCCCATTGAGACGTTTCACTTCATCGAGATTTAGTTTTTGCTTTTCTCTGTCTTCCTTTGAGAGGTTGGCTTAATGCCCAACATTTAGCATCTTCATCACTACAATATCCTGGCATTTCTAAGCACTTCCGTCATTTGCTTCACTCCATTAAATGTCACCCCTTAAGGGGTTATTCTTGTCTTTCTTTTATTTTCCTGTCCTCCCAAAATAATTTTCCTTTGAAGTGAGGCCTTTTCCTAAACCGTCTATTTTTTCAATGATTTTCAGCCTTCTGCTGCTCTGTCAACCCTAGATTATATTTCCTTTTTTAAACACCCAAAATATTATTGACTTAATGCTATCTGCAGTGTTTTGCACTAGTTTACTGTTCGTTACAACCCTTTGGTTCCAAAGGGTTGTCATAGCCAGGGGACGGTAATGGGGAACGAGCTCCCATGACCTATAAAATGCTCCCGTACAGCGTGCGTCTCCAATAGCCGCTGTCAACCAAGTCCAACTCCTGGCCAGCACGGGTGGCTTAGTCTTTAAGTCCGGCGGAACTGCTTTTACTGTCAGGAGAAGGAACGAGGGCGTGCCTCTGGCGCCTTAAAACCAGCTGCTCCGGGTAAATGGGACTCGTTAGCCTGGGAAGGCAGCTCATCTAGGGGAAGGAAAACTTTGATTTTAAACCTCCGCTGCCTTGGGGCCATACCCCTCTTTTGGGAAAGGCTTCAGGAATCAACCTCGAGGAAAATCAGGAGTTGGAGCCCCTAAAGCAGTTCGTTGTCGACTTCGACCTCGCTCTGGCAGCTCCTGCGACGGTGCTGGAACCATGTGTATTACCCTTTCCCTTGGATAATTTCAGCAACGTGGAAAGGGAGGGGGGGGGCCTGCTGCATGGGTAACAGCTTCTCCTCCATATTGACCTACCCAGGCTTTGTGCCCTGGAGAGCAACCAGAGCGAAATTCCATAATCTCCCGAGACTAAAGGATGCCTACTATTGTTCGTTACCAGTTCTTTCCTAATTGCTTGCCTAATTTGTGCTTCTTGTTTGTCATTTCTGGTTCTGACATCGAAACACATTTCCTTGGTCGTCTCTTTCTCGTTTTATAGCTCGCAGATTTTTCTTTTGTTTCCTCTTTGCTCTTTTCCAGTTCTTCATTAACTTCCTCTATTTGAGTTGTCAATGAAGTTTCTTTTAGCATATTCTTGCCTAACTCCCTGTTAGTTGTTCACCATATGAGTCTATTTTCTTGTTAATTTCTTCAGTCACCACTCTTCACTTTCCATACCTGATTTTCTTTCACTAGTTCCTTGATTTGTTCCTCCTGTCTCTTTTCCTTATTGGTTAAGTTGGTAAGTTTCTTACATACAGATTTTACAAGGCATCAATCATTCAACATCCTCAACCCAAATGTGGAACAAAATTAAAAATATTTCTCATCCTAGCAGTCGTCAACTTGATCACCATTCACCTGTAGACTATGCCGACATGCTGCTTCAACAATATGTAAGCACTGCCAGTATAAGCAGCCTGCCCCTAGATGTACAACACCATCTAGCTAGTACCAAAATAAATCGTAACTTCAATATTGAAATTGCCTGTAATGAGATAGGGCCTGATGATAACTATGGCATAACCCCCTTTAAAATTAAAAATGCACTCAAGAAAGGTAAGGCTACCTCTCCTGGAGAGGATGGCATCACATACAATACCATGAGAGTACTTGCTGAGCTGCCAAATAGTCCTTTGTTAGAATTGTTTAATCAAAGTCTAAGGCAGGGTGTTTTACCTGACCGCTGGACACAGGGACTCATAATACCCATACCCAAGCCTAATTCACAAAAAAATCAGACCTATTTTTCTGACGTCGTGCATGTGTAAAGTTCTTGTGAGGATTATACTCGACAGACTAATGTTTCAAATAAAGCCTCACCTTGCCCCTAACCTGTATGGTTTCCTTCCTGGAAGAAGCACACAAACTTGCTTTGCTGAATATTTTATTAGAGAGGGACCAAGCTCTCAGGCGGCATTTATTGATCTCCAAACTGCCTTTAATACAGCAGAGAAAAAATATTGGAATTACTAGCCTCTTTTGGAGTTAAGGGAAGACTGTTGACATGGTTCAAGAGTTACTTGAGTAACAGAACCACCTCAGTCCTTTTCAAGGTGGTCAAAAGTAAACTTTGTGCACCCTTCGAGTTGGGTACACCCCAGGGTGGAGTGCTAAATCCTACACTGTTCAATGTTCTGATGCATAAATTAACAATTGATATTCCCACACTACCTGACGAAGCCGTCATCTGTTATGCCGACGACATATGCATTGTTGCAAACACCCAAACTAGACTGCAAGCTCTACTTGATTCACTCGCTGCTAAAACATTGAATATGGTCTTGTTATCTGTATAAATAAATCCAGAGTTCTCGACCATCCCCAAGAGAAAACTCGTGTCCCTATAACTTTCAAGGTCAACAACCAGAACATTGAAACGTGTTGGCAGCACAAATACCTTGGAGTTGGTATTAACAGTGACATTGTAAATGATCTACACCGTAGATTAAAAGAAAGACTAAAACCACCAAAAACACTTACTGGTAAGAACATTGGTATCAATATTAAATATGCTAGACTATTCTATATGATGTTTGTTAGATCTCTCGTTGATTATAATGCTTTGCACTTAATTAATTTCCCCTCCTCTGTGTTGGACAAACTTAAAGTAGAATATAATGAGGCCATGCGGATAATTCTTGGTGCCCCAAGATGCACAAGAATCATCAATATGAGGGAAGAACTGAAGCTTTCAACCATACTAGAGAGAATCATGCAAGTCAACACTACCTTTTGCCTTAAAGTCATGAGAGATCCTACATCTCCTGCATTGCTCAGAGACAAATTATTTAGTGCTGTTAACACCCTATTGACTGGTGCCGACATACCAACTCACTCCTTTTATGATAAATGGCTGAGCAACAATGCCTACAATTTCATTAAACTCAACATTCCTTTTAAGTGCAATCTACCTGTCTCTGATATTCCTCTTTATCTGTACCCCACCATTCAAGTATTATACACACCTGTCACCGGTGGAGCCGGTGGCTGAGCGGACAGACCACTGGCACGTGATTCTGTGGTCCCGGGTTCGATCTCGGACGCCGGCGAGAAACAATGGGCAGAGTTTCTTCCACCCTGATGCCGTAAATAGGTACCTGCGAGTTAGTCAGCTGTCACGGGCTGCTTCCTGGGGGTGGAGGCCTGGTCGAGGACCGGGCCGCGGGGATACTAAGCCCCGAAATCATCTCAAGATAACCAAGAAAGATAACGAAAATCTTGCTCTTCTCAAAGCTGTCACACTCAAAACAATTGCCTACTCCATCGAGAATTTAAGATCTCACGAGCACTGTGTCTACACCGACGGCTCAGTCCAATCTTCTACTGGACGGACTGAAGCAGCATGTAGGTTTTATAGAAATAATATTTGCACAAAGACTGTCAGTGTCGGGTTAAACAACTGGCTGACCTCCACACAAGCAGAACTAGCAGCATTACACTTAGCAACCAGTACATTAAAAAACATTGGAGGAGGAATAATATTTTGTGATTCAAAGTCTGCTCTTCAAGCAATCGAAAACTTCTCTTGGAAGATCGACAGCAAGAACCTCATACTCCCAATTATAAATGACCTAATTGTTGCAAAGAGTAAAGGGTCTCGAATCTCCTTTGTATGGATACCTTCACACATAAATATATCCCATCATAATGAGACAGACATTGCAGCCAAATTAGCGTGCAACAAAGATGAAGTTGAATTAGATCTAGGTATCCCATCTCTACTGTCAAAACTATGTTGGTCCAAACGCTCTGGTCTGATAGGAAAGAAATTACTGACTCCCAACGACCTGAAAGCACTAGCATAATAAGCTATGAGTTGTTCAGATCTGAAACCTATATCTATGGACAGCACAAAACGTCCACCAGACTGTGCGACACAGTGGTTGCCACGATCAGGTTAGGTTACCGTTACCTGTGGCAGGTGGCTATAGGTGACGGATCTCCCAATCCTGAGCACTCCAGTTGCAAACTCTGTGAGCAGGAACTGAGGCACGATCTCCCGCACTACATCACTGAATGCCCAGTTATTTGACCTGTCAGACCAGTTGGCATGAGGTACCTGGAGCTTTGCAATTACTTTATTCACTCTCGTATTCTTGAAGATATCCTCACAGTATACCCAAAATTTGCCAGTGCAGGCTATTAAACACATGGCTCTGTATGACTAACCATCCTGCGAGATGGGGACTTGTATTACCACTGCTGCCTTATTCACTCTTGTGCTCATGATATCCTCATAACGAACCCAGAGTCTGTCAGTGCAGACTACTGATCACATGCCTCTGTATGATTAACCATCCTGTGTGATGAGGATTATTTAGCATCACGTAGCTACATTTTGACACACTGTACTCCCCTTCATATAGTCTAGGGTAGCTGCACAAATGCAGATGTACCTAATGTATTAATAACAAAAAAAAAGTTGGAAAGTGCTTTCTTTTAAATTGCAAAACTCAATCCTGAGACCTTCATTTTCTTGTGCTAATTCAGTTACTTTTTCTTCATACTTCATTAGCAGGTCCTCAGTAATCTCTAACCTGCCAAAAAAATCTCCTTTCATTACATGGTGTGGTGAGATTCTTTTGAAACCATCATCTCGTGGTGTGTTGTCCTCCCCCATGGTGGCAGCCATCTTTGTTATTGACAATCTTTTGTTTTGGAATATAAACTTTTCCAACACAGATTTTTCACTCACTTTTCCTTGTTTCTTGTATCTTAGTTACTTTTCACATTCACTATACCTTCACGTATTCTGAAACACCACTTACAGCCCTCAACCTGTTCTCAATACTTAGGCAATTCAATATTCCTGGAACCTGCTGCAGCGTGACTTCTGCCTCCTGTACTCTGGTGTGTGTGTGTGTGTGTGTGTGTGTGTGTGTGTGTGTGTGTGTGTGTGTGTGTGTGTGTGTGTGTGTGTGTGTGTGTGTGTGTGTGTGTGTGTGTGTGTGTGTGTGTGTTTACTAGTTGTGTGTTTACTAGTTGTGTTTTTGCGGGGGTTGAGCTTTGCTCTTTCGGCCCGCCTCTCAACTGTCAATCAACTGTTTACTAACTAACTACTAACTTACTAACTACTTTTTTTTTTCCCCACACCACACACACACACACACACCCCAGGAAGCAGCCCGTGACAGCTGACTAACTCCCAGGTACCTATTTACTGCTAGGTAACAGGGGCACTTAGGGTGAAAGAAACTTTGCCCATTTGTTTCTGCCTCGTGCGGGAATCGAACCCGCGCCACAGAATTACGAGTCCTGCGCGCTATCCACCAGGCTACGAGGCCCCCCATCCACCAGGCTACGAGGCCCCCCGATCCACCAGGCTACGAGGCCCCCCTCGTAGTGTGTGTGTGTGTGTGTGTGTGTGTGTGTGTGTGTAATTACCTAAGCATAGTTACAGGATGAGTACTACACTCGTGGTATCCCGTTTTCCCAGTACTTTCCCAGTCTCTTTGTACTGGGACAGTTTTGGCCTCCACCACTTATCTTGTTCCAACCATCTACCACGCTGTTTGCAAGAAGAGAACTTTCTAATATTTTTTCAGCACTTTTGTTCCATTAGCTTGAATCTGTCACCTCTTGTTCTTGAAGTTTCAGGTTTTAAGAATTTCTCTTTGTCAGTTTTGTCGAATCCTGTTACTATTTTGAACATTCTGATCATATCACCTCATTTTCATCTATCTTTTAGTTTTGGCATATTTAACGCCTCTAGCCTCTCCTTGTAGCTCTTGTTTCCAGTTCTGGAAGACATTTTGTAGCAAGTATTTGCACCTTTTCCAGTTTATTCGTGTTCTTCTTGAGTCATGAGCCCCATACAACCGCTGCATATTCCAATTTTGTTCATATGAACGTCGTGAACAGTTTATTTAGTATTTCAACGTGGATGTATTTACAAGCGATTATGAAGCTGGAACATGTAGCATATGCTCCTCGTACAACTTTCTTGATGGGGTCCTTTGGTGACATTCTACTATCCACAACCACTTCTAGATTTCTTTCTTTGTTCGAGTTCTTTAATGAATTTCATAATATACATGTTGCGTGTGACCTGTTTCCTTTTACATCACATTCCATAATGTGGCATTTATTCGTGTTGAATTGCATTTGCCAAGTGTAGCTCCATACACTTACTTTGTCCAGGTCATTTTGAAGGTCATGACAAACCTTTAAATGTTCTATCTTCCTCAGTGCGTATCATCATCAACAAGAATATTCACAAAATTCTGTATTCCCTCTAGATGATCGCTTATATAGACAATGAGCATTAGTGGTGCTAGAACTGAACGCACAGGTATTCCACCAGTAACATTTCTCCAGTCTGATACATTGCCTCTGATTACTCCCTCATTTTTCTGCCAGAGATTTTTTTCATCCATGTTAGAAGTCTTCCTTTTACCCCTCCAGTATGTTTCAGCATCCACAACAACCTCTTGTGTGGAACTCTTGTCAAAAGCCTTTTTTTTTTTTTTTAGGTCCAAATGAATGTAATCAATCTACCAATCTCTTTCCTGTAAAATCTCCGTGGCTCTATCATAATAACTGGGTAGACTAGTTACACATGCTCTTCCTGTTAGAAAGCCAAACTGCATGATGGTTATCTGGTCATTTCTCTCCAATTTACCCATTTGGTTTTAACTATTTTTGCCTAGTGTTTTGACTTTTGTATCGTTGACAAGTACTTGTCAACGACGTGGGTCTATACTTTAGAGGGTGTTGTCAGTTACCATTTTTGTAGATTAGAACTATGTTTGGTTTTTCCTATATATTTGCTAGAATTCCTGTATGTAAAGATGACTGAAAAATCAATTTAAATGGAATGCACAGCTTAAGTGCGTGTTTCTGCAGCATCCAAGGTGACAAGGTGAGACTCAATCTGGACCAACCACTTTGTTTCTTTCTAGCTCCTTGAGTAATTGTTCTACTTCGTCTCGAAACAGTCCGATGTACTTTATGATGTTCTCCGAATTCTGCCTTGTGTCTGGTTCTCACTTTGCACAAACCCACTGATGGAACTGTTCATTTAGAGATACATTTTTTTTCATTCTCATTGAATCTGTTCCCAATTTTCCTCCTCTGGATTTTTTCCGTTACCTGCATTTTTTTTATGAATTTATAGAAAGGGACTGATTTTGGTTTATATTTGTCTTCTATCCCTTTCTCGAGGTTCTTGTTGCCTCTACCGACTATCGTGAAGATGTTTCTTGCTTACTTGCACTTCTGGTATGTTTGAGGGGACAGCCTCTTCCTGTATTAAATGAATATATTTTGTCTTTTTTTTCTCTGACCCTCTCACAATATCTTTTGAGCCAATCCTACTTTCTAGTTCTACATCTCTGCATTGTTATAAATTTTGCTGTAGCTTCGGCATGTACCTCACAAAGTTTGGTATATATTTCATTTACTTCCTCGAATAACAACAAGTCTTTTAAATTAAATTCATTAAAGAACTTGTTTAGTTTCCTATTTGATCAATAGTTCCCTCTTGTATCCTCTCTTGAAATCAAGTTTTTCAGCTGTTTTATTTTCCCCATTTTTTCTGGATTATAGCGCATAGCAATTTTAATTTTCAAAAGGATATGGTTAATCTAATCCAAGGGAGGAAGGTACTGAATATCAAATATTCTTTCCCGATGAATACCAAAGACACCATTGATGAGACATGGAACATCCGCTTTCCTCATTCTCGTAGTCTGTTTGATACGTAGATTCATGAAGGTCTCTAAGGTCAAGTTTATGAATCGGGAGGTTCAAAAGTCCTCCGGGCGTGTTATCTTGGCTTCCCAGGGTATTGATTCAAATCGAAGTCACCAAGTCTTCACAATCGTTCATACTTGTCATGATGTTCTTCCTTAGTCCATGTGTTGCTTGCTTACTCTTTTCTTACTTATTTTTACTTACTCCTTTAATTTCCTCTGTTTTGTTTGTAACTCCGCCAGTGTTTGTGTACCAAACCTTCAGGCTCTTCTTGGACACCCTATTCTGAGAGATTTCAGTGCCAAGGCGTGGGTGGGAGTCCGGGGGTTATCTTGAGGTTATCTTGAGATGATTTCGGTGCTTAGCGTCTTCGCGGCCCGGTCCTCATCCAGGCCTCCTTTTGTTACACATCCGCAGGAAGTAGCCTGTAGCAGCCGTCTAACTCCCAGGTACCTATTTACTGCTAGGTGAATAGAAGCATCAGGGTGAAAGAAACTCTGCCCATTTTGTTTCTCGCCAGCGCCGGGAATCGAACTCCGGTAAACAGGATTACGTGTACAACATGCTGTCCACTCTCCCACCAACCCCCACAGAGTGCTAAGTGTGTGTGTGTGTGTGTGTGTGTACTCACCTAATTGTGTTTGCGGGGGTTGAGCTCTGGCTCTTTGGTCCCGCCTCTCAACTGTCAATCAACAGGTGTATAGGTTCCTGAGCCTATTGGGCTCTGTCATATCTACACTTGAAACTGTGTATGGAGTCAGTCTCCACCACATCACTTCCTAATGCATTCCATTTGTCAACCACTCTGACACTAAAAAAGTTCTTTCTAATATCTCTGTGGCTCATTTGGGCACTCAGTTTCCACCTGTGTCTCCTAGTGCGTGTGCCCCTTGTGTTAAATAGCCTGTCTTAGTCTACCTTATCAATTCCCTTGAGAATCTTGAATGTGGTGATTATGTCCCCCCTAACTCTTCTGTCTTCCAACGAGGTGAGGTTTAATTCCCGCAGTCTCTCTTCGTAGCTCATACCTCTCAGCTCGAGTACTAGTCTGGTGGCAAACCTTTGAACCTTTTCCAGTTTAGTCTTATCCTTGACTAGATATGGACGCCACGCTGGGATTGCATACTCCAGGATTGGTCTAACATATGTGGTATACTCAGCTCTGAATTATTCCTTACACAAGTTTCTAAATGCCGTTCTTATGTTGGCCAGTCTGGCATATGCCTCTGATGTTATCCTCTTGAGATGGGCTGCGGGAGACAGGTCTGGCGTGATATCAACCCCCAAGTCTTTTTCTCTCTCTGACTCTTGAAGAATTTCATCTCCCAGATGATCCCTTGTATCTGGCCTCCTACTCCCTACACCTATCTTCATTACATTACATTTGCTTGGGTTAAAGTCTAACAACCATTTGATCGACCATTCCTTCAGCTCGTCTAGGTCTTCTTGAAGCCTCAAGCAGTCCTCCTCTGTTTTAATCCATCTCATAATTTTGGCATCATCAGCAAACATTGAGAGAAATGAGTCTATACCCTCCGGGGGATCATTTACATATATCAGAAACAGGATAGGACCAATTACAGAGCCCTGAGGAACCCCACTGGTGACCTCACGCCAATCTGAGGTCTCACCCCTCACCGTAACTATCTGCTTCCTATTGCACAGGTACTCCCTTATCCAATGGAGCACCTTACCAGCTACTCCTGCCTGTCTCTCCAACTTATGTACCAGCGTCTTATGCGGTACTGTGTCAAAGGCTTTCTGACAATCCAAGAAAATGCAGTCCGCCCAGCCTTCACTTTCTTGCTTAATCTTTGTCACCTGGTCGTAGAATTCTATTAAGCCTGTAAGGCAAGATTTATCTTCCCTGAACCCATGTTGATGGGTTGTCACGAAGTCCTTTCTCTCCAGAAGTGTTACCAGGTTTTTTCTCACGATCTTCTCCATGACCTTGCAACATACAAGTCAAGGACACTGGCCTGTAGTTCAGTGCCTCTTGCCTGTCGCACTTTTTTTGCATATTGGGACCACATTCGCCGTCTTCCATATTTCTGGTAGGTTTCCTGTCTCCAGTGACCTACTATACGCTATGGAGAGTGCAAGCAAAGTGCCTCTGCACACTCTTTCAGTACCCATGGCGAGATCCCGTCTAGACCAACAGCCTTTCTACCATCCAGATCCAACAGGTGTCTCTTGATCTCATCTCTCATAATTTCGAACCCTTCCAAGGCCGCCTGGTATAATTCCTCCTCTCCTAGCACAGTAACCTCACCTTGTTCTATTGTGAAGACCTCTTGGAACCTCTTGTTTAGTTCTTCACACACCTCTTTGTCATTCTCTGTGTACCTGTCCTCACCCGTCCTACGGTTCATCACCTGTTCCTTCACTGTTGTCTTCCTCCTGATGTGACTGTGTAGTAGCTTTGCTTTGGTCTTGGCTTTATTAGCTATATCATTTTCATACCTTTTCTCAGCTGCTCTTCTCACACTAACATACTCGTTCTTGGTTCTCTGGTATCTCTCTCTACTTTCTGGTGTTCTGTTATTACGGAAGTTCCTCCATGCTCTTTTGTTCAGCTCCTTTGCTTTCATGCATTCTCTATTAAACCACAGATTCTTCTTTTGCTTCTCTATTTTTTTCCTGTCGGGCTGGGACAAACCTGCTTACAGCCTCCTGACACTTTTGGGTGACATAGTCTATCATGTCTTGTACGGACTTGGTTCTGAGTTCTGTGACCCATTGTATATCCCTTAGGAATTTATTCATCTCCTCATAGTTTCCCTTTCGGTACGCCAGCCCTTTGTTTCCCAGTTCTTTTTTGGGTGAGATAATTCCTAGCTCAACCAGGTACTCAAAACTCAATACACTATGATCACTCATTTCCAAGGGGGCTTCCAACTTAACTTCCCTGATATCCGACTCATTTAGGGTAAATATCAGATCAAGCAAGGCTGGTTCATC
Organism: Procambarus clarkii; assembly: GCF_040958095.1. Taxonomy (NCBI): domain Eukaryota; kingdom Metazoa; phylum Arthropoda; class Malacostraca; order Decapoda; family Cambaridae; genus Procambarus; species Procambarus clarkii. Next base: position 31,675,664 of record NC_091196.1, read on the forward strand.
CTCTCCTCTCATTCTTGTCGGTCCCTTGACGTGTTGACTTAGAAAGTTTCTTGTTGCCATGTCCAGCAGCTAAGCTCTCCATGTGTCTGGTCCTCCATGTGGGTCTCTTTTCCCCCAATCTATCTTCCCATGGTTGAAGTTTTCCATGATTAGCAGTCTGGATCCGTTCATGCTAGCCACAGAAGTTGCTCTCTCTATTATATTGATGGTGGCCATGTTGCTTCTATCATATTCCTGTCTGGGTCTTTTGTCGTTCGTTGGGGGGTTATATATGATTTTTACTATAATTTTCTGTCCTCTAGTTGCTATGGTGCCTGATATGTAGTCACTGAAACCTTCACAGTTCTGAATTACCATCTCTTCAAAACTCCAACCTTTTCTTATCTGCAAAGCTACACCACCTCCTCCTCCTCTCCCTTCTCTCTGTTTCCTCACTACATAGTAGTCCTGTAGAAACACTGCATTTGTTATGGTTTTCGTTAGCTTTGTTTCTGTGAGCTCTAATATGTCTGGGTTTTCTTCTAGTGCCCATTCTCCGAGTTCACTTGGTTTATTTGTAATCCCATCTATGATAGTGTACATTACCTTGAAGCTCACTTTCTTCTGTTCATTTTCTTGTCCCCTATTTGGTGAACATTCTGATGGTGGGGAAAGCAGTTCCCTGGTTGAGAAGATCTGTGAGGTGGTTTGCAGGGTCTCAGAGTTTTTTGAGGTGGGGGTGGGGGTTCAAGGGAAGAGGGGACAGGTAGGGTGTGGGTTAAGGAGATAGGGGGGACATGGAGGATATAGGGTGAGGGGGGAGGAGGGATAGGGAAGGTATGGGATGAAGAGGGAGGGGGGACAGGGGGGAAAGGTGGGAGGGGGGACATGGTGGGAATGGGGTGGGGGGGGGGGAGGGAGGGTTGGATGGGGGCAGGTAGGGTGAGGGGAAGGGAGGGTTTCTATGCAAAGGGGGGTGGTGGTGTTGCCCGCCCCTCTGGTGTTGCTGGGATGCTGGTTGTGGGTTTCCCTCTTGTCTCTGGGACTGTTGTGTTGGGGGCTGCGATTTCCTGGTTTACTCCTCTCTCCCTGCGCTTCCTCCTTGCCTCTGCTGCCCTGGCTCTCTCCTCCTTCGTCCTGTCCCTCTACAGGAATACTATTTTGTATCCCTCCACATACTGCAGACGACTCTTCCTTTCTAGAATAACCTCCTTCGTGGCCTTGTTTGTAAACACCACCTTTACCAGTCGGTTTCTGTCCTTGTTGTACTAGCCCACCCTGAAAACCTTCTCAATGTTTTGTTCAGCCCCTTCCATCTGTAACCCCTTCAGTAGCCCATGTACTGCCTCTCTATCCTTGCTATTCCATTCCTGCCTATTGGATGCTTCCAGTTCTTTGATGCCTACAACTACCACTGATCTTTTTCTTTCCAGCAGCTGACTGGTGCACCTTGCTGCTTCCTGTGAGGTAGCTGCTTGCATAGCAACCTCCCTCACTGTGTCCATTGCTTCTGAGCTCTTTCTCAGTTGTTCCGCAAATGTTTCAGGTACAGAGGCATTCCCTTACAATGCAACTTTCCCACCTTCCCTTTGGATAATAATCTGATGTTCGGCCTATTTATTTTTCTCTGTGAGGGATTTGATCTCCTTCCCTGCTGATGTCAGCTCTCTTTGCAGGTTGTTAATTGTAATCCTCATTTCATGTATCTCCTTCCTGAATTCCACCAAAACTTGGGTTAACATTTCCTTCGTTTGGTCACTTTGACTATTCCCTGTGTCTCTGTAGCGTCTTCCTGCCATTTTGTCCCTTTCCCCTGATATGTTTTGATAGGGTTAGGCAGGGGGGGTGCAGAGAGAGAGAGAGAGAGAGAGAGAGAGAGAGAGAGAGAGAGAGAGAGAGAGAGAGAGAGAGAGAGAGAGAGAGAGAGAGAGAGAGAGAACAGAGAATAGAGAACAGAGAGGACGAGAGAGAGAGAGAGAACAGAGAATAGAGAACAGAGAGGACAAGAGAGAGAGAGAACAGAGAATAGAGAACAGAGAGGACGAGAGAGAGAGGAGGGTGGGGTGGGGGGGAGGAGGGAGATTGTATGGGCGGAGGCAGAGATGGCCACTTCAGATCAGGTGGTCAGGTGGTGGGAGAGGGTGAGGGAGATGAAGGGAGTCCCACTGTGTGTGAGGGTTTTAGGGGTAGGGGGGGGGGAACATCTGGTATGCTACAGAAGAAGTGAGAAAGGGGGGGGGGTAATGTGTGTGTGTGCATGTGTGTATACTCACCTATTTGTACTCACCTATTTGTGCTTGCGGGGGTTGAGCTTTGGCTCTTTGGTCCCGCCTATCAACTATCAATCAACTGGTGTACAGATTCCTGAGCCTACTGGGCTCCATCATATCTACATTTGAAACTGTGTATGGAGTCAGCCTCCACCACATCACTGCCTAATGCATTCCATCCGTTAACTACTCTGATACTGAAAAACTTCCTTCTAACGTCCCTGTGGCTCATGTGGGTACTCAGTTTCCACCTGTGTCCCCTTGTTCACGTCCCACCAGTGTTGAAAAGTTTATCCTTGTTTACCCGGACGATTCTCCTGATGATTTTGTAGGTTGTGATCATGTCTTCCCTTACTCTTCTGTCTTCCAGTGTCGTAAGGTGCATTTCCCGCAGCCTTTCCTCGTAACTCATGCCTCTTAGTTCTGGGACTAGTCTAGTGGCATACCTTTGAACTTTTTCCAGCTTCGTCTTGTGCTTGACAAGGTACGGGCTCCATGCTGGGGCCGCATACTCCAGGATTGGTCTTACATTACATTGGTCTTATGTGGTGTACAAGATTCTGAATGATTCCTTACACAGGTTTCTGAATGCTGTTCTGATGTTAGCCAGCCTCGCATATGCCGCAGACGTTATTCTTTTTATGTGGGCTTCAGGAGACAGGTTTGGTGTGATATCAACTCCTAGATCTTTCTCTCTGTCCGTTTCATTAAGTACTTCATCACCTATTCTGTATCCTGTGTCTAGCCTCCTGTTTCTACTGCCTAGTTTCATTACTTTGCATTTACTCGGGTTGAACTTCAACAGTCATTTGTTGGACCATTCACTCAGTCTGTCTAGGTCATCTTGTAGTCTCCTACTATCATCCTCTGTTTCAATCCTCCTCATAATTTTTGCATCATCGGCAAACATTGAGAGAAACGATTCTATACCCTCTGGGAGATCCTTTACATATATCAGAAACAGTACAGGTCCAAGGACTGACCCCTACGGGACTCCACTCGTAACGTCTCGCCAATCTAAGACCTCATCCCTCACACTGACTCATTGTCTCCTGTTGCTTAGGTACTCCTTTATCCAATGGAGCACCTTTCCTTTCACTCCAGCCTGCATCTCCAGCTTTTTCACAAGCCTCTTGCGTGGTACTGTATCAAAGGCTTTCTGACAATCCAAAAATATGCAGTCTGCCCACCCGTCTCTTTCTTGCCTTATTTTTGTTGCCTGGTCATATAATTCAAGTAACCCTGTGAGGCAGGACCTGTCATCCCTGAACCCATGTTGATGCTATCAAAGTTCTTTTGCTCCAGATGCTCCACTAGCTTTCTTCGCACAATCTTTTCCATCAGCTTGCATGGTATGCAGGTTAGGGACACTGGCCTGTAGTTCAGTGCCTCCTGTCTATCCCCTTTCTTGTATATCGGGACTACGTTAGTTGCTTTCCAAATTTCTGGCAGTTCCCCTGTTGCCAGTGATTTGTTATACACTATGGAGAGTGGTATCTATGTTTGCATGTGCGTGTGTGTAGTCAGTGGTAGGGAAGAGTGGGAGTGGGGGGGGGGGGGAGAAGTGTTTTGGGAGAGTGAGAAGGGGGTTGAGAGGAGGTGGGTGAGGTGTTGTCTTCAGACTATGGCTGGGGGATTAGCGGCTTATCTGGGTTCCCAGTGAGCTCACAGATGCTGTCCCTGTTACCTGACTACCACTTATGATTGTAATATTGAATGGAATGCAATAGTGTCTATGATATGATATTATATAAACCTTGCACACTGTTGGAGACTTACAGAGAGACACTTACCAGCCAGCCCCCCCCCCCCCCGCAAGCAGTCTAGGTGAATACGCGGCGTGTCGTCGGTAATCCTGTGGTCTTGAGGTCTCCACGTTGGTCCCGTTGGCGAGACTGATGAATCAATGAATCGATCTTCACTATCTATCTTCTCTAAATTCACTAAGATAATTCACCACGAGATGTGATCACTGTGTTGCATTACAATGCCACTGTTCGATTTACACTGTCCCGATTTTCACTGCACAGTTCACCCGCTCCCTTGACCCTATTTTTCCCTTGGTATACACGGACCGCTGACCCTACACGTCTGCTCCCTATCAAGGCTGACCCAAGACTGTGTGTGTGTAATTACCTAAGTGTAATTACCTAAGTGTAGTTACAGGATGAGAGCTACGCTCGTGGTGTCCCGTCTCCCCAGCACTCTTTGTCATATAATGATTTGGAATTACTGACGGTTTTGGCCTCCACCACCTTCTCACCTAACTTGTTCCAACTGTCTACCACTCTGTTTACAAAAGTAAATTTTCGTATATTTCTCTGGTGTGTGTGTGTGTGTGTGTGTGTGTGTGTGTGTGTGTGTGTGTGTGTGTGTGTGTGTGTGTGTGTACTCACCTATTTGTACTCACCTATTTGTGCTTGCAGGATCGAGCATTGACTCTTGGATCCCGCCTTTCTAGCTATCGGTTGTTTACAGCAATGACTCCTGTCCCATTTCCCTATCATACCTAGTTTTAAAAGTATGAATAGTATTTGCTTCCACAACCTGTTCCCCAAGTGCATTCCATTTTTCCACTACTCTTACGCTAAAAGAAAACTTCCTAACATCTCTGTGACTCATCTGAGTTTCCAGTTTCCACCCATGTCTCCTCGTTCTGTTATTATTACGTGTGAACATTTCATCTATTTCCACTTTGTCAATTCCCCTGAGTATTTTATATGTCCCTATCATATCTCCTCTCTCCCTTCTTTTCTCTAGTGTCGTAAGGTTCAGTTCCTTCAGCCGCTCTTCATATCCCGTCCCTCGTAACTCTGGGACAAGCCTCGTCGCAAACCTCTGAACCTTCTCCAGTTTCTTTATGTGTTTCTTCAGGTGGGGGCTCCATGATGGCGCGGCATACTCTAAGACGGGTCTCACGTAGGCAGTGTAAAGCGCCCTAAAAGCCTCCTCATTTAGGTTTCTGAATGAAGTTCTAATTTTCGCCAGTGTAGAGTACGCTGCTGTCGTTATCCTATTTATATGTGCCTCAGGAGTTAGATTAGGTGTCACATCCACTCCCAGGTCTTTTTCTCGAATCGTTACAGGTAGGCTGTTCCCCTTCATTGTGTACTGTCCCTTTGGTCTCCTGTCACCTGATCCCATTTCCATAACTTTACATTTACTGGTGTTAAACTCCAGTAGCCATTTCCCTGACCATCTCTGCAGCCTGTTTAAGTCCTCTTGGAGGATCCTACAATCCTCGTCTGTCACAACTCTTCTCATTAATTTTGCGTCATCCGCAAACATTGACATGTATGATTCCACTCCTGTAAACATATCATTTACGTAAATTAGAAAGAGGATTGGTCCCAGCACCGATCCTTGAGGTACTCCACTTGTTACTGTTCGCCAGTCCGACTTTTCGCCCCTTACCATTACCCTCTGGCTCCTTCCTGTTAGGTAGTTCTTCACCCATACTAGGGCCTTTCCGCTTACTCCTGCCTGCCTCTCAAGTTTGTATAGCAGTCTCATGTGCGGTACCGTATCAAAGGCCTTTTGGCAGTCAAGAAATATGCAGTCTGCCCAGCCTTCTCTGTCCTGCCTTATCCTTGTTACTTTATCATAGAATTCTAAAAGGTTTGTTAGGCATGATTTCCCTGTCCAGAACCCATGTTGGTGCTTGTTTACAAACCCAATGCTCTCCAGGTGCTCAACAAGTCTTAGCCTAATTATTCTTTCAAGTATTTTGCAGGGGATGCTTGTCAGTGATACGGGTCTGTAGTTAAGTGCCTCCTCCCTATCACCTTTTTTGAAAATCGGTACGACATTTGCCTCCTTCCAGCAACTGGGAAATTCTCCCGACATAAGTGACTCATTAAAGATCATTGCCAGAGGCACGCTGAGAGCCTGCGCTGCCTCTTTAAGTATCCACGGTGATACTTTGTCTGGTCCAACAGCTTTATTTGCATCCAGTGTTGTCAACTGTTTCATTACATCCTCTGCTGTCACCTCTATATCTGATAGTCTTTCATCTTGGGTAATCTCTTCTAACAATGGGAGCTGCTCAGGCTCGGTTGTGAACACTCCATGGAATTTTGCATTCAGTACCTCGCAGATTTCCTTGTCGCTTTCTGTATATGCCCCTTCTGTTTTCCTCAATCTTGTCACTTGGTCATTTACCGACATCTTCCTTCTTATATGGCTATGTAGTAATTTTGGTTGCTTTTTCGCTTTGACTGCAATATCATTCTAATAATTTCTTTCCGACACTCGTCTTATGTTAATGTAATCATTCCTAGCTCTGTTACATCTAATCCTGTTGTCCTCTGTCCTTTGTCTTCTGTACTTCCTCCACTCCCTCCTGCTTCTCACCTTTGCTTCCTGACACTGTCTATTAAACCATGGGTTATTATATTCCCTCCTGCTTTTTTCCTTTATTGTTGGAATAAATCTCTCTTCAGCCTCCTTGCATTTCAATATGACTTGGTTCATCATACCTTGCACTGTTTTTCCTCTAAGTTCTTCCTCCCTCTGCGCTTCTCCTGTGTGTGTGTGTGTGTGTGTGTGTGTGTGTGTGTGTGTGTGTGTGTGTGTGTGTGTGTGTGTGTGTGTGTGTGTGTGTGTGTGTGTGTGTGTGTGTGTGTGTGTGTGTGTCTGACGTTGTGAGTTTGTTTGTAAGTGTGTTTGAAAGCACGTACTCAGATACTTACAGGTACTGTAAAAATGAAGAATAAAGAAATTTAGGTACAAGACACAATCAGATCTACTTATAGAAGGAAAACATGTAAAGCATCTCAGAATAATAGAATAATGATGTCAAACGACCTAAGATTTAGTATGCATAACCGAGCAAATAAAGCGTCAGCCAGGACAATGAGAGGCTGGATACACACACACCCAGCCTCCGTGGTGGAGGCTGACTCCATACACAGTTTCAAGTGTAGATATGATAGAGTCCAGTAGGCTCAGGAGCCTACCAGTAGATTGACAGTTGAGAGGCGGGACCGAAAGCCAGAGTTCAACTCCCACAAGCACAAATAGGTGAGTTCATACATACATATATATATATATATATATATATATATATATATATATATATATATATATATATATATATATATGATTCCAGCTAACAAATAGGTGAGTTCATACATACATATATATATATATATATATATATATATATATATATATATATATATATATATATATGCTTCCAGCTCAGAATGGAAGCAAGTCGACGAAGAACTCTGTAGGGTAAGGCAGGTCCTAGTCAACAACGGCTTCTCCAATGGTTTCGTCGAAGACATCATAAGAAGGAAAGTGAAATGCCATGCAACCTCTGAAGAGACAACTAACACAACACCTATACCCCCTATTAGACTATTTTACAGGAACTGCTTTTCCACAGCTCATAAAACGGAGGAAAGGGTCCTGAAAGATATTGTTAACAGAAACGTTATCCCTACAGACAAAAATCAGAGGATACAACTGACGATTTACTATAAAACCAGAAAAACGGCCAGCCTACTCATGAGAAACTCTCCAGACACAAAGCAGAACGCTTTAAAAGAGACCAACGTCGTGTATGCCTTCAAATGCCCACTTGGGGACTGTAAGCTCCAAAAAACCCAGTATATAGGCAAGACAACAACATCTCTTTCTAGGCGTTTAACGATGCATAAGCAACAGGGCTCCATTAAGGAACATATAATCTCTTCCCACAACCAAACCATCGCCAGAGAAATCCTAGTAAACAACACAGAAATCATCGATAGATACAGCGATAGCAGACGGCTTGACGTTTGCGAAGCACTGCACATTAAGAAGTCAACACCAGCAATCAACAGCCAATTAATGCACAACTATATTCTACCCACCTCAAGACTCCGCTCCAATATAGAAGCATCAAGAAATATGGACCAATAGGCTTTCTACAATCACTTCCATTTCAATACCCATTGTTTCGTGTTCTGTCTTGTGTTGATGAAATTAATACCCTATTAAATACCACCTCACCCCATCCACCTCACTCAAATGTAGATATAAACAAATCGGAGATATGTAAGTTCTATTCAGTTGTGTATGTGTAAAGTCTTTGAAAATGTAATAAGTTTTACGAAACGCGCTCAAGTGTCGCGTCAGACTAGAAATAAAAATGAATTTTGGAGAATTGATTTTTGAATTACCTCCAACAGTGAAAAGAAATGTACGAAAGATTGAGAAAATTCGTGTTAGAATTATTAATCTTACTTTTTCGGTCATATTTAATAATATATGTCTACAGGAAAGACTGCTACCAAAATATATATATATATATATATATATATATATATATATATATATATATATATATATATATATATATATATATATATATATATAATATAAACATTAAGGAGTATATAGAATACTTGTGGCTGGACTCTTTATTACGAGCCAAGACCTGACGTAATAATAATCACTGTAGTGAGAAGACAGAATAAATTTAATGACCTAATTATTATACAGCAGTATTTAGATTACCAGAGAGAGAGAGAGAGAGAGAGAGAGAGAGAGAGAGAGAGAGAGAGAGAGAGAGAGAGAGAGAGAGAGAGAGAGAGAGAGAGAGAGAGAGAGAGAGAGAGAGAGAGAGCGAGAGAGAGAGAGAGAGAGAGAGAGAGAGAGAGAGAGAGAGAGAGAGAGAGAGAGAGAGAGAGAGAGAGAGAGAGAGAGAGAGAGAGAGAGAGAGAGAGAGAGAGAGAGAGAGAAGCCTCTCCACTTCATTATATGACAGATACGTTGGATGTCAAAAACCGTTCATTTCTCTCTAAATTTCGACCGAGTGAAAATGCAAGTAGTTACACTTGCTAATAAAGAATCACTAAGCTTGATTAAGAGTCAGAAAATGCTTTCATAAATGCAAAAATAATGCAAATGAAAATATTTTTCATTGCGCCGGTCTCTCCCATGCAGCCTAGCACCCGTCACTATTTTGCTTCTTCCCTCTTAAGTTCACAATCGCCAGCCAGAATTCCATGATGAACTAACCAACCCTCCTCCCCCCCCCCCCCCCCACCCCCAAGAGATTGGACAGCTATCATTTTCAACGTAACCTTATTTTCGCGTCCCGGTAAACAGTAATTAACTTCTGAATTTAGCGTCAAAACTTCATAAATGTGTGTGATTATACCGCTTACCACCACACTAATGAAATGAAAAAATATGCATTATAAACTAGCATTTTTTTGAAGCACGTTAAACATTTTTCGAAAAGGTAATAAAATTTCGTCGTTATTTCAGCAACTTCCATGGAAACATTCTATTTATTTTTTAGTTTTACGAATTTCCGAAAAAGTTAAATATATATTTAAATTAGATATGTATAAGGCCCATGTTTTTGTAATTATAGATTATTTTCATTTCAATTTGATAATTACAGAATATTAAACGGAGCGACCAGTCATGATGCTAAGTGGTAGGTGATACTAAGTGAAGGTGATACTAAGTGAAGGTGACACTAAGTGAAGGTGATACTAAGTGAAGGTGACACTAAGTGAAGGTGATACTAAGTGGAAGGTGACACTAAGTGGAAGGTGACACTAAGTGAAGGTGACACTAAGTGAAAGGTGACACTAAGTGGAAGGTGATACAAAGTGAAGGTGACACTAAGTGGAAGGCGATACTAAGTGGAAGGTGACACTAAGTGAAGGTGACACTAAGTGAAGGTGACACTAAGTGAAGGTGATACTAAGTGAAGGTGACACTAAGTGAAGGTGATACTAAGTGAAGGTGATACTAAGTGAAGGTGACACTAAGTGGAAGGTGACACTAAGTGAAGGTGATACTAAGTGAAGGTGATACTAAGTGAAGGTGATACTAAGTGAAGGTGATACTAAGCGAAGGTGATACTAAGTGGAAGGTGATACTAAGTGAAGGTGACACTAAGTGGAAGGTGATACTAAGTGAAAGTGACACTAAGTGGAAGGTGATACTAAGTGAAGGTGATACTAAGTGGAAGGTGACACTAAGTGGAAGGTGATACTAAGTGAAGGTTACACTAAGTGGAAGGTGACACTAAGTGAAGGTGATACTAAGTGAAGGTGACACTAAGTGAAGGTGACACTAAGTGGAAGGTGATACTAAGTGAAGGTGATACTAAGTGGAAGGTGACACTAAGTGAAGGTGATACTAAGTGAAGGTGACACTAAGTGAAGGTGACACTAAGTGAAGGTGACACTAAGTGAAGGTGACACTAAGTGGAAGGTGACACTAAGTGGAAGGTGATACTAAGTGAAGGTGATACTAAGTGGAAGGTGACACTAAGTGGAAGGTGACACTAAGTGAAGGTGACACTAAGTGAAGGTGACACTAAGTGGAAGGTGACACTAAGTGGAAGGTGACACTAAGTGGAAGGTGATACTAAGTGAAGGTGATACTAAGTGGAAGGTGACACTAAGTGAAGGTGATACTAAGTGAAGGTGACACTAAGTGAAGGTGACACTAAGTGGAAGGTGATACTAAGTGAAGGTGATACTAAGTGGAAGGTGACACTAAGTGAAGGTGATACTAAGTGAAGGTGACACTAAGTGAAGGTGACACTAAGTGAAGGTGACACTAAGTGAAGGTGACACTAAGTGGAAGGTGACACTAAGTGGAAGGTGATACTAAGTGAAGGTGATACTAAGTGGAAGGTGACACTAAGTGGAAGGTGACACTAAGTGAAGGTGACACTAAGTGAAGGTGACACTAAGTGGAAGGTGACACTAAGTGGAAGGTGACACTAAGTGGAAGCTGATACTAAGTGAAGGTGACACTAAGTGGAAGGTGACACTAAGTGGAAGGTGATACTAAGTGGAAGGTGATACTAAGTGAAGGTGACACTAAGTGGAAGGTGACACTAAGTGGAAGGTGACACTAAGTGGAAGGTGACACTAAGTGGAAGGTGACACTAAGTGGAAGGTGACACTAAGTGAAGGTGACACTAAGTGGAAGGTGACACTAAGTGAAGGTGACACTAAGTGGAAGGTGACACTAAGTGAAGGTGATACTAAGTGAAGGTGACACTAAGTGAAGGTGACACTAAGTGGAAGGTGATACTAAGTGAAGGTGATACTAAGTGGAAGGTGACACTAAGTGAAGGTGATACTAAGTGAAGGTGACACTAAGTGAAGGTGACACTAAGTGGAAGGTGACACTAAGTGGAAGGTGATACTAAGTGAAGGTGATACTAAGTGGAAGGTGACACTAAGTGGAAGGTGACACTAAGTGAAGGTGACACTAAGTGAAGGTGACACTAAGTGGAAGGTGACACTAAGTGGAAGGTGATACTAAGTGAAGGTGACACTAAGTGGAAGGTGACACTAAGTGGAAGGTGATACTAAGTGGAAGGTGATACTAAGTGAAGGTGACACTAAGTGGAAGGTGACACTAAGTGAAGGTGACACTAAGTGGAAGGTGACACTAAGTGAAGGTGACACTAAGTGGAAGGTATATACTAAGTGGCCTCCAGCTGGTCTGTCCCTGCAGCTGGTCCTCCCCTCTACCTGGCCTTGCCCTCCAGCTGGTCCTCCCCTCCAGCTGGTCCTCCCCGCCAGCTGGTGATGGGTGGTGATGACCCGACTACACTGTCAACACCACTACAAACCGTTCGGGAACCTTTTTTCCCATTTTCCCCATAAATAAACGTCAATTCTCCAATAAATATGTAAGATCCTCCACTGAATCCTTTAATGTCGGGTTGGGCGGTGGCTATGGTGGGGTGGTTGGTGGTTACCGTTCGAGTCTCCGTCCTCTTCTTGTAGAGAGAGAGAGAGAGAGAGACAGGCAGACAGAGAGACAGAGAGAGAGAAGCATCGTAACGTGTGACCGCAGGAATCTCGCCAGTCACTCCAGCTGAGGTAACGGGAGGGTTGAGTCTGGCGCGAAGAGCAACAGAGGCTGAGAAGGCACCTCTGTGGAGAACCAACCAGGGCCAACAACGTTCTCAGTCTTGAAGTAACGCAGAGAAGCTAGGGTGGTGAAGCAGTGAAGCAAGGGTGGTGAAGCAGAGAAGCTAGGGTGGTGAAGCACAGAAGCTAGGGTGGTGAAGCACAGAAGCTAGGGTGGTGAAGCAGAGAAGCTAGGGTGGTGAAGCAGAGAAGCAAGGGTGGTGAAGCAGAGAAGCTAGGGTGGTGAAGCACAGAAGCTAGGGTGGTGAAGCAGAGAAGCTAGGGTGGTGAAGCAGAGAAGCTAGGGTGGTGAAGCAGAGAAGCTAGGGTGGTGAAGCAGAGAAGCTAGGGTGGTGAAGCAGTGAAGCAAGGGTGGTGAAGCAGAGAAGCTAGGGTGGTGAAGCAGAGAAGCAAGGGTGGTGAAGCAGAGAAGCAAGGGTGGTGAAGCAGAGAAGCTAGGGTGGTGAAGCAGAGAAGCTAGGGTGGTGAAGCAGAGAAGCTAGGGTGGTGAAGCAGAGAAGCTAGGGTGGTGAAGCAGAGAAGCAAGGGTGGTGAAGCAGTGAAGCAAGGGTGGTGAAGCAGAGAAGCTAGGGTGGTGAAGCAGAGAAGCAAGGGTGGTGAAGCAGAGAAGCAAGGGTGGTGAAGCAGAGAAGCTAGGCTGGTGAAGCAGAGAAGCTAGGGTGGTGAAGCAGAGAAGCAAGGGTGGTGAAGCAGAGAAGCAAGGCTGGTGAAGCAGAGAAGCTAGGGTGGTGAAGCAGAGAAACTAGGGTGGTGAAGCAGAGAAGCAAGGGTGGTGAAGCAGAGAAGCAAGGCTGGTGAAGCAGAAAAGCTAGGGTGGTGAAGCAGAGAAGCTAGGGTGGTGAAGCAGTGAAGCATGGGGTGAAGCAGAGAAGCTAGGGTGGTGAAGCAGAGAAGCTAGGGTGGTGAAGCAGAGAAGCTAGGGTGGTGAAGCAGTGAAGCATGGGGTGAAGCAGAGAAGCTAGGGTGGTGAAGCAGAGAAGCTAGGGTGGTGAAGCAGAGAAGCAAGGGTGGTGAAGCAGAGAAGCTAGGGTGGTGAAGCAGAGAAGCTAGGGTGGTGAAGCAGAGAAGCTAGGGTGGTGAAGCAGAGAAGCTAGGGTGGTGAAGCAGAGAAGCTAGGGAGGTGAAGCAGAGAAGCTAGGGTGGTGAAGCAGAGAAGCAAGGGTGGTGAAGCAGTGAAGCAAGGGTGGTGAAGCAGAGAAGCAAGGGTGGTGAAGCAGAGAAGCAGGGGTGGTGAAGCAGAGAAAGGCAGAGCAGCACCCGGAAGAGTCACACAACACTCGGTCTAAAGGTTCGTGACCTGTTTACCTGTTGGTGCTAGCATCGTGACTATCCACTACTCTCCCTTCTGTCTCACTACTATCTCGACACAGACAAAAGACAATATGGAACACGAACAACAGGACAGATGTGTGGAAACTAGGCAGCTGCTCAAATGAGCCACAGGCGTGGAAACTAAGCAGCTGCCCAAATGAGCCACAGGTGTGGAAACTAAGCTGCTGCTCAAATGAGCCACAGGTGTGGAAACTAAGCAGCTGCTCAAATGAGCCACAGGTGTGGAAACTAAGCTGCTGCTCAAATGAGCCACAGGTGTGGAAACTAAGCAGCTGCTCAAATGAGCCACAGGTGTGGAAACTAAGCTGCTGCTCAAATGAGCCACAGGTGTGGAAACTAAGCTGCTGCTCAAATGAGCCACAGGTGTGGAAACTAAGCAGCTGTTCAAATGAGCCACAGGTGTGGAAACTAAGCTGCTGCTCAAATGAGCCACAGGTGTGGAAACTAAGCAGCTGCTCAAATGAGCCACAGGTGTGGAAACTAAGCTGCTGTTCAAATGAGCCACAGGTGTGGAAACTAAGCTGCTGCTCAAATGAGCCACAGGTGTGGAAACTAAGCTGCTGCTCAAATGAGCCACAGGTGTGGAAACTAAGCTGCTGCTCAAATGAGCAACAGGTGTGGAAACTAAGCTGCTGCTCAAATGAGCCACAGGTGTGGAAACTAAGCTGCTGCTCAAATGAGCCACAGGTGTGGAAACTAAGCAGCTGCTCAAATGAGCCACAGGTGTGGAAACTAAGCAGCTGTTCAAATGAGCCACAGGTGTGGAAACTAAGCTGCTGCTCAAATGAGCCACAGGTGTGGAAACTAAGCTGCTGCTCAAATGAGCCACAGGTGTGGAAACTAAGCTGCTGCTCAAATGAGCAACAGGTGTGGAAACTAAGCTGCTGCTCAAATGAGCCACAGGTGTGGAAACTAAGCTGCTGCTCAAATGAGCCACAGGTGTGGAAACTAAGCTGCTGCTCAAATGAGCAACAGGTGTGGAAACTAAGCTGCTGCTCAAATGAGCCACAGGTGTGGAAACTAAGCTGCTGCTCAAATGAGCCACAGGTGTGGAAACTAAGCTGCTGCTCAAATGAGCCACAGGTGTGGAAACTAAGCTGCTGCTCAAATGAGCCACAGGTGTGGAAACTAAGCTGCTGCTCAAATGAGCCACAGGTGTGGAAACTAAGCTGCTGCTCAAATGAGCCACAGGTGTGGAAACTAAGCTGCTGCTCAAATGAGCCACAGGTGTTGGGAAATTTGGCTCTAGATTGTACGCTAATAAAATAATGTATAATTCTAATATGCTCGAAGGACCACTCTCTAATAAAGAAAAATAATTTAGAGAACCAATGACCTATGGATGTCTATGAATAAATACAATTAAATTCTGATGAATATAATAAATTTATTAATGTATAACAAATGAATTGTAAATGTTGTGAATTATAGCCGCCGCTTCTCATCACAGACTTTTGGAGGTTATTCTATAAGGTTAGTTTACATAATACATGTAATATATAATAAATTTGATATATGATGAGAATAAGAAATGCAGGTATATGGATTATAAATCTTATCATAAGAAATCACTAAATCAATGAAGGAAATGTTCTATGAAACTACACGAACGAAGTAACAGCTTCTTCTTCTTCTTCTTGATAATAGATGCAGTTTGCATGAAGGGTTTGTCCTCCCGATGACTGCACCAGTACAGGTGTTGGTAGAGGCGTTTATGTTGAGGATGATAAGAGTTTCAAAAGTGCTTGTTGCTTTGTGGTGTAGACAGAGGAGCGGCGACTAAAACATAGGTGTGTGTTAGAGGGAGACTCGCCGCACCGTAGGGCGGTGTGTTGTGTTTATGGCGTCAGCTGATCCTTGGTGCTGCGACGAGACAGTTGTTTTCTGTGTTTAGCTGTTGGTGGCGCCAGGTATAAATGTGGCGCGGGTCAGATGTGACCCAATTTGTTGGTCGAGTGGAGATATTTGGCCAGTGCTTTAACTATTTGGTATTTTTCTTCTAACGAGTGGTCACCGCCTCCTAATATATGATAGATGGTAAAGGGTATTTTAAGTGAGATAAGTACTTGTTTGAAATTTACTCTGGCACTATAATGTCGGAAGCAATGAAGGAGATAGTGTTTGATTGTTTCAGGCACCTGACAGTGGATGCAGAGTTCGTTGATGTCTGTTCTGTACTTAGAGCTGTGTGCTGCTAGTTTGGTGTGTCCCAGCCTTAATCTGGTCATCGTTATATCAATTTCTCTGCTTTTATATCTGACATGTTTCCAAGTTTCCCATTTCTTTTTAATGGACCCATAGTACAAAGGTGAGCATGACGTTTTCCATTTCGTCGCAAAATCTTGGGTGATAGTATTTTTGAAGGCTCCTTTACGTGCAACATGGGGAATTGGATGACGGGTAATGTGAGGCGTGTTGTGCATTGCTTTGGCTAGTTGGTCTACTAGTTCATTATGGAGAATACCACAATGCGCTGGGACCCATTGGATAGAGGTGTCATAACCGTTCAATCGATGTTCATGAAGAAGTTGAAGACTTGGATAAACAAACTCCTTGCACGTTGTTGAAGAGTACGTAATTGCTTGAATCGCACTCCTGGAGTCACTGCAGATTGTATATGTCCCGACTGGTAATGTTGTGATTATTTGGAGAGCTTGATATAAGGCATCAATACAACTCGAAGACAACATTCCAAAGTCTGCACCAAACTCACCCATAGCCTCAGTATTTGTCTCAACAATGAAAAATTGCTACCCAAATACAACAGCGATTTATATAGAAGGATCTCGCATCATCATGAACAACGAACCCTCGGTCACTAGCGCTGTATGGATACCGGAATACCATCTCAAGTAGAGATGGCGGTTACCAAACCAACTATCTATTTTCACAGCTGAATAACAGCTTAACTGTATGAAGAAATAGTAGCTGCGTCTGGCAATAATCGTCACTGAAACTTGTTGCATCAGGATATCCTGGGATCACGTGACCAAGGCCGAGGCTTATCTCCTTTCTTGCTAATAAGACACAAGCTGAAATACGGGCAGTATGTAAATGCTATCTAAAGAGATATAATGCCACACATATTTCTAAATGAAATGTGAGAACGCCCTGAAATAAAACTTACTTGTTATTTTTAGTTGGCATATAGTATGACGACACACGTCCTGTCTAATATTAGAGTGTGATCAGAAACAATAAAAGTAAATATGGACTTATAGTTTACCGATACTGGTGTCTGAAAAATGATGAAGCTGCTCCGTCACTCTAACGTCGGCAGTAGCAAGGATGACGCCATTACAAGGCGATAAATATAGAGAGCTTCCAGACACTCTCTCTCTCTCTCTGAGAGCAATGGCTGCTTCTCTCAGAGAATCCCTTCTTCTCCATTTGCTTGCGCATGCACGGTAGCATGATATGTGGGAACGGAGTAAAAATCTCATAAAATTTGCTCAACTATCCGAGATAATAGAGACAAAAGTTATCATATAGGAGATAACATCAATTAAATTCTCGCTATGTAACAATTAATATGAAACGAAGTTCACTTAGACGAAAAGGCTAAAGAGGAAATTCATTCCTCCATGTATGCCCTGTGATAACAGTTCGTAACTGTATAAAGTGATCTCAGCAAACAATGTTATGTTACTGGATCAATGGTGAATATATCATCAGCTAATAATTCTTGTAAAAGAATGCTGAAATATAGGAGAATTTATCCCAATTCTCGGGAATGTAAATGTTTTTTCTCTCAGTCATGTGAGATGACACAACATGGCTAAGAATACTGGGAAACGTTTGGCATACTTACTACGCAGTATGATAGGAATTAATGTTATTACACTACTGGTTAGTAGTATTAGTAAAATATAATAATTAGTACAAGAATTGCTTCTTGAAATACTAAAGGTTAGTAATTAAGTATTAGATGATTAAGACGCCTAGTACAGGAAATACATCCTATTGTACTAGGGATTAGTAATTAAGTGTTGGAAAAGTCCAACAACATGTGTAAAAGCTAAGCAGCAGCTCAAATGAACCACAGCTGTGGAAACTAAGCAGCTGCTTAAATGAGCCACAGGTAAGAAACCTCTGCAGCTTTTCAAATGAGCCACAGGTAAGAAACCTCTGCAGCTTCTCAAATGAGCCACAGGTGGGACACTTAAGCAGCTGCTCAAATGAGGCACAGGTGTAAAAACTAACCAGCTGTTGAAATGAGCCACAGGTGTAAAAACTAAGCAGCTGCTCAAATGATCCACAGGTGTGGAAACTAAACAGCTCCTCAAATGAGATACAGATGTAAAAACTAAGCAGCTGCTCAGATGAGCCACATATTTGAAACCTAAGGAGCTGCTCAAATGAACCAGAGGTTTGGAAACTAAGCAGCTGCTCAAATGATTCACAGGTGTAAAAAGTAAACAGCTACTCAAATAAGCCACAGGTGTGGAAACTAATCACCTGCTCAAATAAGCCACAGGTGTGGAAACTAAGCAGCTGCTCAAATGAGCCACAGGTGTAAAAACTAATCACCTGCTCAAATGAGCCACAGGTGTGGAATCTAAGCAGCTGCTGATATGAGCCGCAGGTGTGAAAACTAGGCCCCTTCCACTATGGAGATGAGTAAAGTGTGTCCTGAAGACCACTGCTCAGATACACAGGGAGCTGCCGAACTCTGCCGTTGGTACTTCGGTCTAGTAGGGAGCGCCCCTATGCACTGAGCCGCCTGTATGCAGGTCTGTGACTACAGCTTCCAGTGTCACAGTACTTGATGTTACGCCCTATTGATTGAGGTCGTGACTTGTGCTAGACTTAGATTAATGTGAGGGAGAGTTGTACAAATCACCAGCCTGACTCTCTCGTCCGGCCTATTTGGATCTAGTGGCAAGACAAGTGAAGACGTCAGGAGACAGGTTAGAATGCAGTGGATAGCCAGCAGTATCCCATGTATCTCACTGCGGTCTAGTTGTGCTCCACAACGCTTTGCTGGTCCGCCTTCCTGCCCGATGAACCAATCTGGTGGTTTCCTCCACGCAATCCGCCGGTTCCAGTCTTCGCCTGGGTAATCTTTGCCCAAGTCTAGTCTTAACCTGGGTCCAGTCTTCGCCTGGGTCCAGTCTTCGCCTGGGTCCAGTCTTCTCATGCGTAGGTAGACAAGCCTTTGAGGCCGAGGGTCTCAAAACCTTCGGCTACCCTGATATGCTGAAATCTTGGTCATCTTCGACTCCTTCGGACGAACATCACCACCTTGGGGAATACCTTCATATTGTTGAAAAGAAGCAGAGAAAGTGGTACCAAGTCTCCCTTTAATCAACGACTAGAGAGGAAGCTTTGAAGGAAAAGAAGGAGATTGTCACGAGGACCAAAATAAAACATTGTTGGAACAGAATATTTCATCTACAGGTGGTGTCATAAGCCATTTACGGGCCAAAAAGAACTGCAACAACGGAGGTCTTCGCAGCAAAAGCGGTACGAATGTTGGCCTCTAAGTCCACTAAAACATCAGTCATGCTGCAACACTTACAAACATACATTGACCATATGTTTAAAATGTTTGCAGATGCAACTCGTCTGGGCAATGGGGCGAAAATCCCTAGGGAGAGCCCTTGAGTACCGAGTTTCGGAATAAGAAGGAGAGATGCCTGAAGCCTGTCCTCAGGGATTGACTCCTGCTCCCAATATGGTTATAAATATTCAACAAATACTGAAAGGTGCAGTGTGGGAGATGGTGAAGAATCTCATAATGAATGTGGTCTGAGCTCGCCGCTATAGAACAGCAGAGGGTCAGGGCAGACTGGAGTTCCAAAATAGAGAAGAGATCGTTAAAAAGGCACTGATGGCGGGTGCTAACCCATCTAAAGTTCAAGGGATGAGATTCATTAAAGGGCTTGCGAGTAAAGAAAGCAGGAGGAAGATTATTACTGGAGCTAACAGTTGAAAACTGTGAACCCAGTTCGTTTGCGACCAACATCGAATCTGCCAAAACAGACCCATGGAACAAATTTACCAAATATCTTACGGATTTTCTTCCAAATTTGAGGGAGATGGATGTCAATTGTAATGGTGGAGACATAAGATTTCCAACTCTCATGATTAGCTGTCCCCATCTCCAATCGCATCCACGTATAGGAGAATGACTGTGCCAATGCTAGCATTTAACTGGGCATTTTTGGATGCTGAAACCAGGGTCCTACCAATGCAGGACAATGTAGCTTGGCGGATGGTTGCCTCCACAGGGGCTGCAACTATAAGTGTGCCAGTTTGGGTGGGTTTAAAGTAACATTGGTATCAAACGAGTCAACTAAGTTTTTATGGGTGTGTATATCATCAGGTCCTGTATGTTCATTGCGACAAAGATCAAAATACTTAGGTGATGTAGTGGGGTCAAATAAATACTATAACCTAGCAGAGTTTAAAGGAATCATGTGTTGTTGAGTGTGGTTACGGCGCCGTACTTTCCCAGTAAGGAGGGGATAGAAGGCACAGTTGTCACAACGAAAGATAGAGCCGCTCCAGGTGACGAGGTAGTTAACACTTGGTTCTTGGGGTTCAACCCTACAGTGGAAGTGAGAGGGCAATTGTTATGACCACGCTTACACCAGTGTAAATATATGGTGTAAGTGTATGTTGCAGTCAGACTATATAGTCACATATTACTTGCTTAGCTTACACGTGTATTAGTGATCTTTTGTGGAATAACAGAAGCTTATGGTTGTTCATACATCTATATACTTGAGGTATGTGAATATACGGTACTTTAATTCATAAACGATCAATCGACTGGTAATTGCTGGAACTCCTCCCATATAACCAACCCAAACTCTTGGCGAATCGTCTCCAGCTAGTATTGCCAGATGTACATAGAAATTACTTCCTTATGTGTTTAGCACATATTGTTATATATTCTTATGTACCTTGAGGTTTTGTATATATTGCATTGTATTATATAGATATCTAATTAGATACAGTATGAACTAGATGTAGGTATTTATGTTTTGAGCTTCTGTTATACGAAGAAGGAAGGTTGGAGTGACTTGCCACGTTGGCAACAAAGTCGTTCTCGGCCGGCATGACCGTTGGCAGGTCACTGCTCCCGTGATTTCCCAGAGAGACGGACGTGAGAAATCCAGTCCTTGGGTTGTACTATATTTTGTTGTTATTTATTACTAAGGTATATATTATAAGAGTTATGCTGTTGTAAATGAATCAGACTAACAGATATATCAGGTGGTAGGTGATTTGTGTATATGAGGATCATAGATTATTATTGTGTTGCAGTACGTGACAGATTCCTCACCCACTATTTATGTATCACACCTCCATAGTGTACCACTGTGCCGAGTTGGAGCATGGTGTCAGCTAATCCTAAGTATTAGCCGTTACTGATTTGATGGCTATGAGTAAGTTCTTGAAGTTCATTGATGTGACTAGTTGAGCTGTGTGTTGAAGCTCTTTGTTCTGATGAAAGTCAGTTTTATATTAGTATACATCAGTTGTATATTGAGAATGTTAGTTCTCAGTGTTTTACGGTGACCTGTTTATATGTTCCAGTAAACTGGGGTTGTTTTAACCAGCCTTTTAAACTTCCCCTAGACACTTATGGAAAATTGGCCAGCGATGCTGTGGATCATGAGGTCATGACAGCAATGGAGAAGGTCAGTCGTGACAGTCAAAGATGAAGTCTGGTCTGGGTCCAATACAGCTGGGGCTACAGAGCCCGATCTTCCATCACAAGTCAGACTCGGGGGGGGCCTGGTCACTCACACCATTTGCCTGTGTTTGAGAGTTCTGTTCAGTTCCCATGCATCATTATTTTAAGAGTTTAGGCCCTGGAACAAAGGGATCCTACCTACTAGGGCAGCAAGGGAGGCCAAGCACTACCAAGAGTAGGAAGAGGTGTGTCGTTTCAAGTAGTGTCCCCGTCCCCATTTTTAAGATAGGGTTCCTACTGCATTGCACATTAGCCTACACTGTTTTCTCATTCTAGTTCCAGCATGGATACCAACCTCCAAGGGCGGCCCCTCATGAGCAACCCTTCCAGTGAGTGGTTCGTTGATGCAAACAGTACCCTCACGTTCATTCCATTTTACACAGGCATCACCCAGAGTGGGAGTCTAGGTAATCCTCAATGGCCCCCAGTGTCATGTTGCCCCATTAATGCTGCTAAGCGAAACTCTAGAGGTAGTCGCATGGACAACGCTCTGATAGGTGCAGGAGAAGGGGTCCGAGGCAACCCCCCCCCCCCCCATCGATCCCAGGGAGTCGTACGTGAACACCCTCACCACAACAAAATGAAACTCTTGGATGGGCAGTGCTCGGACGAGTCACGACCCCTCGTGGCTGGCTAATTGACCAATGGTCTACACCCTTTCTCGATCTGCGGTCCGGACTCTCGGCTGAATCTCGTCCCCCTTCTCCTCACTCAAGTCCCATTATATCTCCGAGCTTTAAGTGGCCTTAATTGCATAAACCCCATGTGACACACCAATGCCACCCTACCACGGCCAAGTGGTACCAAAATAAACAGTGTTTCGTTGTGTGGGACTGGGCCCTATGAGGCTATCTGAAGTTCTTCAGACGTAACAGGTGCCCGAGGCTCCACATTCCTCCATCCCTATGCCACACTCACACCTTAGCTTGGAACTCGTGTATATTTAACACATATTCTTCATATTCACTCATCTCCCTTGCTACACATGCTCCTGTCTCCCCCAAAATGAAGCTTTTTGTAATGATATTCAGTTAAGATTGAATCTTATGCGAAAACTTCATTATTCACATTTGATTCACATTTTAATAAAATTGCAAGATATAAATATAATAAAAATATTGCATTACAAAAAATACAATCTTAGCTAACAAACAAATAATTACATGATATCTCTTCTATCTGAAATACATGTGCCAATTTTAATGAGTTTTTTTTCTGGTAAAAATTCTCCCAAACAAAAAACAAATCAAACAAAATAATAAAAAAAACAAATCAAACAAATAAACTCCTGGAAGAATGTCTCTGCTGCAGGAGTTGGAAGGGACAATTGCCGGTTTGAGTGAGAGCAGTCGAAAGTAGAGCACGAATTCTCTGCTTCAGGCTGCTGTTTCCTTAGAGTGGCATAACAACACTTCTGGACTCGCTACAGATAGCTGTAGCTCGTGCATCATACTGTGATGGGCAGCAGGTCCCGCCCACTTCAGATGCAGCCCACAACCCAACCCCATGCTGTTCTGTCGTTGGAGTCGTGTCACGACGGTACATGGGACGACGCCTTTCCGTGCAACCACCCCCCCCCCCCCTCCCCGCTCAGCTCGTTGTCGCCGTGTGGGGGCTTAGTGGGCGGCTGCCGGAGAGTGATGCTCCTTGGGACAGTCCTCTGTCCTTTTCTAGCCTTGTGCTCCTGCTGCCGTCCTCTCCAATTCTGCTGGGCGTCTTTTCCTTTTCCTTCTGTTTCGTTTTTTCTCCCCCCTCTTCTCCTATCTGCTAGCCGTTTCCTGCCGACCTTTTGCTCGTTCTGGTTCTTCCCTTGGACTTCTTCTATTTTGACGCCCGGGTGCTTGAGGAGGCATACTCTTGCACCCGTAGAACTGTAGTACCCGACGTCGAGAGCGAGGGGAACCTTTTATTGTCAATCCCCCTTTCGTCACTGAACCCGATCTCGACGGACTGTCGGTTTCTTAAGGTGGCGTTTGTGGGGCGTATACTCACGACGCACCCCTAGGGGGCCCCGGCAAGATTGGCGATAGCTTCTTGTTGGGTGTCCTGCCTCTAATTGTGGCTCCATGGTGGGTGTGGGGACACATTCGTGAATGAATTCTTCTTTTCGTAATGATGATAACCCCTGTTTCGGCTGCTTCTGGTGTACCTTCACAGGCTCGTGGGGTGGGCGACCAAGCCCCAGAGTCGGTCCGTATTGGAAGACCGGGCTCTGTAGCCTCCGCTGCATTGGGCCCCGACCTTGCTCCTCCTTTGGCCTCTCTGACTCCTTCCCCTGGCTCCCCTCCCTCCTCTGTGGTTGGGTCGAGCCCCAAGCCCCCAGTGGTGACTACCTCGTCCCCTGGCGCGGCTCCTTCTCTAGTTGTAACTACTGCGCCTTTTAACCCCTCTCTCTCTCTGGGGGTTCTCATCGCCGTCCTCGTCACGGCCGCCCTCGCTCGGTTCCTTCCAGTTCTACTACCTATCAAGCCTTGTTTGGTCCCGCTTCGTGGGCCAAATATTTTGATCTCCTCCCTCTTGATTCTGCGCCTCCTGACGATTTCTCCCTCCATCGACATCTCGTTGATTCCGTGGATGCCTCCGTTACTTTCAACCCCACTCGTCTCGGTACACGTGTCGTTGCTGCTCCTTCTCAGGATGCTGCTTCCCGCTTAGCTGCCTTATCCTGCCTTGGCGAGACCCCTGTTCGGGTCTCGAAGAACGCTCAGTTGAATGCCAGTGTTGGCACTATTTTGCTCCCGCCCCATGTTGCGACCGGTGTTCGGGACCTGCGCGACTGCCACGACGATATTCGACATATCCTTGCTGCCCAGGGCCATTCTATTCTCCAGGTGGACACGTTTACTCGTCCCCCTCGTGGTAGTCGCCGTCAACCCCTCCGGGTTGTGAAGATTACCTTTGATGGTAGGACCCTTCCACCCTCTGTCATTCTTGCTGGTGCCAGGTGCTCTGTCCAGGAGTACATTCCTTCTCCTCGGCTCTGCAACAAGTGCTGGAGGTTTGGGCATGGTGCCCTCCGCTGCTCCGGGACTCTCTCCCTCTCTGTCCTTTGTGTGGTAGCGAAGGTCACTCTAAGTCGGAGTGCACTTCTCCCCAGGCTCGTTGCCTCAACTGCGGTGAGGCCCATCCTACCTTCTCCCGTGCGTGTGTCCATTACAAGCTTGAGGCAGCCGTCCTCAACTTGAAGCACCGAGAGCGTTTATCTTTTCCTGAGGCGAGACGCCAGGTTCGCCGGCTCCCGCCTTATGCTAATATCTCTTATGCTCGCGTGTTGCGCTCTTCCTCTCCTCGTCCTTCCCGCCTTCCTCACTCACAACCGTTTCCGGGCCTTGGACCCTGATGCGCCCACTGCCCCCTCCTCTGTTCCTTTGGGTTCTCTCCCGAAGGGTCCTCCTCCTGGTCCTCTGTCTGGGGTTCCCCTTCCTTCTACCCGGTCTGTCGTGTCTCCTGTGTCTTCTTCCTCGTCCCCCTCCGATCCTCCTTCCCATCCTCTTCCTCCATCTATCGGCTCTCCCCACCGCCTGTCGGTGCGGGCGGATGTCCATCGCTCTCCTAGCGGCGGTCGTGTGTGCTCTCGTTCGGCTTCTCCTGTTGAGACACTGGAATCCGTTGCCCGGTACGTAGTTGCTGGGACACCGGTCTCTTTAAGTCAGAAGCGTAAGCCTGGCTCCTCTCCTTCCTCTTCCCCGGCGGATAAGAAGGCTTCGCTTTCTTCCTCGACTCCTACTTCTGGTTCTGTTGCTCCTTCCCCTCCCGTTTCAGTGATTGCGCCCCCTGTTCCTGCTATGGAGGTTTCTTTGGCCCCTGCTTCCCTATTGGTTGCTGCTCTTGCTGTTGTGCGCTCCCCTCTTTCTACTCCCCCTCTTCCTGCTGCTGTCCTTGACTGCTCCTCTCCGTTGTCTCCTCCTCTTCCTCCTCCTCCTCCGGACCCCGCCCGCCCACCTCAGATCTGTTCTCCCGTTTCCTTCCCTCCGTCTTTGCTCAGTTTACCCATGCCCCCTAACCCTGACTTTGCTGATCCTGATCCCGACCCTGATATTCTTTAACGTGCTCTGTTACTCTTTCGCCTTGGTTTCTTCCTTGTTCTCTGTTTTTGTCCTTTCTCTTCTCGTCGTTGTCCATTCTTCAATGGAACGTTCGAGGTTATTACGCCAATTTCCTCGAACTCCAACTTCTGATTTCGCGGTTTTCGCCCCTTTGTTTGTGTCTCCAGGAGCCAATGCTTGGTGCTCGTCCTGGTCGTTTTCGTGGCTATTCCTTTCTCTCCCCCCCCCCCCAGCCATTGCTGGGGCTTCTAATTCTTCTGCTCTCTTGGTTCGTGCTGATGTTCCCTTTGTTCCTTTACTTTTTCCTTCGCCTCTCCATTGTTCTGCTGCTCGTATCTTTGTGGGGAAATGGTACACAGTTTGTTCCATTTATCTCCCCCCGAGTGTCCCGCTCTCTCTTCCTGATTTGAAACACCTCCTAGACTCCTTGCCGGAGCCTGTGCTCCTGCTGGGTGACTTCAATTGTCGTCATTCTCTTTGGGGTGACGTTCTGACGAATACCCGGGGTCGCCTCCTTTAGCCGTTTCTCCTCTCTTCTTCCCTGTCTCTTCTGAATTCTGGTGAGCCCACTCATTTGGACTCTCGGACTCGCACCCTTTCTTGTCTTGATCTTTCTCTCTGCTCTTCTTCTCTTTACTTAGATTTCACGTGGCAGGTTCTTGATGACCTCCATGGAAGTGATCATTTCCCCATCCTTGTTTCGTTTTTCTCTTTTCGCCCTTCCCTCTCTTTCCCTAGGTGGCAGTTTGCTAAGGCAGACTGGACCCTATTTACCCTCAGTGCTGCTCTCTCTCTGACCTCTCCCTTCTGCCTCTCTCTCGCGCTCTCCTCCTTTTTCATGACACTGTCTTCGACGCTGCCCTCCGCTCTATTCCTCGCTCTTCCTCTCGGGGTCCGCGGAAGTGCGTTCCCTGGTGGAATACGGACTGTGCTCGGGCTGTCCGCTGTAAGCGTGCAGCCTGGAAGAGGCACCGCCGTAGGCAGACGAACGATTCTTTTCTTTTCTTTCGGAAAGCGAGTGCGGTGGCCCGTAGGGCCATCCGTACGGCTAAACGTGAATGTTGGGCATCTTATGTCTCAACAATTACGTCCGAAACCCCTCTGGCCCAGATCTGGAAGCGTATCCGCAAGATAGCGGGTAAGTTCGTTCCCGATGTTTCACCGGTCCTTCGCCTCCATGATACTCTTGTGGCGGACCCGTTGCAGGTCGCTTCCGAACTGGGTTCCCACTTTTCTTCTGTTAGCTCTGGTCTTCATCTTCCCCAATCTTTCCTTCTTCGTAAACCTGTCCTTGAGTCTCGTCCTTTAGATTTCTGCACTCATCTTCAGCTTCCCTATAATGATCCCTTCTCTCTCTCTGAACTTCGTTCTACCCTGGCCCTCTGCGGTTCTACGGCGGCGGGCTCCGATGGTATTCATTATGAGATGCTTCGCCATCTCTCTCCGAGCACGTCTCAGTATTTACTGAGTCTGTATAATCGGATCTGGGAGTCGTCGTCAGTCCCTGAGGACTGACTCGATGCCGTTGTCCTCCCTGTTCGCAAACCGGGGTTCCTGGGTACTTCCCCTAAGGACTTTCGCCCTATTGCTCTCACAAGTTGTGTCTGCAAACTCTTTGAACGTATGGTTAACGTTCGTCTGATGTGGTTCCTGGAACACCATCACCTCCTCTCCCCTTCTCAATTTGGTTTCCGCAAGTGCCGCAGCACGACAGATGTCCTGGTGAACTTGGAGGTCTATATTCGTACTGCTTTTGCTGCGAAGACCTCCGTTGTTGCCGTCCTTTTTGACCTGGAAAAGGCTTACGACACCACTTGGCGTTATCATATCCTATCTCAACTTCATTCTTTTGGCCTTCGTGATCATCTCCCTCTCTTTCTCCGCAGCTTCCTCTCTCGTCGTTCCTTTCGGGTGCGCCTTGGTACCGCTCTCTCTCCCTCTTTTCAGCAATACGAAGGTGTTCCCCAGGGTAGTGTTCTGAGCACTACTCTTTTTCTGGTTGCCCTCAATGGTCTTCTTTCCTCTCTTCCTTCTGGTGTCTTCTCCGCTCTCTGTCGATGATCTTACCCTTTGTTGTCAGGGTGATGATTCGCCTCTCCTTCAACGCCGGCTTCAACTTGCAATTGATGCCGTGTCGTCTTGGGCCACAGATCATGGCTTCAAGTTCTCTACTTCTAAGACTTGTGCCATGACTTTTACGCGGAAACGGGTTGTTCTTCGTCCCTCTTTGTCACTTTATGGTCATCCCCTTGAATACAAAGATTCCGCGAAGCTTTTGGGGTTATTCCTTGACACTCGTTTGTCTTGGTCTCCCCATATCTCTTACCTCCGTGTTGAGTGCTCTAAGGCCCTTACCCTCCTTCGGGTCTTGTCCCATACTTCTTGGGGGGCAGATAGGCGCACTCTCCTTGCTTTACATTCCTCTCTCGTCCTGTGTAAGCTCGATTATGGTTGCCCTGCTTACTCGTCTGCTTCTCCTTCTACTCTTCGCCGTCTTGATGCTTTGCACCATACTGGGTTGCGCCTCAGTTCTGGTGCCTTTCGTTCGACTCCCATCCTTAGCTTGTATGTTGACACTGGCTTCCTGGCTCTCCAGGACCGCCGTGATCGCTACTGTCTTCGCTATCTTGCGCGGTCCTTGCAACATCCTTCCTCTCGCCTCTGTCGTGCTTTAACTTTTACCCCTCCTGCGGTTCCTGTTCTTCTTCACCACCTCCCTCTTTCTGTCCGGTTATCTCGCCTACAGGATTCTCTTTCCGTTCGTATTTCTGATGTTTCTCCTCGTGTTGTTCCTTCTTTGCCCCCGTGGAGGGTCCCTCTTCCGCGGTTTTGTACATCCTTGACCCGTATCACTAAAGCTTTTACCCCTCCTACGGTTCTCAAACGCCTTTTTCTCGAGCACTTTTCTTCTCACTCCCGCTCCGTTTCTGTCTTCACCGATGGGTCTAAGTCAGCGGACGGTGTGGGCTACTCTGTTATTTTTCCTGATCGCACTTATGTGTCGCTTGCCTCCGGAGACTAGCATCTTTACAGCGGAACTTTATGCTATTCTCTATGCTTTTCGTCTCCTGCTTTCTCGTAGTCAGTCTTCCTTTGTAGTTGTTGTTGACTCTCGTAGTGCCCTCATGGCTCTCGGGTCCTTTAATCCGGTTCATCCAGTAGTTGTCGAGATCCAGCATTGGCTGTTTCTCGTTCACAGTAAATTTAAGTCAGTTGAGTTTTCTTGGGTTCCCAGCCATATTGGTGTGTCTTTAAATGAGCGTGCAGATGCTGCCGCCAAGGAAGCTGTCCGCTCTTGTCCTATCTCTCGTAAAGGCATTCCGTATTCCGACTTTTACCCGGTTATCCATTCCTCAGTCCTTACCCGTTGGCAGGCTTCTTGGTTGTCTGTTACTGGTAACAAGCTACGTACTCTTAAATGTTGTGTTTCCTCGTGGCCGTCCTCCTTCCACCATAACCGGAGGTGGGAAACAGCTCTGGCGAGGTTGCGTATTGGCCATACTCGCTTAACCCATGGTCACTTGATGGAACGCCGCCCTGCTCCTTATTGTCCTAGTTGCATTGTCCCTCTTACGGTCGTGCATGTCCTTCTTGAATGTCCTGACTTCCAGGACGAGCGTGTGTCTTGCTTTCCGACCGCCCCTCGCTGTCACCTGGCCCTCGATAGAATTCTTGGTGACTCGGATACTTTTGATATCGTTCGCCTTATGCGTTTTTGTTCTCGTATTGGCATCCTTGGTGATATTTAGCGCCCTCTGATTATTTTGCGTATTTGATGGTGCTACATAGCCTTCCCGGTTTGGTGCCTTCTTTTGATAATTACTTACTTACTTTTAAGGGTCCGAGTTTGGTGTAGTGGGTTAAAGGCATACCTGTTATGCTAGTTGCTATGAGGCTTCTGTGCTGGCTAGGGTTCGAGTCTCCTGGTGTGAAAGTGTTCTAAAGTTGTAAAACTTCACTTGGGCAAGTTAGTGCATATATATATATATATATATATATATATATATATATATATATATATATATATATATATATATATATATATATATATTATTAAATATGACCGAAAAAGTAAGATTAATAATTCTAACACGAATTTTCTCTATCTTTCTTACGTTTCTTTTCACTGTTGATGGTAATTCAAAGATCAGTTCTACAAAATTCATTTTTATTTCTAGTCTGACACGACACTTGAGTGCGTTTCGTAAAACTTATTACATTTTCAAAGACTTTAGTTTACAAACACACAACTGAAACTGAATAGAGCTTACACATCTTCGATTTTATATCTACATTTGGGTGAGGTGTATGAGGTGAAAACAAACTTTCAACAATGGGTATTGAATGGGTATTAAATTCAAACACAAGATAGAACACGAAACAATGGGTATTGAATGGAAGTAATTGTAGAAAACCTATTGGTCCATATTTCTTGATGCTTCTATATTGGAGCGGAGTCTTGAAGTGGGTAGAATATAGTTGTGCATTAATTGGCTGATAATTGCTGGTGTTGACTTCTTGATGTGTAGTGCCTCGCAGACGTCAAGCCGCCTGCTATCGCTGTATCTATCGATGATTTCTGTGTTGTTTGCTAAGATTTCTCTGGTGATGGTTTGTTTGTGGGAAGAGATTATATGTTCCTTAATGGAGCCCTGTTGCTTATGCATCGTTAAACGCCTGGAAAGAGATGTTGTTGTCTTACCTATATACTGGTTTTTTTGAGGCTTACAGTCCCCAAGAGGGCATTTGAAGGCATAGACGACGTTGGTCTCTTTTAAAGCGTTCTGCTTTGTGTCTGGAGAGTTTCTCATGAGTAGGCTGGCCGTTTTTCTGGTTTTATAGTAAATCGTCAGTTGTATCAGAAGATACAACTGACGATTTACTATAAGTCACTGTTTACCAACATACCTTTGAAGAAGCAATCAGGATGATAGTGGATAGAGTGTATCGTGATCTGGCCTGTACTCCTCTTGACATACCGGAAAACATAGTAAGGAAGCTGCTCCAAGCCTGCACTAAAGAGGCACCCTTCTTAAGTCCAGATGGGCACATGTATAAGCAAGTAGATAGGGTTGCCATGGGTTCTCCCCTAGATGTCCTGTTTGCGAACTTCTACATGGAAACCATAGACCAGAGGGTCTTAGTTGACATGGGCTTGAAACCCGCCATATGCTGCAGGTATGTTGACGACATTTTTATGCAGGTACCTGATGTCAGACGTCTGCGGGAGCTGAAGGAGGCATTCGAGCACAATTCTGTGTTGAGTTTCACGTTCGAGATGGAGACTGATGGGAAGCTGTCCTTTCTAGATGTAGCAGTCACGGAAAGGAACGGAGGTTTCCACACTGCAGTCTACACTAAGGAAACAAACATAGGAATGTGCCTCAATGCCAATAGTGACTGCCCAGACAGGTACAAGAGGAATGTTTTCAATACTTACGTTGACCGGGCTCTCAGCCACAGCTCGGGATGGAAGCGAGTCGATGAAGAACTCTGTAGGGTAAGGCAGGTCTTAGTCAACAATGGCTTGTTTAACAATTTTGTTGAAGACGTCATAAAAAGAAAGGTGAATCGCGATGCAACCTTTGAAGACTCAACTAACACAACACTTGTACCCCTTATTGGACTGTTTTACAGGAACTTCTTTTTGTCGGCTCATAAAATGGAATAAAGGGTCCTTAAAGATTTTATTGAAAGGAATGTTATCCCTACAGACAAAATCAGAAAATACAATTGACAATTTATTACAAAAACAAAAAAACGGCCAACCTACTCATGAAAAACTCTCCAGACACCAAACAGAACGCCCTGAAGGAAACCAACGTCGTCTATGGCTTCACATGCCCACTTGGGGACTGTAAGCCCCAAAGAACTCAGTATATAGGCTAGACAACAATGTCTCTTTCTAGGTGATTAACTATGAACAAACAACAGGGCTCCATCAAGGAACATATAATCTCTTCTCACAACCAGACCATCACCAGAGAAATCTTAACAAACAACACAGAAATCATCGATAGATACAGCGATAGCAGGCGGCTTGATATCTGCGAGACACTACACATCAAAAAGTCAACACCTGCAATCAATAGCCAATTAATGCACAACTATAATCTACCCACTTCAAGACCTCAAACCAACAAAGAAGAAGCAAGAGGAAATATGGGCCAATAGGCCTTCTGCAGTTACTTCCATTCTTATGTTTTCATATCCATTGATTCGTGTTCTAGCATAGTTCTGTCACCTCACTGAAAACTTTTGTGCCATATCACCTCACCCAAAACGAGTATAAGTATGATGTATGTTATGTGTAAACTCGCCTTTGAAAATGTAAGAAGCATTACGAAACGCATTCAGGCGTCAGACCAAAAATAAAGAATGAATTTTGGAGAGTTAATTTTTCAATTACCCTCGATAGTGAAGAAAAATATGTAGGAAATATTGAGAAGATTCGTGTTAGAATTATTAATCATACCCTTTCGGTCATATTCAACAACATATATATATATATATATATATATATATATATATATATATATATATATATATATATATATATATATATATATATATATATATATATATACACAACTTTAGAACACTTTCCCACCAGGAGACTCGAACCCTAGCCAGCACAGAAGCCTTCCAGTAACTGGCATAACAGGTACGCCTTAACCCGCTCCACCACCCGCTCAGACCCTTAAAAGAGATGGTAATTTCGGAGTATTTAAATACCCCAAAGATCAACACCTCCCAAGAGCACCAGAGCAAGTGAGGGGTCATTTATACGTTAATTTCATCAAGTCCCTGTTAATATGGGAAGACACAGTGTCTCTGCTTAAGGCACAACTCTCCTAAACACGAGAGTTAAGTATACAACTTTAGAACACTTTCCCACCAGGAGACTCGAACCCTAGCCAGCACAGAAGCCTTCCAGCAACTGGCATAACAGGTACGCCTTAACCCGCTCCACCACCCGCTCAGACCCTTAAAAGAGATGGTAATTTCGGAGTATTTAAATACCCCAAAGATCAACACCTCCCAAAAGCACCAGAGCAAGTGAGGGGTCATTTATACGTTAATTTCATAAAGTCCCTGTTAATATGGGAAGACACAGTGTCTCTGCTTAAGGCACAACTCTCCTAAACACGAGAGTTAAGTATACAACTTTAGAACACTTTCCCACCAGGAGACTCGAACCCTAGCCAGCACAGAAGCCTTCCAGCAACTGGCATAACAGGTACGCCTTAACCCGCTCCACCACCCGCTCAGACCCTTAAAAGAGATGGTAATTTCGGAGTATTTAAATACCCCAAAGATCAACACCTCCTAAGAGCACCAGAGCAAGTGAGGGGTCATTTATACGTTAATTTCATCAAGTCCCTGTTAATATGGGAAGACACAGTGTCTCTGCTTAAGGCACAACTCTCCTAAACACGAGAGTTAAGTATACAACTTTAGAACACTTTCCCACCAGGAGACTCGAACCCTAGCCAGCACAGAAGCCTTCCAGCAACTGGCATAACAGGTACGCCTTAACCCGCTCCACCACCCGCTCAGACCCTTAAAAGAGATGGTAATTTCGGAGTATTTAAATACCCCAAAGATCAACACCTCCCAAGAGCACCAGAGCAAGTGAGGGGTCATTTATACGTTAATTTCATAAAGTCCCTGTTAATATGGGAAGACACAGTGTCTCTGCTTAAGGCACAACTCTCCTAAACACGAGAGTTAAGTATACAACTTTAGAACACTTTCCCACCAGGAGACTCGAACCCTATCTTTGGGGTATTTAAATACTCCGAAATTACCATGTCGTACTCTAACCGGGTCACCCTATATAATGACATTAATGGCCATAAATGAAAGATACATGGGTTTCGGAAAGAACTTAACTTGATTTGTTGACAGCGTGTTGATAATGGTACACCTTTGGTTTCCATAACACTTCGTCCAAGTAAAATTAACATGAGCCGTATTTGCTCCCGTGTGCCTCTGGTCTAATATAAACAATGTCTAACACTCCATACTACTGACGCTACTGGCCGACATTGTCCAGATATAATAGGAGCCGAATTTGCTCCACGCGTCTCGGAGGTGACAATAACAATGGCTGCCCCTCCTTCCTCACTGACGCCTGGCCTACATTGTCCAGATGTCAATAAGTGATAGAAGGGTCACATTTACTCTACTTTAATATTGATAATTAAGTTAATTTATATGAGATGTTTTTCTGATGGTAAAGTCCAAAGACTAATGTATTTAAGAATAATTCCCAGCAGAATAGCTGGTGAATTTATAATGGTATGTGGTGATGATATCCCGTTTTCTTTAGACGGTAATTCCACTACAAGTTACGTTTTCTATGGTAACTTGTTTATACAACACAGCTGCTCTCTGTCTGTATGATATATTAAATGGTGTCGGATTTTCCAACATAATTCCCCAGGGATTTTTTCGCTCACGGGTCGAAGTCCTAATTAGAACAGACGAACACCGATACTCCTCCTTCGAATTATTAGATTAATTTGATGTTAGTAGTTAGTAATCACACATTTGTGTGTCTGTTCGTACAGGACGGATGTCCCGTACTAGAGTTGCAGGGGTTAGAAGTCTAATGCGATTTCATTTCCCTGTTAACTCTTGAAAGGCTAATATTCAAGCCTTATTACATATTATTTAACCCAGAAGACTGAATGTGATCAAGTACTACAGTCAAGTATGATTCAGGGACTGCAGTGAGATCAGTGACATTAGATATAACTTGAAGTTTGTTCAGGTAACTAGTCACTGATATATAAACACTGAGGCCCATGGAATACATCTTGATTAAATAATAAATGTATCAAATCAGTCATCAGATTTATTGGGGTTTAATTTAGTTGATTCAGAAGATTGAATAGCTCATCATTAAAGTAAAGTATGGTTCTGAGACTGCAGTGGGATCAGTGACATTGGTCGCAGTGACTTGTAGGTGGTTTAGGCTACTGTTCACTGATTTGCCACTGAGGCCTCATGTACTCATCTTCAGCTTTATATGATGATACTAACATCAACCTCTGTTGGTATAGTCAGCTGTAATCTCCTAAGTATAATGCTACTGGAGAAATATAATCAGCTGACAAATTTAGATTTCTACTGGTATTGTTTATCTGCAGCCATAGGTCTCCTCAGGCTTGATACTGGGCCTGAGAGTAATTTACCTCCTGCAGAGTTTAACATGGTTATGCCCTGATATTTAGTAGGGCTACCGATGAATCGATGATAGTAGTCTGTCCCCACAAGGAGAGCTATTTGGTATTTGATTTGCTCAAATTTACCTGCAGCTGCTTGATAATAGCTTTCCAGGTCAGCATAATCAACTTGAGATTGTTGTGACAAATCTTCACAT
Source organism: Procambarus clarkii (assembly GCF_040958095.1). NCBI lineage: Eukaryota > Metazoa > Arthropoda > Malacostraca > Decapoda > Cambaridae > Procambarus > Procambarus clarkii. The sequence goes on from NC_091196.1 coordinate 31,710,301, forward strand.
TTCTTGATCTGTCTTGTTAAGTGGCCTTTAAGACCTGCAAGGGTTCTTTTCATTCTCCCTGCATTATCCATACTGGCTAGTTGGTGAAGTCTTGTGGGACTTGTACTTGGGCTGCTCATAATGCTGAACAAGCTCTAATGGTAGCCTAGGGTAAATTCTGCCCTCACTAGGCAATAATCCTACCTCTACTAGAGGTAATACACATTATATATATACAATCATACACACTAATGATTTGAGTGATAAACCAGTGTCACTAGAAGTACCTTTAGGTTAGCTCTTCTATATCACCCTAGGATGGTAGAGACACTAATTAATCACTCAAAGGTGTAATGATCATAAGTAAATTATTATATATACAACTCAATTCGAGTTGATAAAAATTACACCCAAAATAGGGTCTGGACCATTCATTAATGGTGTTAGGTTGATCAATATAGTACAACTGACTATGGTAATAATGGGACTAGGATGAGCAATAATAGTTCAACTAGTCATATCCTACCCTGTTGTGGGTTGGCAATTAGTAAATATTATACTGTGATCACTAGTGCAATATATATTAAATAATTCTCTATTTTGGAGAAATAATATACACAATTATTGATAATAGCCTCTTAATTGTCTCTATGAAACTTCTAATATTATCAAGAAGTATTAAATATTATTAGTGACCTCGCGAAATAAACTCCACAAAATTCGTGGATAATCTCTCGCGAAATTTAACACCACGAAATCCGTGAACAATATCGCGAAGACACAGTCACTTATTTGGCTGGCTTCAATATTAGCGCTGTCATTTCACAGAATAACACACCACCAAATCCGTGGGTGTACATGAAACCGCTGATGAGGCTGAACTCAGTTGAGGGGGGCTCCTGAGCTCCCACGAGGCAACGCCGCTGTCTTTGACTGGCTGGCCTTTGTTTAAATCACACTGCACTAGTTATTTAATGAATCCACTGGTTAACTGGTTCATCCGGTACTAAGATGACCAAATGTGGGTTCAAAGGATCAAATAATCTGTCATCCGGTTCGAAGATGACCAATTAATGTGGGAACTGACCTGTGAGATTTATATTTATTTAATTTATATGAATTTATATTTACGTTAATTTATATACTTCGATAGCAATTTGTATAATGATAAGTGGACTGTATTTCTGCAATAATCTCTTAATCTCACAAATCGATCCTCTACACATTAGGGGGGTTTATATTAATTAAATTTATATATATGCAGCCAATCAAACTACAGTATTAGACTACATACATTGAAGAGGTTCCTTATCTTATTTGTACAGCAGGTATAACCAGGATGTAGACACCACATTTTCCCTCTTTGAGGTAGCTTCCATCACCCTGGTAACTGATGTACAAAGCATGCTTTCTCGTCTTGACCTGTCAAAAGGGCGCTAGCTGTAAAGCCAGATACCTATATATGACAAGCTATATCAGAGAAAACACTGTACATGGAACCTTAAAGACCTGGCTTAATTACCTTTAGTTTGAGGCTATGTCGTGCTCTAACCAGGTCACCCTATATAATGACATTAATGGCCATAAATGAAAGATACATGGGTTTCGGAAAGAACTTAACTTGATTTGTTGACAGCGTGTTGATAATGGTACACCTTTGGTTTCCATAACACTTCGTCCAAGTAAAATTAACAGGAGCCGTATTTGCTCCCGTGTGCCTCTGGTCTAATATAAACAATGTCTAACACTCCATACTACTGACGCTACTGGCCGACATTGTCCAGATATAATAGGAGCCGAATTTGCTCCACGCGTCTCGGAGGTGACAATAACAATGGCTGCCCCTCCTTCCTCACTGACGCCAGGCCTACATTGTCCAGATGTCAATAAGTGATAGAAGGGTCACATTTACTCTACTTTAATATTGATAATTAAGTTAATTTATATGAGATGTTTTTCTGATGGTAAAGTCCAAAGACTAATGTATTTAAGAATAATTCCCAGCAGAATAGCTGGTGAATTTATAATGGTATGTGGTGATGATATCCCGTTTTCTTTAGACGGTAATTCCACTACAAGTTACGTTTTCTATGGTAACTTGTTTATACAACACAGCTGCTATCTGTCTGTATGATATATTAAATGGTGTCGGATTTTCCGACAAGCGTCCCCGCGGCCCGGTCGTCGATCCGGCCTCCTGGCTCTTGATGACACACAGACTGGCTCCAGTCCTTCACCTCCAGGCACTCTGGTATCTATCCAATACGTCAAGTTATATATACCCGAAACTGCCCCAGCTAGTATCAGCTAGTGGTTTTTAGATTGTTCGCAATTACAAGTGGATGGCTAGTAGTGTCTGGTCACCCACGTGCATCTTAAAACATCACACGCAGACTTCTATAAGCAAAACCTTATCTTTATCGTTTTATAGGAATTGTTCAATTAAAGTTGTTTGACATGACTCGCAGCTAACAGGCGGCGAGGTCAACTTCCTGACCCTTACACCTCAAGGAGGAGGGAGGAGTATTACGGTGGCACCAACAGTGTGACGTCAGACTCTTCACCAACAACATGCATCAAACACAAAATATTTTTGTTAGGGCCGTTATTTTCCTTAGGTTAGGGTCAGTCATGTTAGGTTAAGATTGGTTATGCCAGTATAGGAGAGGTTGGGTTAGGTTTTGGGAAATAATTTCCATAAATTTTATTATAAATATTAAATTAAATCTTTATGTAAGTTACTTTCAGTTTAAGTCTAATTGGCATGCGAATGTGATATTTACAACTAGGTTGTCAATCGGCCGACGCCGCCCATTCACAAACCACAGTAAACAATTCAGAGACTGAATTGATCTCTAATTCTATTTTATAGATTATGTGATTAGAATAAATTAACAAGTTCTTAAAAAGAACACTAATTCATTCATCTACATTTGCCAAAAGGAGGGACTTTGTGCTCCGAATAATTAAAACGAACGAAACATTCTCTCTCCCGCTGGAGGAGGGAAGAGGAGGAAGGTTGGACGCCTTGGTTCATCGTTGCTAACAGAGGGAACGTACTGACGCGCAGTGTGGACCATCTTAAGCCGTAACTATAGTTAGTTATTGTTGACGGCCCACGCTTAAAACATTAAGTCCTCCACCTCTGTTGGTTTGATGTTTTCCTTGGAGCATGGGGGCGAGGTTGGGTCGGTCACTCTCCATAACCACACCACCACCAGCGTGTGTCGTCCCTTCTATTAAACTCTATGTAATTAATGAGGTTAAAACATGAGTAATCACTTATTGATATTGTGAGCCTAATGTAAAACAACCCGTGGGTGGCGTCCGTGCAGCTACCCTACACTATATGAAGGTGACTACAGCCTGTCAAAAAAAAAAATCCCCATCATACAGGATGGTTAGTCATACAGAGGCACGTGATCAGTAGTCTGTACTAGCTGACTCCGGATGCATTATGAGAATATCATCATCAACACAAGAGTGAATAAGGCAGCAGTGATACTAAAAGTCCCCATCTCGCAGGATGGTTAGTCATACAGGGTCACACGTTCAGTTGCCTGAACTGGCAATTTTGTTGTGCAATATGAGGATATCTTCAAGAACACGAGGCTGTGCCTGTGCCAGAGTCTAGCACCAGGTGACCGCGGCCACGTTCACCCGCCGCCCCTCCTCACCTCGCACACCTGCACCTCTGGCATTCTCATTCTAATTAGTTAGACCGTAATTATTTATTATCACAAGTAATATTTAGCCCTTAAGCGACGATTATAAATACATGATTGTGTGAGTGACAACCTGCTGTGCCTTTGGAAGGTAAATAATTCGAGAATTATCTTCGGTCTACTGAGCTGACCATATACTTCACTGGACTAATTCAAAATTAGTTAAATATTACCACAATAAATTAACTCCCCCCCCCCCCCCAATGTGTGGAGCTGTGGGGGACAAATTAACAAATTATACAGTTAATTGAAGGTAAGATAAATTACGCAAATAGTAACTTTACCCAAATAACCATACCCTATAAGTATGTTAGACTGGGTTTAAGTTAGGCAAGGTTAGGATTGGTTAGTATAGGATAGGCTGGGTTAGGTTACTATAGGATAGGTTGGGTTAGGTTAGTATAGATTGGGTTATGTTAGGTTTGTGCAAAGAGTATTGATGATGCATAGGATGGGGGGGGGGAAGGGGCATACTTTTCTCGTCACCGTCATCTCAGACCACGGCCACACCATCATCTCAGACCACGGCCACACCATCATCTCAGACCACGGCCACACCATCATCTCAGACCACGGCCACACCATCATCTCAGACCACGGCCACACCGTCATCTCAGACCACGGCCACACCGTCATCTCAGACCACGGCCACACCATCATCTCAGACCACGGCCACACCATCATCTCAGACCACGGCCACACCATCATCTCAGACCACGGCCACACCATCATCTCAGACCACGGCCACACCATCATCTCAGACCACGGCCACACCGTCATCTCAGACCACGGCCACACCGTCATCTCAGACCACGGCCACACCGTCATCTCAGACCACGGCCACACCATCATCTCAGACCACGGCCACACCATCATCTCAGACCACGGCCGCACCGTCATCTCAGACCACGGCCACACCGTCATCTCAGACCACGGCCACACCGTCATCTCAGACCACGGCCACACCGTCATCTCAGACCACGGCCACACCGTCATCTCAGACCACGGCCACACCGTCACCTCAGACCACGGCCACACCGTCACCTCAGACCACGGCCACACCGTCATCTCAGACCACGGCGTCAACAACAACTTGATCATGGGGGGGAGGGAATAATCATGTTACCCAATATCATGCTTAGGTGCTTCTGGTACTACACCAACAAAATATATATTGTATTTCAATTCACCAAATTATATGTTTTCCACTAGGAAAACATTTGAATTTAACTTACAATAAATGTACGATGAAATATAGGAAACATTTTTGTCCACAATATCATAGTCAAGCAGGTGCATTTTATAAAATTTTTACTCCTCTGATTTTCATTGCTAGAACATTTGACCTTATTGTGAGGAAAGTCCAACAACATGATGAATGCGACGGGCGTAGACAGTTACTGTCTCGTGATTGTTTTCCAGATAGAGTGTTCCAGGTTGTGAGTAACGTGTCTGGTCTCTGGAAGGTAATCAAGTTGTGGCGGCCTCATACTCGCCATAATCATGAGTCAAAGTGGAGGCGCAAGCCTCTGCCGCTGTGGCCTCAATCCCTTCATGATTACAATGTTCATCTAGCACTCTAATACCGTGTCCCTTAAAAAGAGGAAGGGCAGGGGAACAGGACCTGCCGTTGAGGCTTCCTGTACAACCCGTCCTATACGGTTGCCACAACAGACAGAAAATGGTGTTCTACATCATCTCACCTGACCCCACCTGACTGTCTAACTCTGTCCTTCTAACAGCACGTCGCATTTTGAAGTATCCTCTACTTCAGGCCAAAAATTGTCCCGCCAGTCCTCTTAAGGTTTCCCAACGTCACGAAAAGGGTCAAACAGAAAACGGGACAGTACCTCAATTTCGCGAGCCGCTTCCATTTGCTGGTACGAATTTTTTGACCTTATGTAACGCATAGGAGCGAAACGCGACGTTCTTTGTAAGAAGCCAGGTTGAATCGTCATACTAGAAAATGGTAGCAGCTCTTGGAATTGACGTACTGTCCCGTTTTCTGTTTTGGTTCCTCTGGTAGGTTAGGATAAGTGCATTTTACTACGACAGTTTCTTGACGTTGGGAAACCTTAGGAGGACTGACTGGTCTGTGAGTAGGTATGACTTATACTACCACTTCATATGTCCGTTCGGGATTTTCATGCCAATTGCGGTGTTTACTCGTTTTCCTCCCTCGGCCATGGTGTTCCTCCCTCGACCAGGGTGTCAACCATGGTGTTCTTCCCTCGGCCAGAGTGTCAGCGAAGGAGTTCCTCCCTCGGCCCGGGTGTCAGCCAAAGAGTTCCTCCCTCATAGTTACTACAAGTACTTACTTCCATTTGAGGAGGATGGGAGTCGAGTTGTGCGAGGCGGGAGGTGAGACCGAGGAGCGGGGTTCCAGGCACTAACCCACAACAACGACCCCGGACCAATCAACACATGTTACGTCCTAATATACCCGTATTTTAGCCCACCCGCCTGCCCACCCACCGCTCACCCGCAGTCCACCCGCTCCCCCACTCGCCTGCTCACCCGCTGCCAACTCTACTTGTGTACTGGAGTGACTGACCACACAACACCAGCCGTCGCAGTGGAGAATATTGATGCCTCGTCAATAGACCTGCAAAAGTCTTGACCAGTAATATTTTGTTTTTAAGTTCCTTCCTAGGTCAAAAGTATTTTATTTTTCCATATAAATTTTAACTGAGCGTCCCGCAGACAGTTTTTGGTTACTTGAAGTTGTACTTGGTTCTGCCCTAAACGCTATGCATGCTAGTTACTTTACAAGAATGTAGAACGTTAAATCTCTGTATTCTCATAAACCCAATGTACCTTCTTGTATATAAATAAATAAATAAATAATAAATCTATATTAATAAAAATGTAAATGTTCGTTTGTTCAAAATCACTAATCTCCGAAAGTTTTTCACAGATTGCTTTGAAATTTTTACACAACGTTCCATTTGCATCCGAGCGAATTTTTATATACGTACTATATAGATGTCACGTCTGTGACGGGAAAAACCTGCTTTTTTGGAAAAAACTGTATTTTTCTTGTGAGGGAAATCTTCAAAACCTCTTTACCGATTGCTTTGAAATTTTGACACAACGTTGCATTCGAATAGGCGCATGTTTTTATATACCTTCTATATACATACCTCACCTGTGACAGGAAAAAAAAAAAATTTTTTATTAAAACAGCGCCATCTGTTGGACGTAGGAGCAACACATGCTGTAATCTCTGAAAGTTCTTTACCGATTGCTTTGAAATTTTGGCACGACGTTCTATTCGAATACGTGTGTGTGTTTCATATACCTACTATATAGATGCCACACCAGTGACAGGTAAAAACATGCTTTTTTGTAAAACAGCACCATCTGTTGCACGTAATAACAACACACACAATACTAAATGTGTTATGATTCCATTTCAATGTTTCCAATTGCATTGATAAATTTAATTTTCATAGATTTCCATTTATTTTCATTTTTATTTAATTATTTTGTGTGACATTGCATTGGAATTTAGCTGTGTTGTTTACCATACCGTTCATTTCGTAAGTATAAGAATAGTTACCACACCTGTGACTTGCAAAAACATTCTTTTTTTTTAGGAAACAGCGCCATCTGTTGCACGTAAGAGCAACACACGCCATACTAAATATGTTACAAATCCATTCCACTGTTTCCGAGTGCATTGACAACTTAAAGGTGGGCTCCTGAGCTACCGTGCAGTGAGGACGTGTCGCCTGCTGCTCCGGTGGTTTGAGTCGGTTCTCACTACGTGTAGAGAGCCATGGGGAAGGCTCAGCGCAAGAGGGAATGGAAGCAGCTTTCGAACGAGGAAGGACGGGGGACCGATGTGCAGCAGGCCCCAAAGAAAACTGCTATCGAGGCTTTACCACTTGCTTCTACCAGCAAGTCAGCGGACGTAATGGACCTAGAGAGGACAGCGTCAGTCACACACCAGCCAGTGTCAGTCAATGCTTCTCTGTCCGCAACGCTGCCGCGGGACGGCAGTATGAGTCAGGAGAGGACACCACCGGTTTCACGCCAGCCAATGTCGGCCATTGTTCCTCGCTCCACAGCCCAGCCGCAGGACAGCAGTATGGGACAGGGGAGGACACCACCAGTCTCACACCAGACATCGCCAGCCTCTGCACTTCTTCCGAAATTCAAGATCATGCAGACCGACCACTTTCCTACAGCATATGGAGTAGTAACGGCGATGGAAAAAGAACAACCAGAGCTCAAACTTTCCATTACAGTCAACCTGAAGGGAGAAATAATACTGACACCTCAAGACCAACAGACTGCACATTACTTAGAGAAGGTAAGAGTCCTGCAGGGGAAACCTGTGTGCTTGGTAAAGCTGGACCCTTCAGAACGACGCACACGAGTCGTGCTTTTGGGATACCCAATCGACTTTCCCCTGGATCCAGTGCTAGAACACAAGCAAGTCCTGAGTGCGGAACGTTGCCACACAAAAGTAGACAAGGCAGCGACGCGTCAGGTTCTGGTGACCGTCATGGGACATGTGCCGGAAACTTTCGGTCTTGGAAATTGGGGGACATACCGACAGAGGCCATACGTCCCGGAACCCCTACGCTGCTTCAGGTGTCAGAAATACGGCCACCATCAGTCACGCTGCACAGGACAGGAGAGGTGCGGAGTGTGCAGCCTGAGACATCCCACCAAAGACTGTATTGCCAAGCACAAGGCAAACCAGACCACGACAGCCAAATGTCCAAATTGTGGAGGCAAACATCATGCCTGGAGCACAACCTGCTCTGCACGGAAACAAAAAGTGCAGACAGCTCAGGCCAGGGTCAACACACTGACCAGCGGTACTTCCACCAACACCACCGTCTGGGACACTCGTGCACAGCCACAACAGCCACCCGCTCTCACAGAGCAAAATTTCCCGAATCTGTAAATTCCGAATCAGACATTACACGAAAGTGTTGCAGAAGTCCAGCAAGTGCAAATGAGCAGAAAACACTTACTTTCGGAATCTACTCCCCACCTATACAGTTTTACCGAGGTCCAGCTGCAAACCATCGTGAAGATCATGGCAGAGACCATTATCAATTGCCTACAGATGACGCAGAACGCCTCACAACAACAGACTCAAGACATCACTTGTGTGATAATGGACAAGATCGTGCAGCAGACCACAGTTACACGAGAAATAGACAGTGTGAGACAGGATGGAGCACAAGAGGACAAACAACGCAACTTGGACATACTGACTACCAACAACAGTCGGCTAGTCAAGACACCGGGACATCGACATTCACAAACGCAACTGCAAGACGCAGTGACCCCCCACGATCAACAGAATCTTCCAACACAGGAGACAGACAACAACAGCCAATGCAGTCTGATCTGCAGCAACGCCAACAAAGACGTATTGAACAGCAGAGATGCGCAGGTTCCGCCAACACAAGAAACGGCCGCGAGCAATCAATGCAGTCCGACTTGCAGCAATACCAACAACAAAGTGATGGACCACAGTTCTGCACAGATTCCAACATTGCCGGGGTTGACCACGGGCACTCAATGCAGTCCGACCTGCAGCACTTCCAACAACATAGCGATGGACCACAGTTATGCACAGATTCCAACAACGTCGGGGATGACCACGAACTCTCAATGCAGTCCGATTTGCAGCGACACGACTTGCGAGGCGGAGAATATAGAGGTCGATTCCGAGGAGGAGTTCTAGTAGAACAAGCAACACCAACCGAACCCGTCGTCTGGCCATTACGAATTCTGCAGTGGAACATACAAGGTCTTGGAAATAAAAAACACACACTTCAGGAGGCTGCAATCAGCACGAAAGCAGATATAATCGTTTTGGAAGAAACTCTTTTCCCAGCCACGAAATCCTTCAGATTAGCTGGATATCAGCACTATGTTCTCCCGTATGAGCAGGGGAGACTAAGAGGATTAATGACCCTAGTCAGAAACACCATACCCAGCAAGAAAATAGACTCGGTTTCATGTGGGGATGGAGTAGAGGTATTAGCAGTTACAGTGAATATGGCTAATTTTGAGCTCCTCATATACAACGTCTACAAGCCCCCTAGACGTAAACTAGAAGCAGAGGCAGTGCTTGCCTTGGCCACGCAGGAAAATTTAATTCTTGCTGGAGATTTTAATGCTCATCATCCAGAGTTAGGTGCAACTGGGCCAGCCAATGCAGATGGGCGCCATTTAGCTGCAGCTCTGCGAGAAGTACCTGAAATTACACTTCTCAACACTGGGGAACCCACTCACATTCTAGGAGGTTCCCTTGATCTTACATTCATCTCCACAGCACTCCAGCAACAGGCGAAGTGGGCAGTAGACCCGGTGATCACCAGTGACCACTATGCTACTGTCACGACACTCAACCTGGCACGACCTCCTACACCTCCTGCGCAGCCTCGGTGGAATTTAGGGAAGGCCAATTGGAATGTATACCAGGAAGAACTTGAAAAATGGTATGCAACGTACACGCCACCTGAGGATTTGAACATACACGAGACCAATCTGCAGGAAGCCGTTGCAGCTGCTGCGACCAAAGCTATTCCAATCATTATCACAGGTAACACGAAACGAAAGAACTATTGGTTCTATAGTAATGACGTTAAAGAACAGAACCACAGAGTCAATATCTTCAGAAAACATCTAAAGAGACACCCCACACCAGAAGGTAGAACTCTGCTACGAGCGGTGATATCTGAAGCAAGGCGTGTTTCTAGAGAAGTAAAGGAGGCAAGATGGTTTGAGTGGTGTCAAACTCTAAATGAACATAGTAGTCTTGGCAAGATATGGGGTCAGATTAAAACTATATCAGGTCGACCAGCCCGGCCACAGGCATGTATTCAACCATTGCAGGAGGCTGCGAGACTTGCTCTCCAATTTGCAGAAAGAACAGCTTCATATCAGCTTCCTGCAATGGTCCGAAGGCAGCAAGAACACTTAAAACAAGAGAGGATGACAGTCATTCATGAGGGCATAGCTATAAATGACGAATGTGACTGTCCCTTCACCGAACAGGAACTAAGCAGAGCCAAAAAAGGTGGTAAGGACACTGCACCAGGTGCTGATAACATTACATACTCAATGATCGCACATGCAGGTCCTGCTGGAGACCGAGGGATATTGGACGTCATCAATGCGTCTTGGCAGCAAGGCAAACTACCTACCTCTTGGAAGAAAGCAGACATCATACCGATTCCTAAGCCGAATGAACCTGGCAATTACAGACCCATTTCCTTAACATCATGCGTTAGTAAAACTGCAGAACGGATGGTCTTAAATAGGCTACTGTGGAAGACTGGAGACCTTCATAAACACATATTTGGCTTCACTAGAGGTGTAGGTACTGCCAACTGCATAGCAACATTACTAGGAACAGTTAACTCGGGTCCAGCTATAGTGGTCTTCCTTGATCTGGAAAAAGCATTTGAACTTGCAAGCCCGCCAGCAATACTACACACCTTAGTTAATAAAGGTGTGAGGGGGAAAATGCTAGCATGGATTCAAGATTACCTAAGTCACAGGTATGCCAGAGTAAAGTTGCAAGGACAAGTGTCGGACTACCACTTGCACGAGAATGGGACTCCACAAGGAGGAGTCCTCAGTCCTAGTCTTTTTAACATCCTTATGGAAAACCTTGTTACCATGTCCTTTACAGAAGGGGTTACATTGCTTAGCTATGCTGATGATCTAGCATTAGTCGTTACGGGTCCTTCACTTCTAAATAAAGCTCAAGGTGCTTTAGATCAAGTGACATCTGAATGCAGTGTTTTAGGGCTAAAAATATCTGCACAGAAGTCTAAGGCGATGAGACTAGGTGGCAAGGCTCCAGACAGGCACCTACGCATTCAGGACATTAACCTTCAGTGGGTTCCACAATATCGATATCTCGGAGTGTGGATTGATTTTAAAATGACATTCAATAAGCAAATTCAATATCTAAAGGAGAAAGCAAAGTCACGAATAAATATAATGAGAGCAATCACAGGGCCCCGTCTAGGAGCGGGACACAGAGTGTTGAGAATGTTTTACATACACGCCGTTCGTTCCCTGGTTGATTATGCAGCGCCTGCCTTACTCACTCTTTCTCCTGGTCAGTGGGCAAACGTTGAGGTTCTTCAAAATGATGCATTGCGAGTCATAACAGGTGCTCCCAGATGGACTAAAATCCTGAACCTAAGACTTGAGACAAAGCTAACGTCGATTGAAATAAGGGTAAAGGGGATTGCTGCGTGCATGCTGACCAAGATATTGACTAGACCTAGAATCAGTTCACTTAAAGATTTGATCACTGGAGCACTAACTCTGGACAGAAGAGCCTCCAATAGCAACAGGTGGACCCATTGTGCGATAAACGCCATCGATACGTTCGATATGGCAAACACAGTCACTGAGAGGGGTGTCGACGACATACATGCAGACTTTGTTATACAAGCCCCTTGGGAATCTCTGCCAGCAGACTTTCAGATTATGGCTCTTGAAGGAAAGAAGAACCAGACACATCCTCATCTGCTCCGTCACTTTGCACAGATGCATATAGAAGCAAACATGGCATCAGACAGCTTCACTTACTTCACGGATGGGTCAGTAGACCAGCAGGGACAGGAAACCGGAGCTGCAGTTAAAGCAGGAAACTCTGTATATAGTTGGAGGCTCTCAAATGGGTGTTCGACTTTACAGACTGAGATGCTAGCCATTCAAAAGGCTTTGGAACATGCTCTTGCTGAACACCGCCAACATGTTATCGTCCATACAGATTCGAGAACCGCCATTGAAACCTTGCAACAGGAACACATATGTGATAACATCCATCTGATCACCAATGTCTTATCATTCATGCACACACTCCACCGACAAGGCCGACGGGTGCTTATCAACTGGGTGCCAAGTCATGTGGGACTATTAGGTAATGACATTGCAGACGAAGCTGCAAAACTTGCTACTAAGAGGAGGAATGTAGACATTTACATACCACCGAGTCTCTCCCAGATGAAGAAAGTGATTCGAAACAGAGCAATGCGAAGGCTGTACAGTGACCACGACACAGCAGTTGCAACATCAGGATCTGCGGGTTGGTACAAGAATTCCACCAACTACGAACCACTTAGTTTGATGAAAGGGGGCAGTAGAACAACAGAAGTGCACTTACATCGCATCAGGCTTGGATACCCATGTGCATGGGAAATAGGCTTACGGGTTCCGGAAGGTGAGAGGAAATGTCAACACTGTGGAGAAATGCCCGACAGACCACTGGAACATTATCTAACACAGTGCACAGTTACAAACCCGTTAAGATTTCACCTTCGATTCGACAGAGCAGAGGAAGTTGTTAAACACATATGGCAAAATCTTACTGAAGCGACCATACGGGTCATACATGCTCATCCTCCGCCCAGGTAAACCAGAAACGAGCATCACTTAGTGGGCCAGCCAGAGGCTTAGGGCCCGCGCAGGATTATCCCTGCTAAAAAGAAAAAAAAAAAAAAAACAACTTAAATTTTCTTAGATTTTTATTTATTTCATTTTTATTTAATTATTTTGTGTGACATTGCATTGGAATTGAGCTCTGTTTTTTACCATTAGACACTTCATTCATTTCGTGAATATAAGGTTCGAGAGGTTCATTTCGTGAATTTAAGTATAGATGCAACACCTGTGACAAGTAAAAACATGTTTAAAAAAAAAAAAAAATACAGCTCCATCTGTTGCACGAAAGAGCAACCCACGCTATACTAAATATGTTACGATTCCATTTCAATGTTTCTAATTTCATTGATAAATAGAATTTTTATGGATTTAGATTTATTTTCATTCTGATTTAATTATTTTGTGTGACATTGTGTTCGAATTGAGCTGTGTTTTTTACCATACACTTCATTTCATGAGTATAGTTAATTTTTTTATTATTTTTTCATTGGTTTTCATTTCGTTTTTTAACTGTTTTTCATTTCGTTTTTTAACTGTTTTTCCTTATATTTCAGTGATGGGAACATCAAATTATTTGATGTTCCAAATTTTCTGATGGAAATATCAGATCATTTGGGAATACATCAGACGAAGGAGTGGGAAATGGTGGGGAGGACGAGAAGATGGGAGTAAGGAATGGTGGGAGAGGATGAAGAAATGGGGGGGAGGGTAATGGTGGGAGGAGGTAATGATGGGGCAGACGAGGGGACGGGGAAGTTGGGGATGGTGAGGACGAGGGGAAAGGGGAATGGAGAATGGTGGGGAGGACAAGGGGACAGAGTGGGAAAAGGTTGGTTGGACGAGGGGATGGGGGAGTGGGGAATGATGGGGAGGACTGGGGGACAAGGGGACAGGGAAAGGTTGCTGAGCTACAGCAACGCGTGGCAGGATACAGCTAGTCTATATAAATAGAAATGTAAATGTTTGTTTGTTCAAAATCGCTAATCTCCGAAAGCTCTTCACCAATTGCTTTGAAATTTTCACACAACGTTCCATTCGCATCCTAGCAGGTTTTTTATATATATACTATGCAGGTGTCACTTTTTTGACTGGAAAAAACATGTTTTTTTTTTAAAACGTGTTTTTCATATGAGGGAAATCTTCGAAACCTCTTTACCAATTGCTTTGAAATTTTGACACAACGGTTCATTCAAATAGGCGCATGCTTTTATATACCTACTATATACATGCCTCACCTGTGACAGGAAAAACTTGTTTTTTTTTTTTAAACCATCCATCATCTTTTGAACATAAGAGCAACACACGCTGTAATCTCTGAAAGTTCACCAATTGCTTTGAAATTTTGACACAATGTTCCATTCGAATACACGCATGTTTTTATATACCTACTATATCGATGCCACATATGTGACAGGTAAAAAAACAGTTATTTAAAAAAAAAAGCTCCAAAAGTTGCACGTTATAGCAACACACAATATACTAAATATGTTACGATTCCATTTCAATGTTTCCAATTGAATTGTTAAATTGAATTTTTATAGATTTCGATTTTTTTTATTATTATTTTGTGTGACATTGCACTGGAATTGAGCTGTGTTGTTTACCATACCGTTCATTTTGTAAGTGTAATTATAGATGCTACACCTGTGACAGGTAAAATCATTTTTTTTTTTAAGAAACAGCGCCATCTGTTGCACATAAGAGCAACACATGCTATTCCAAATATGTTATGATTCCATTTCAATGTTTCCGATTGCACTGATAAATTTAATTTTCATAGATTTTGATTTATTTTCATTTTGATTTAATTATTTTGAGTGACATTGCGTTGGAATTGAGCAGTGTTGTTTACCATACTGTTAATATCGTGAGTATAGTTTATTTTTTTAGTTTTTGCATTGTTTTTCATTTTGTTTTTTTTAACTGTTCTACTTATTTTTCAGTGATGGGAACATCAGATCATTTGATGTTCCTTTTTTTTCTAATGAGAACGTCAGATCATTTGGGAACGCATCGGACGGGGGAGTGGGGAACAGTGGGGAGGACGACAGGACGGGAATGGGGAATGGTAGGGAGAACGAGGGGGCGAGAGTGTGGGAAGTTGGGGACAAAGGGACTGGGGAGTGGAGAATGGTGGGCAGGACAAGGGAACAGGGAAGTGGGGGATGGTGGGGAGGACAAGAGGACAGGAAAGGGGGGGGTAATGGTGGAGAGGACAAAGGGATGGGGGAGTGTGGCATGGTGAGGAGGATGAAGGGACAGGGGAATAGAGAATGGTGGGGGATGACAACGGGACAGTGGAATGGGGCATAGTGGGGGAGGACGAGGGGAAGGGGGAAAGGAGAATGATGGGGAGGACGAGGGAACAAGGGAGTGGGGGATGGTGTGGGAGAACGAGGGGACGAGGGAGGGGGGGGGGAATTGTGGGGAGGATGAGCAGACGGGGAAGTGGGGAATGGTTGGAAGGACGAGGGATGGATGGTGGGGAGGACCGGGGGACAGGGAAGGGTTGCTATGGCTCAGCAACGCGTGGCCGGGTACAGCTCGTAAATAAATAAATAAATAAATAAATAAATAATGCTCAATTTTTACTTTTATAAGTGACGTTTTGCTGCTTGTGATATAATTATTATATTGGATGTATGTATCATCTATTAGAGCTATGCACTGTATGTATTACAATATACTGTCTGTATGATCTTAGAGCTATGCACTGTATGTATTACATTATACTGACTGTATGATCTTAGAGCTATACACTGCATGAATTACAAATGACCAGAGAACTAATACCAGCCAGGTAAAGGTAAGGTAAGATAATTATCAGGAGAAAGCACTAAGCCATTACGATTATATAGCACTTGGAAGGGGTGAGGATAAGAATTTGGGATGGGACGGGGGAAAGGAATGGTGCCCAACCACTTGGACGGTCGGGGATTGAATGCCGACCAGCAAGAAATGAGACCGTCACTCTACCGTCCAGTACAAGTGGCAGGGACTTGTATTATATTGATACAAATACCTGCATCATATTAAAATTGGATTAAATGGTTCCTATTTATAGAGACAGGAGCCTTATTGAGGTTGCAACCCACAACAGCTTCCTAACTTCCAAGAAACTTTTTACTGACAGCAAAACAGATGGATCAGATATAAAAAAAAAACGTGTCGAAGCATCTCGCCCTGCCGGGGAATCAAACCCAGGACCAATTGTTTGTGATCTAACTGCACAAACCATTGGGTTCACTTTCAATGCCAGCGTCTAGGGAGCGGAAGTAACATGATGTCTGTGCTGGATGGGATCCAACATGATTGGAAATAAAGTTCAAAGATTTTTATTCCTTTTCCTTGTAAAATTGTTTTCTATAAGTTATACATGTGATATGTTGTCTTAGTTGTACACATGAGTCAACTGTGAGTCCTTACAACACGTGACATTATGCTGGAACAATGGTACTTGGTACTCTGCTGCTGCTGGCAACCTCACCTCCTGCTGAAGCAAGCTGCTGCCAGCCTCGCCTCCTGCTGAAGCTGCTGCCAGCCTCGCCTCTTGCTGCTGCTGCCAGCCTCGCCTCCTGCTGCTGCTGCCAGGATCGCCTCCTGCTGATGCTGCCAGCCTCGCCTCCTGCTGCTGCTGATGATGGCAGCTTCGCCTCTTGTTGCCAGCCTCGCCTTCTGCTGTGGTTCCCAGCCTCGCCTCCTGCTGCCAGCTGCTGCTGGTGCTGCCAGCCTCGCCTCCTGCTGCTGCTGCCAACCTCGCCCCCTGCTGCGGCCAGACTCGCCTTCTGCTGTGGTTCCCAGCCTCGCCTTCTGCTGCTGCTGCCAACCTCGCCTCCTGCTGCTGCCAGCCTCGCCTTCTGTTGCTGCTGCTGCTGCTGCTGCCAGCCTCGTCTCCTGTTGCTGCTGCTGCTGCTGCTACCAGTTTCGCCTCTTGCTGCTGCTGCTGCTGCTGCCAGCCTCGTCTCCTGCTGCTGCTGCTGCTGCCAGCCTCGTCTCCTGCTGCTGCTGCCAGCCTCGTCTCCTGCTGCTGCTGCTGCTGCCAGCCTCGTCTCCTGCTGCTGCTGCTGCTGCCAGCCTCGTCTCCTGATGCTGATGCCAGCCTCGCCTGCTGCTGCTGCTGCCAGCCTCGCCTCCAGCTGCTGCTGCGCCAGCCTCGCCTCCCGCTGCTGCTGCTGCCAGCCTCGCCTCCCGCTGCTGCTGCTGCCAGCCTCGCCTCCAGCTGCTGCTGCTGCCAGCCTCGCCTCCTGCTGCTGCTGCGCCAGCCTCGCCTCCTGCTGCTGCCAGCCTTGCCTCCAGCTGCTGCTGCTGCCAGCCTCGCCTCCTGCTGCTGCTGCTGCCAGCCTCGCCTCCAGCTGCTACTGCTGCCGGCCCCGTCTCATGCTGCTGCTGCTGCTGTCAGCCTCGCCTCTTGCTGCTGCTTCTGCTAGCCTCGCCTCCTGTTGCTGCTGCTGCCAGCCTCACCTGCTGCTGCTGCTGCTGCCAGCTTCACCTGCTGCTGCTGCTACCAGCCTCACCTGCTGCTGCTGCTGCTGCCAGCTTCATCTGCTGCTGCTGCTGCCAGCCTCACCTGCTGCTGCTGCTGCTGCTGCTGCTGCCAGCCTCACCTGCTGCTGCTGCTACTGCTGCTGCCAGCCTCGCCTCTTGCTGCTGCTCCTGCCAGCCTCGCCTCCTGCTGCTGCTGCTGCTGCCAGCCTCGCCTCCTGCTGCTGCTGCTGCTGCCAGCCTCGCCTCCTGCTGTTGCTGCCAGCCTCGCCTCCTGCTGTTGCTGCCAGCCTCGCCTCGTGCTTGAGGCGAGGAACGAACAGTAGAGCGGTGGTTAGTTGAAACTCAAAACGCTTGTTCCTTGCGTGCAGGTGTACTCTTGTTCCATGCGTGCAGGTGTACTCTTGTTCCATGCGTGCAGGTGTACTCTTGTTCCATGCGTGCAGGTGGACTCTTGTTCCATGCGTGCAGGTGTACTCTTGTTCCATGCGTGCAGGTGTACTCTTGTTCCATGCGTGCAGGTGGACTCTTGTTCCATGCGTGCAGGTGTACTCTTGTTCCATGCGTGCAGGTGTACTCTTGTTCCATGCGTGCAGGTGTACTCTTGTTCCATGCGTGCAGGTGGACTCTTGCTCCATGCGTGCAGGTGTACTCTTGTTCCATGCGTGCAGGTGGACTCTTGTTCCATGCGTGCAGGTGGACTCTTGTTCCATGCGTGCAGGTGGACTCTTGCTCCATGCGTGCAGGTGGACTCTTGTTCCATGCGTGCAGGTGGACTCTTGTTCCATGCGTGCAGGTGGACTCTTGTTCCATGCGTGCAGGTGGACTCTTGCTCCATGCGTGCAGGTGGACTCCTCGGCTCTTCTTCCACCGCACACGTTCTGAAACACACTAGTTCGGATGTGAAGAAAGCCCAACAGCTAACGTGACAGTCTTGGAAGAGAAGAGCAGCTCACTTTGCTTGTAGTCTTACAAATTACAGCAAACAACGCAATTACACTTCGGTGGTAATGCAGGTGTTTGACGTTACTGGTGGCACGATGCCTCAAGCCGCAGGGACAAGTGGTGACGGCCCCGGGTGTCACTAGGTCCCACCACCACCATGATGGTTCCCTTCGCGTGTGTGGTGAGGCGGATGGGGCCCTCTGTTGTAACTGCGCCTTCTTGATGCGCTCGAGGCCGGACACAAGCAGTGGCCGGACACAAGCAGTGGCCGGACACAAGCAGTGGCCGGACACAAGCAGTGGCCGGACACAAGCAACGGCCCTCCTTAACATTCTCCGGAAAACACCGCTGTTCCGACATCTTTAAGGACAGTGTTCGGTGGCCGCTCCTCTCTCTTTCAACCGATTAAAGCTGTTGCCACTCTATGAACACGCGTCGTAACCACAATGTTATTTTACGTTGGATACAAGCATGTTACGACCTTCTGGGTCAGGATTCACCAAGCGTTTACGATGCTATTTACGACCCCGTTCATCTGTCCTCAGTCTCTGGCGGCTGTGTTTACATTTATTATACTAATATGTATTGTTATTTATATATACAAGAGTTCTAACATTCACGCATTGCGTTTTAGGCAGGTCCTTCATCTTATTTTTTCCCCCTGGAATACAACCAGCCAAATCGTTTAACAACCAGGTACCCATTCATTGCTGGGTGGACAGAGGCTACAGTTAAGGATTGGCTCCCAGTCAATCCTCCCCGGCCAGGATACGAACCCAGGCCAAAGCGCTCGCGAAGCACCGGGCGAATGCTTTACCACTGCGCCACGGGGATTGTTATAAACTGTTAAACAGTTTTCAAACATCGACACTTCCCAGACAATTGTTATTATTTTTGTAAACGATAGTAATCTTAGTTCTTCGTAGTTCAACGTGTAAACAAAGCCGGCAAAGACTGAGAAAAGATGTAGAAGTACTTGTGTAACTGCCTGATACATCCGGCTCCAGTCTGCGAGGTGTGTTGTGGCCGGAACACCTTCGCCTGTCTCAGACCTTCAAGACGCGATAGTCTCCTGCCTCCGACTGTCTCCATATATACCTGGCGGATTTGTTTTTAACTTGCGGTCCTTTTTTTCCCAGATGTACCTGGATCTTGGGACTCTGCCATGCGTGGGTTCTTCAAGGACTTGACTGTGGGACCTTCTGGACTTTCTTAGCAGTTTTAGATTACGTGATGCATATATTGACATATCTTTATTAGTTCTGTAAGACCTTCCTGGAAAACGTAGCTTTGAAGATATGTAAATATCTCCTTTGGGCTACTTAAAGGTTATCTTCAGACTTTCCAAGACACTTTAAGATTTGCTTAGACATCTTTAGATTTACATAGACATCTTTGAACTTACCTAGACTCCCTTTCATATATATAACACGCCTTTAGACTTACGTGAACAATTTTATACTTGCCTAGTTTTGCAAGCTCTTATCCACTATTTTGTGTAGAGAGAGTTTATGTAGTAATTTCAATACATACATATATATATATATATATATATATATATATATATATATATATATATATATATATATATATATATATATATATATATATATATATATATATATATATATATATATTTATATTTATATATATATATATATATATATATATATATATATATATATATTTATATATATATATATATATATTTATATATATATATATATATATATATATATATATATATATATATATATATATATATATATATATATATATATATATATATATATATATAACTGAAAACTCACCACAGAAGTGACTCGAACCCATACTGCCAGGAGCACACTGCTGGCGTACAGGATCCCTTAACCGCTCGACCAACACGACCGGACAAAAGAGGATCGTAGCCGAGGCTATTTCCATCCCCCCGCTGGCACTCGGTTGGTAATCTTGGGCATGGTATAATATCAGATCACCTCATTCTTTAGGGCACACGTGAGGAACACAATTGCGAACAAGCCTGAATGGTCCCCAGGACTATATGCAACTGAAACTCACACCCCAGAAGTGACTCGAACCCATACTGCCAGGAGCACACTGCTGGTGTACAGGATCGAGGATATGGGTTCGAGTCAGTTCTGGGGTGTGAGTTTTCAGTTGCATATAGTCCTGGGGACTATTCAGGCTTGTTCGCATTTGTGTTCCTCACGTGTGCCCCAAAGAGTGAGGTGATTTGATAAAAGACCATGCATAAGATTACCAACCGAGTACCGGCAGGGGGATGGAAATAGTCTCAGCTACCAACCTCTTTTGTCCGGTCGTGTTGGTCGAGCGGTTAAGGGATCCTGTACACCAGCAGTGTGCTCCTGGCAGTATCAGTTCGAGTCACTTCTGGGGTGTGAGTTTTCAGTTGCATATAGTCCTGGGGACCATTCAGGCTTGTTCGCATATATATATATATATATATATATATATATATATATATATATATATATATATATATATATATATATATATATATATATTAAGGGATCCTGTATGATATTAATACATCTTCAGAAGGAGTCAGAAGGAATTAATATACGAAAATACTTAAGAAAATTCCGTTTTCAGTTTTCCTCGGTGGTCTGACACTGTCACATTTTTAATCACGTGTTTATTTTCGTGATATACACACACATATATACATACTGTATATACATATATATATATATATATATATATATATATATATATATATATATATATATATATATATATATATATATATATATATATATATATATATATATATATATATATATATATTAGTATATTTTGGTAGCATTCTTTCCTGTAGACATATATTATTAAATATGACCGAAAAAGTAAGATTAATAATTCTAACACGAATTTTCTCAATCTTTCGTACATTTCTTTTCACTGTTGGAGGTAATTCAAAAATCAATTCTCCAAAATTCATTTTTATTTCTAGTCTGACGCGACACGAGCGCATTTCGTAAAACTTATTACATTTTCAAAGACTTTAGTTTACAAATACACAACTGAATAGAACTTACACATCTTCGATTTTGTTTATATCTACATTTGAGTGAGGTGGATTGGGTGAGGTGGCATTAATAAGGTATTAATTTCATCAACACAAGACAGAACAAGAGGTGGCATTAATAGTGTATTAATTTCATCAACACAAGACAGAACACGAAACAATGGGTATTGAAATGGAAGTGATTGTAGAAAGCCTATTGGTCCATATTTCTTGATGCTTCTATATTGGAGCGAAGTCTTGAGGTGGGTAGAATATAGTTGTGCATTAATTGGCTGTTGATTGCTGGTGTTGACTTCTTAATGTGTAGTGCCTCGCAAACGTCAAGCCGCCTGCTATCGCTGTATCTATCGATGATTTCTGTGTTGTTTGCTAGGATTTCTCTGGCGATGGTTTGGTTGTGGGAAGAGACAACCACAACCAAACCATCACCAGAGAAATCTCTTCCCACAACCAAACCATCGCCAGAGAAATCCTAGTAAACAACACAGAAATCATCGATAGATACAGCGATAGCAGGCGGCTTGACGTTTGCGAGGCACTACACATTAAGAAGTCAACACCAGCAATCAACAGCCAATTAATGCACAACTATATTCTACCCACCTCAAGACTCCGCTCCAATATAGAAGCATCAAGAAATATGGACCAATAGGCTTTCTACAATCACTTCCATTTCAATACCCATTGTTTCGTGTTCTGTCTTGTGTTGATGAAATTAATACCCTATTAATGCCACCTCTTGTTCTGTCTTGTGTTGATGAAATTAATACCCTATTAATGCCACCTCACCCCATCCACCTCACTCAAATGTAGATATAAACAAAAATCGGAGATGTGTAAGTTCTATTCAGTTGTGTATTTGTAAACTAAAGTCTTTGAAAATGTAATAAGTTTTACGAAATGCGCTCGTGTCGCGTCAGACTAGAAATAAAAATGAATTTTGGAGAATTGATTTTTGAATTACCTCCAACAGTGAAAAGAAATGTACGAAAGATTGAGAAAATTCGTGTTAGAGTTATTAATCTTACTTTTTCGGTCATATTTAATAATATATGTCTACAAGAAAGACTGCTACCAAAATATACTAATATATATATATATATATATATATATATATATATATATATATATATATATATATATATATATATATATACCAATTACTACTGTGACGGTAAAGTGTTGGTGTTCGGCTGTTTCAAAAGCTAGGGGCAGGGCCTCGTCACATAAAGAAAAAAAAAGAGAAAAGCTGGAACTTTCGTCTGTGGTAAGGTAATGGGAAGACACACAAAACACAAGTAAATTTAACAATGAAATTTTAATTACGTTAGAAAAACAAGACATGAATAAAATTGAGTATAAAATATAACAGACAAGTCAACAAACAAAATAATAAGAATAATCACTGGCAAATGAAAAGTTACGTTAAGACAAATGAGTAATAGCAAAGTAAATAAGAATGATGATGCCGGAATATTGGCTTCGAGCTGCCACCTCCCTTAGTACACGTAAGCCAAGGCTTAGTCTACCAATGAGACGTGTGAACTGCAAGGAGCACTGGGATATTCTGCCTTCTCTGGGTCGCTGCAGCTCAGACATCAACTTGTAGCGGAGGGTGGTGGGGCAGGTGCGACTGGACACCAGCCAATCAGCGACAGGCAGGCGATGGACAATCAGTTTGCCGGTTAACGATGGCGGAGGCAAGCAGGTGTGACGGTGTGCTGGATACGTTTTGCTCTCTGGGCAAAACGTTTTGGAGATACTTGCTGGATATATCTTCTATTATCTGTTGTTGTCACGTACTTTGGAGGGAAGAGCAGGCTCAATCTCTCTTGAAAGAGATTATCATCACAACTCTCCCCCGATGCCTGCGGTTCTGGAAGAAGTACATCGTCATGTGGTGGAGTAATAGGTGGAGTTGCTTCTACTTCATAAACTCTGGAGAGGGCATCGGCTATGATGTTGTCAGAACCCTTGATATAGCGGATCTCCAGGTTGAAATCTTGTAGGTATAGAGCCCATCGTAGAAGACGCTGGTTAGTGAATTGGGCTTGATGTAAGAAGCGGAGAGGGTTGTTGTCTGAGAAGATGGTGGTAGACCTGGCACCTTGTAGGTATGGAGCAAAGTGCTGGAGATTCAGGACGATGGATAGCAGCTCCTTTTCAATAGTGCTGTAGTTCCTCTGGTGTGGTTTTAATTTGTAGCTGTAGTAGCTGACAGGTAGAACCTCCTCGCCTCGTTGCTGCATCAGGACACCACCAACGCCGGTACCACTGGCGTCGACATGAAGGACGAAAGGCTTGGTGATATCTGGCGAGGCGAGAATGGGATTAGAACAGAGGAGGAATTTGAGTTGTTCGAAAGCAACGGTTTGCTGCATGGTCCACTTATACCTTTGCTTGGGACTGGTTAATAGGATTGAAGGTGTGGCGACACTACTGAAATTTCTCACAAACCTACGGTAGTAGGAGGCAAGACCAAGGAAGCGCAGGAGCTGCTTCCTGGTGGTAAGCTGTGAATAATGTTGGATGGCTTGAGTGTGTGAGTTTAACCGAGCTAGGCTGCCACTCCCAATTACATGACCCAGATAACGCACTTTACCTTTCGCGAAGGTGGACTTGCCCAGGTTGATGGTGAGGCCGGCTGTCAGGAGCTTGGCGAACAGTCGTCGCAGCTGGAGCAGATGTTCACTCCAGGTGTTGGATGCTACGACGATATCATCCAAATAGGCGTACGTGTTATCCAAGCCCTGGATGACACGGTTGACAGCTCTCTGAAAGGTGGCCGGGGCATTACATAGTCCGAAAGGAAGGCGTTCATATCTGAAAAGTCCAAAAGGAGTGATAAAGGCAGATATTTCTTTGGCTCGCTCCGTTAAGCACACTTGGTAATACCCCTTAAGCAAGTCCACTTGGGACAAGTATTGGGCATTACCAATGGCGTCAAGAATGTCATCTATCCTTGGCAAGGGGTATGCATCCTTGACAGTCACATTATTTAACTTACGGTAATCCGTGCACAGCCTCACCTTACCTTGGGGTTTTGGCACCAAGATACAGGGTGAGGCCCAGGGGGACTCACAAGGTGTAGCCAGTCCATGATCCAAGAGGTACTGCACCTCAGCACGCATAACTTCCTTCTTGCTAGGGCTGATTCGGTAGAAGGGTTGACGAATCGGCCGGGTGTCGGGGAGCAGTTGGATGTCGTGCTGGGTAACATTACACTCTTGGGGGTCATCTCGGAACAACTCCTGATGTTCTCTGAAGATCTTGACGAGAGGTGCACTATGAGTGTCCTGAAAATAGTTGGGAAGATCATTAAGGATTTCTGAATTAGAAAGCGCTGACTCCTTGTCAGTGCTTTCGGGAGGAGAAGCAGGGAAGGTCTCACTGTGGATGTATGGTTCTGTAAAAGCAGAGTAGTTAAGCATGACAGTGGGAGGAGTACCATTATATAGCTTCAGGAGGTTGACGTGGCACAGCTGGGTCTTCCGCCACCTATCTGGAGTCTCTAGAACGTAGTTATGGTTGTTTCTGCACTCCTTGATGCGGTAGGGTCCTGAAAACCTGTTTTGTAAAGGAGAACCTGGGATAGGGAAGTAAGCAAGCACGAAGTCTCCCGGCTTAAATTTTCTCACTTTGCTGGTCTGGTCGTAATGAGTCTTCATCCTCTCCTGTGCTTTCAATAGATTATCTTGGGCAAAACTATGGACTCTCTCTAGAATGTGTTGAAGGTTTTGAAGAAACTGGGGCACATTCTGATGCTTACTGAAGGTGGCATCACGTAGAGAGTCTTTGAAAGCCTTGAGGGGAGTACGGCACTTACGGCCGAAGAGCATCTCATAAGGAGATACTCCTAGGGTCTCATTGGGAAGACTTCTAAAGATACACATTATCAGATCTATTTGCTTATCCCAATCCTTAGAGGTTTCACTACAAAACTTTTTCAGGAGTGCTTTGATAGTCTGATGACTACGCTTATGAGAACCCTGTGAAGCAGGATGATAGGGGCTGGACAATACCTGTTTGATGTTGAACTCTTCCAGTGTCCTTTTGAAGAGATCACTGGTGAAGATGGTGCCACAGTCGCTCTGAACCTCCCTGGGAATCCATACTGGGTGAAGATCTTCAATAAGTGCTTCACAACCGTAGCAGCCGTAATGTTCTTTACTGGAACTGCTATGGGGAATCTGGTGGTAGGACACAGGATGGTTAAGATATAGGCGTTACCTGAACTGGTCCGAGGTAAAGGACCAACACAGTCTATAATAAGTCTGTGGAAAGGTTCCGCAGGCACCTGTATGGGAATCAGTGGCGCTCTGGGAATAGAGATGTTCGGTTTACCTGCCATCTGACATGTATGACACTGTTTGACGCTATTTACCATACCTGGCCAGTAGTAGTCTTGACGGATATCATGGTAGGTCTTGTTGAATCCGTAGTGGGAGAGTGCTCCGTGGGCCAGATGTAGAATAGTGGGTCGCAGGCTAGCAGGAATCACAAGTTGTTCGACGTTGGCCCAATCGTCCTCCTCCTTCAGTTTACTGGGTCTATATCTGCGGTAGAGCAAGTCGTTCTCTAGGAAGAACCCAGGAATACTGTCGGGTTGAGTCTCAGCCTGGAAAAATAATGGTGTCAAAGTAAGATCTTCCCTCTGTAACTTACGGAACTCCAACTTGGTCAGATTCGGGGGTAGTTTCTGAGGGTCTTGAGTGACAGCGGTAGCAGTAGAGTCAGCTGGCTGTGGTCGTGCAGCTTGTGCACGGGTGGTCACTAGAACCGGAGGAGAAACTTCATCACTCTCTTGAACCTTTGCTGGAACATACTCAAATATAGGGTTATCCGTCACAGAGGTACACACCTGGGGTTTGTCCATGACGATCAGGTTGGTCGGTTGCAGGTCTTCTGCCAAGTCGTTGCCCAGGAGAAGTTGCACTCCAGGCATGGGAAAAGGCTTTTCCCTGACGGCGACTTGGACTTCTCCGTTCACGAAGGGACAATCCAGGTGGACTCTGGGGAGAGGATAAGGAGTGGTAGCAGTGAGGTCAGTGATGAAGACAGTTTCTCCGGTGTAGGCGATGTTGGGCACAGCCGACTTCAAGATGATCGATTGAAGAGCCGCTGTGTCCCTCAAGATCTTCAATTTGAAACGTCCCTCCGGATTTGAACCGTTGGCAGAGACAGTCCCAGTATACAGGTGGTTACTGAAAAGAGAAAGATCATTAACATGAACACCAACATTCATCACAGGCTTACCGGACTTAGGAGGAGTTGGCTTGGGTTTTTGTGATTCGGTGGTTCCTTTGTATTGAGACTTACCACATTTATCTATGGTATGTCCATAGAGTCTACAATACTTACAGTACAATTGCGAGCCAGCTTGATCGGTACTCACTTTCTCGTAACTGTACCACGACTTCTTACTGGAAGATGGTTCTGGTGTCAGCCGGTGGATGAGGCTGTAAGTGTCAGCCGACTTAGCACACTTCAGGTAGTCGGTTTCTTCTTTATCTGCTAAATATAGATGGACAGGAGGCGGCACACGCCTCAAGAATTCTTCAACTAACATGAGGTTGACGAGTTCTGCAAAGGTAGAGACATGTGCTGCTTCCAGCCATTTCATAAAATAGCTCCTTTTGGTGTTAGCAAACTCGAGAAAGGTAGTGGTACTTGCCTTCAGGTCGTCACGGAATTTTCTTCGATAACTTTCGGTGGAGAGAAGGTAGGCGTCCAACACTGCTTGTTTCAGAGTCTGGTAGTCATTCTCAGACGCCAAAGTACTGAGTGTGACTGCAGCTCTACCTGTAAGATGTACTCTGAGAAGGGTGGCCCATTGGTCGGCAGGCCAACTGAGTTGATTAGCAAGGGTTTCAAAGGTGGTGAAAAACACGTCAACTTCTGCTTCTACAAATGATGGCATTAACTTACTTGCATGTGATATATTAAAACTGACGGGAAGATTTGGCAGTAGCTTGCTGGCGTTGAGCGAGGTGTGAAGTTTCCAACGCGAATTCTCGTTGACGACATTCCATAGCCAGGGTTGCTTGTTGCTTGTCATGTTCGTGTTGCATCTCCAACTGGCGTCGTTTTGTTTCAAGCTGTACTCGTTCCCGCTCACGGAGTATTGCAACCTCACGTTCCTTGAGGGCGATTTCACGTTCTTGTTCTTCCCTGCGTATGGCAGCTGCTTCCCTTTGTTGTTCGAGGGCTTCCCTTTGCTGCTCACGTTCAATCTTGGCCAGCTCTAGTTTGAGTTTCATCGTTGCCAAATCAGTTTTATCTGCAATAAAGTAAGTTTCGTGAGTTTCAGAGTCTATCTTACCTTGCTCTAAGAAGTGATCCAGTAACAGGTTGTGTATTTCATTTTTGTTGGCTTGGTAGGGAACTTCTAGTTGATACTCATGTGCAAGAGCGTGTAATTCAGTCCTCTTGGCACGACTTAAAGTCCCTATTTCACCTGCTGGATCTGCACGGAAAGCTTGGAGACGAAACATGATGAAATTAGCAAATAAATGCACAACGAATATACCGTTGTGATATAGTGAATGTCAGAAACAGGACAACGTGGCAACTGGTACCTTTCCTGTGGAATCTTTAACAATTAAAGTTAATTACAAGATGTTAAATGATTAATTAAATCAAGGTCGCAGGAAATCTTGTACCCGGTACTCATGTAAGAGGATAAGGGCAAGAAAATCCTACTAAACAAGTGAAACTGAGTTTCTAAAACAAATGAAACAGTTAATTGCCTCAAAAGTAAAATTGGTAGTCCAAGGATGTAGGCATACCTTGCCGAGTCTCTATAGGACATAAGCAAGTTTTCCCACTGAAATTAATATGATACTTACAGAATTAGCGAACTTTTGTGCTCTGAAAAAGAAAGCTAATTCCCTACCAATGTATGTATCATCATCTCTAACTGACGTGTAGGGGTGCGAGGTGTCAACTGGTGACGAGAACTGCTGCTGAGGTCCCAATTCAGCAACTAAAGTTCGTGCTAGAGGAACTATGGCCCTCTTTATCCTCCTACTGTCAGATTGCAGAAGATTAGGTGCACTTGACCCGGGGGCAGACCACAGTACCAGGGTACCAATATGATGATCTGTCGAAAATATGAGAAATATCCAAGGGACAAAAGATGGTAAACACGAGTAATAACATGGAGGGAGAGATGACCAATTAAGAGAATGACTGAGGCCTACAGTCACCACGTAATCCAAAGTTGTCTCACCTTCACCATATGCTACTCTCGGAATGCACAATACACACAGCACCATATAAAAATAAAATTGAATATGAAAAATAGTAAAAAACTACATTACCAAAGCCAAATACGCTTACCATAAATTACTACTTGGCACCAGTACCTGAGTGAAGCTCCCGGACAGGCCCCCACTTTATGTGACGGTAAAGCGTTGGTGTTTGGCTGTTTCAAAAGCTAGGGGCAGGGCCTCGTCACATAAAGAAAAAAAAAGAGAAAAGCTGGAACTTTCGTCTGTGGTAAGGTAATGGGAAGACACACAAAACACAAGTAAATTTAACAATGAAATTTTAATTACGTTAGAAAAACAAGACATGAATAAAATTGAGTATAAAATATAACAGACAAGTCAACAAACAAAATAATAAGAATAATCACTGGCAAATGAAAAGTTACGTTAAGACAAATGAGTAATAGCAAAGTAAATAAGAATGATGATGCCGGAATATTGGCTTCGAGCTGCCACCTCCCTTAGTACACGTAAGCCAAGGCTTAGTCTACTAATGAAACGTGTGAACTGCAAGGAGCACTGGGATATTCTGCCTTCTCTGGATCGCTGCAGCTCAGACATCAACTTGTGGCGGAGGGTGGTGGGGCAGGTGCGACTGGACACCAGCCAATCAGCGACAGGCAGGCGATGGACAAGCAGTTTGCCAGTTAACGGTGGCGGAGGCGAGCAGGTGTGCCGGTGTGCTGGATACGTTTTGCTCTCTGGGCAAAACGTTTTGGAAATACTTGCTGGATATATCTTCTATATTATCTGTTGTTGTCACATAATTTGGAGGGAAGAGCAGGCTCAATCTCTCTTGAAAAAGATTATCGTCACACTACATAAACTCTGCACAAAGTAATAAACCGCAGGAACCCGGTATCTCTCCGCCCAACAAAGTAGTACCTTCATATATTCGATGATTGTGTATAACAAGTAGAATATATATAAGCATTTTGTTAATTAAAAATGGACTCGTATATATTTGTTAGAAGTAAAATATTGTTAAATTGAAACATTCCGGGATTATTCAGTGATGAACGGATATCTTGTATTGAGGGGCGGACGTGAGAGGGCGCCCTCGGTGACTACACCAGAGATGGCGGACGGGGCAGTTGTGTTGGATAGAGGCTCACGGTTTTAGAGATTTTCTCCCTCGCAAGCCAGTCAGATAAGCCACAATTCATTTAACTTACAGGATGTCATAGTGTTGAGTTAGTGACTATGCAGTACTTACATAGTCCAGATTTCAGAGACAATTTTGTGTGTGTATGATGATGATCTTGCCTGAGAGGACAACTATTTTTCTTATATGTTGCTAAACTAATGTGTCTATGTTGAACTACATATAAGTAAAGTAATATTGTAAATACCCTGCCTCGCTCAATATTTCTGATTCTTGTATATTAGTCAAGGTAAAGGAAGGATATATGAGAGAGAGCCCCACCAAGTGATCGTGTTTAAATGTTTTTCATTCTCCGTAAATATGTATTTTAACTCATACACTACCGAGGTGTTTCTGTGCTCCTTTGGGTTTTTTCCTGGACATTTATCTGCAGGACACTGTTCGACACTTTTAATAGTTTTAACTATCGACAATTCATCTACGCCCGCCCCAGAAAATTCCCAACTTTTCATGAGATTCTTACCACTTAGGCTAGGATTATGTGAATCTACTACATAAAAATCCTGGACAATTTCTTTTCCATTAAAGCCTACTTTTGCCGACACCTTGCTCTTCCATAGAGCTCAGTATTTCTTCAATATCCTTGGAGTTCCATCCACTGACTCCTCCTCTACTGCCTCGAAGTTCTCAGCAACTTCTTCCCCCAGACAAACCTGCAACCCATTGACACGCCAATAAAAATATTCCTCTACAAACATATAACTAAAATAAACTACACATAATACATGTCTCCATCCGACATCTCCCTACTTCCCACATACTGTGAGGGGACTACCCTACATTTGGGCTGGTCCATCCTCCGCCGGCCGGGCTCCTTGCTCTTGAGGCAGCTGGTGCCTGGCCCTGTCAGTTGCCCTCAGAAGCTTGGCAAGGAAGGTTGCGCCGCTCATCCCTCAAGCTGGCTCCCCCTCAAGTGAGGTGGATTGGGTGAGGTGGCATTAATAAGGTATTAATTTCATCAACACAAGACAGAACAAGAGGTGGCATTAATAGTGTATTAATTTCATCAACACAAGACAGAACACGAAACAATGGGTATTGAAATGGAAGTGATTGTAGAAAGCCTATTGGTCCATATTTCTTGATGCTTCTATATTGGAGCGAAGTCTTGAGGTGGGTAGAATATAGTTGTGCATTAATTGGCTGTTGATTGCTGGTGTTGACTTCTTAATGTGTAGTGCCTCGCAAACGTCAAGCCGCCTGCTATCGCTGTATCTATCGATGATTTCTGTGTTGTTTGCTAGGATTTCTCTGGCGATGGTTTGGTTGTGGGAAGAGACAACCACAACCAAACCATCACCAGAGAAATCTCTTCCCACAACCAAACCATCGCCAGAGAAATCCTAGTAAACAACACAGAAATCATCGATAGATACAGCGATAGCAGGCGGCTTGACGTTTGCGAGGCACTACACATTAAGAAGTCAACACCAGCAATCAACAGCCAATTAATGCACAACTATATTCTACCCACCTCAAGACTCCGCTCCAATATAGAAGCATCAAGAAATATGGACCAATAGGCTTTCTACAATCACTTCCATTTCAATACCCATTGTTTCGTGTTCTGTCTTGTGTTGATGAAATTAATACCCTATTAATGCCACCTCTTGTTCTGTCTTGTGTTGATGAAATTAATACCCTATTAATGCCACCTCACCCCATCCACCTCACTCAAATGTAGATATAAACAAAAATCGGAGATGTGTAAGTTCTATTCAGTTGTGTATTTGTAAACTAAAGTCTTTGAAAATGTAATAAGTTTTACGAAATGCGCTCGTGTCGCGTCAGACTAGAAATAAAAATGAATTTTGGAGAATTGATTTTTGAATTACCTCCAACAGTGAAAAGAAATGTACGAAAGATTGAGAAAATTCGTGTTAGAGTTATTAATCTTACTTTTTCGGTCATATTTAATAATATATGTCTACAAGAAAGACTGCTACCAAAATATACTAATATATATATATATATATATATATATATATATATATATATATATATATATATATATATATATATATATATATATATATATATATATATACCAATTACTACTGTGACGGTAAAGTGTTGGTGTTCGGCTGTTTCAAAAGCTAGGGGCAGGGCCTCGTCACATAAAGAAAAAAAAAGAGAAAAGCTGGAACTTTCGTCTGTGGTAAGGTAATGGGAAGACACACAAAACACAAGTAAATTTAACAATGAAATTTTAATTACGTTAGAAAAACAAGACATGAATAAAATTGAGTATAAAATATAACAGACAAGTCAACAAACAAAATAATAAGAATAATCACTGGCAAATGAAAAGTTACGTTAAGACAAATGAGTAATAGCAAAGTAAATAAGAATGATGATGCCGGAATATTGGCTTCGAGCTGCCACCTCCCTTAGTACACGTAAGCCAAGGCTTAGTCTACCAATGAGACGTGTGAACTGCAAGGAGCACTGGGATATTCTGCCTTCTCTGGGTCGCTGCAGCTCAGACATCAACTTGTGGCGGAGGGTGGTGGGGCAGGTGCGACTGGACACCAGCCAATCAGCGACAGGCAGGCGATGGAAAATCAGTTTGCCGGTTAACGATGGCGGAGGCGAGCAGGTGTGACGGTGTGCTGGATACGTTTTGCTCTCTGGGCAAAACGTTTTGGAGATACTTGCTGGATATATCTTCTATTATCTGTTGTTGTCACGTACTTTGGAGGGAAGAGCAGGCTCAATCTCTCTTGAAAGAGATTATCATCACAACTCTCCCCCGATGCCTGCGGTTCTGGAAGAAGTACATCGTCATGTGGTGGAGTAATAGGTGGAGTTGCTTCTACTTCATAAACTCTGGAGAGGGCATCGGCTATGATGTTGTCAGAACCCTTGATATAGCGGATCTCCAGGTTGAAATCTTGTAGGTATAGAGCCCATCGTAGAAGACGCTGGTTAGTGAATTATGCTTGATGTAAGAAGCGGAGAGGGTTGTTGTCTGAGAAGATGGTGGTAGACCTGGCACCTTGTAGGTATGGAGCAAAGTGCTGGAGATTCAGGACGATGGATAGCAGCTCCTTTTCAATAGTGCTGTAGTTCCTCTGGTGTGGTTTTAATTTGTAGCTGTAGTAGCTGACAGGTAGAACCTCCTCGCCTCGTTGCTGCATCAGGACACCACCAACGCCGGTACCACTGGCGTCGACATGAAGGACGAAAGGCTTGGTGATATCTGGCGAGGCGAGAATGGGATTAGAACAGAGGAGGAATTTGAGTTGTTCGAAAGCAACGGTTTGCTGCATGGTCCACTTATACCTTTGCTTGGGACTGGTTAATAGGATTGAAGGTGTGGCGACACTACTGAAATTTCTCACAAACCTACGGTAGTAGGAGGCAAGACCAAGGAAGCGCAGGAGCTGCTTCCTGGTGGTAGGCTGTGAATAATGTTGGATGGCTTGAGTGTGTGAGTTTAACCGAGCTAGGCTGCCACTCCCAATTACATGACCCAGATAACGCACTTTACCTTTCGCGAAGGTGGACTTGCCCAGGTTGATGGTGAGGCCGGCTGTCAGGAGCTTGGCGAACAGTCGTCGCAGCTGGAGCAGATGTTCACTCCAGGTGTTGGATGCTACGACGATATCATCCAAATAGGCGTACGTGTTATCCAAGCCCTGGATGACACGGTTGACAGCTCTCTGAAAGGTGGCCGGGGCATTACATAGTCCGAAAGGAAGGCGTTCATATCTGAAAAGTCCAAAAGGAGTGATAAAGGCAGATATTTCTTTGGCTCGCTCCGTTAAGCACACTTGGTAATACCCCTTAAGCAAGTCCACTTGGGACAAGTATTGGGCATTACCAATGGCGTCAAGAATGTCATCTATCCTTGGCAAGGGGTATGCATCCTTGACAGTCACATTATTTAACTTACGGTAATCCGTGCACAGCCTCACCTTACCTTGGGGTTTTGGCACCAAGATACAGGGTGAGGCCCAGGGGGACTCACAAGGTGTAGCCAGTCCATGATCCAAGAGGTACTGCACCTCAGCACGCATAACTTCCTTCTTGCTAGGGCTGATTCGGTAGAAGGGTTGACGAATCGGCCGGGTGTCGGGGAGCAGTTGGATGTCGTGCTGGGTAACATTACACTCTTGGGGGTCATCTCGGAACAACTCCTGATGTTCTCTGAAGATCTTGACGAGAGGTGCACTATGAGTGTCCTGAAAATAGTTGGGAAGATCATTAAGGATTTCTGAATTAGAAAGCGCTGACTCCTTGTCAGTGCTTTCGGGAGGAGAAGCAGGGAAGGTCTCACTGTGGATGTATGGTTCTGTAAAAGCAGAGTAGTTAAGCATGACAGTGGGAGGAGTACCATTATATAGCTTCAGGAGGTTGACGTGGCACAGCTGGGTCTTCCGCCACCTATCTGGAGTCTCTAGAACGTAGTTATGGTTGTTTCTGCACTCCTTGATGCGGTAGGGTCCTGAAAACCTGTTTTGTAAAGGAGAACCTGGGATAGGGAAGTAAGCAAGCACGAAGTCTCCCGGCTTAAATTTTCTCACTTTGCTGGTCTGGTCGTAATGAGTCTTCATCCTCTCCTGTGCTTTCAATAGATTATCTTGGGCAAAACTATGGACTCTCTCTAGAATGTGTTGAAGGTTTTGAAGAAACTGGGGCACATTCTGATGCTTACTGAAGGTGGCATCACGTAGAGAGTCTTTGAAAGCCTTGAGGGGAGTACGGCACTTACGGCCGAAGAGCATCTCATAAGGAGATACTCCTAGGGTCTCATTGGGAAGACTTCTAAAGATACACATTATCAGATCTATTTGCTTATCCCAATCCTTAGAGGTTTCACTACAAAACTTTTTCAGGAGTGCTTTGATAGTCTGATGACTACGCTTATGAGAACCCTGTGAAGCAGGATGATAGGGGCTGGACAATACCTGTTTGATGTTGAACTCTTCCAGTGTCCTTTTGAAGAGATCACTGGTGAAGATGGTGCCACAGTCGCTCTGAACCTCCCTGGGAATCCATACTGGGTGAAGATCTTCAATAAGTGCTTCACAACCGTAGCAGCCGTAATGTTCTTTACTGGAACTGCTATGGGGAATCTGGTGGTAGGACACAGGATGGTTAAGATATAGGCGTTACCTGAACTGGTCCGAGGTAAAGGACCAACACAGTCTATAATAAGTCTGTGGAAAGGTTCCGCAGGCACCTGTATGGGAATCAGTGGCGCTCTGGGAATAGAGATGTTCGGTTTACCTGCCATCTGACATGTATGACACTGTTTGACGCTATTTACCATACCTGGCCAGTAGTAGTCTTGACGGATATCATGGTAGGTCTTGTTGAATCCGTAGTGGGAGAGTGCTCCGTGGGCCAGATGTAGAATAGTGGGTCGCAGGCTAGCAGGAATCACAAGTTGTTCGACGTTGGCCCAATCGTCCTCCTCCTTCAGTTTACTGGGTCTATATCTGCGGTAGAGCAAGTCGTTCTCTAGGAAGAACCCAGGAATACTGTCGGGTTGAGTCTCAGCCTGGAAAAATAATGGTGTCAAAGTAAGATCTTCCCTCTGTAACTTACGGAACTCCAACTTGGTCAGATTCGGGGGTAGTTTCTGAGGGTCTTGAGTGACAGCGGTAGCAGTAGAGTCAGCTGGCTGTGGTCGTGCAGCTTGTGCACGGGTGGTCACTAGAACCGGAGGAGAAACTTCATCACTCTCTTGAACCTTTGCTGGAACATACTCAAATATAGGGTTATCCGTCACAGAGGTACACACCTGGGGTTTGTCCATGACGATCAGGTTGGTCGGTTGCAGGTCTTCTGCCAAGTCGTTGCCCAGGAGAAGTTGCACTCCAGGCATGGGAAAAGGCTTTTCCCTGACGGCGACTTGGACTTCTCCGTTCACGAAGGGACAATCCAGGTGGACTCTGGGGAGAGGATAAGGAGTGGTAGCAGTGAGGTCAGTGATGAAGACAGTTTCTCCGGTGTAGGCGATGTTGGGCACAGCCGACTTCAAGATGATCGATTGAAGAGCCGCTGTGTCCCTCAAGATCTTCAATTTGAAACGTCCCTCCGGATTTGAACCGTTGGCAGAGACAGTCCCAGTATACAGGTGGTTACTGAAAAGAGAAAGATCATTAACATGAACACCAACATTCATCACAGGCTTACCGGACTTAGGAGGAGTTGGCTTGGGTTTTTGTGATTCGGTGGTTCCTTTGTATTGAGACTTACCACATTTATCTATGGTATGTCCATAGAGTCTACAATACTTACAGTACAATTGCGAGCCAGCTTGATCGGTACTCACTTTCTCGTAACTGTACCACGACTTCTTACTGGAAGATGGTTCTGGTGTCAGCCGGTGGATGAGGCTGTAAGTGTCAGCCGACTTAGCACACTTCAGGTAGTCGGTTTCTTCTTTATCTGCTAAATATAGATGGACAGGAGGCGGCACACGCCTCAAGAATTCTTCAACTAACATGAGGTTGACGAGTTCTGCAAAGGTAGAGACATGTGCTGCTTCCAGCCATTTCATAAAATAGCTCCTTTTGGTGTTAGCAAACTCGAGAAAGGTAGTGGTACTTGCCTTCAGGTCGTCACGGAATTTTCTTCGATAACTTTCGGTGGAGAGAAGGTAGGCGTCCAACACTGCTTGTTTCAGAGTCTGGTAGTCATTCTCAGACGCCAAAGTACTGAGTGTGACTGCAGCTCTACCTGTAAGATGTACTCTGAGAAGGGTGGCCCATTGGTCGGCAGGCCAACTGAGTTGATTAGCAAGGGTTTCAAAGGTGGTGAAAAACACGTCAACTTCTGCTTCTACAAATGATGGCATTAACTTACTTGCATGTGATATATTAAAACTGACGGGAAGATTTGGCAGTAGCTTGCTGGCGTTGAGCGAGGTGTGAAGTTTCCAACGCGAATTCTCGTTGACGACATTCCATAGCCAGGGTTGCTTGTTGCTTGTCATGTTCGTGTTGCATCTCCAACTGGCGTCGTTTTGTTTCAAGCTGTACTCGTTCCCGCTCACGGAGTATTGCAACCTCACGTTCCTTGAGGGCGATTTCACGTTCTTGTTCTTCCCTGCGTATGGCAGCTGCTTCCCTTTGTTGTTCGAGGGCTTCCCTTTGCTGCTCACGTTCAATCTTGGCCAGCTCTAGTTTGAGTTTCATCGTTGCCAAATCAGTTTTATCTGCAATAAAGTAAGTTTCGTGAGTTTCAGAGTCTATCTTACCTTGCTCTAAGAAGTGATCCAGTAACAGGTTGTGTATTTCATTTTTGTTGGCTTGGTAGGGAACTTCTAGTTGATACTCATGTGCAAGAGCGTGTAATTCAGTCCTCTTGGCACGACTTAAAGTCCCTATTTCACCTGCTGGATCTGCACGGAAAGCTTGGAGACGAAACATGATGAAATTAGCAAATAAATGCACAACGAATATACCGTTGTGATATAGTGAATGTCAGAAACAGGACAACGTGGCAACTGGTACCTTTCCTGTGGAATCTTTAACAATTAAAGTTAATTACAAGATGTTAAATGATTAATTAAATCAAGGTCGCAGGAAATCTTGTACCCGGTACTCATGTAAGAGGATAAGGGCAAGAAAATCCTACTAAACAAGTGAAACTGAGTTTCTAAAACAAATGAAACAGTTAATTGCCTCAAAAGTAAAATTGGTAGTCCAAGGATGTAGGCATACCTTGCCGAGTCTCTATAGGACATAAGCAAGTTTTCCCACTGAAATTAATATGATACTTACAGAATTAGCGAACTTTTGTGCTCTGAAAAAGAAAGCTAATTCCCTACCAATGTATGTATCATCATCTCTAACTGACGTGTAGGGGTGCGAGGTGTCAACTGGTGACGAGAACTGCTGCTGAGGTCCCAATTCAGCAACTAAAGTTCGTGCTAGAGGAACTATGGCCCTCTTTATCCTCCTACTGTCAGATTGCAGAAGATTAGGTGCACTTGACCCGGGGGCAGACCACAGTACCAGGGTACCAATATGATGATCTGTCGAAAATATGAGAAATATCCAAGGGACAAAAGATGGTAAACACGAGTAATAACATGGAGGGAGAGATGACCAATTAAGAGAATGACTGAGGCCTACAGTCACCACGTAATCCAAAGTTGTCTCACCTTCACCATATGCTACTCTCGGAATGCACAATACACACAGCACCATATAAAAATAAAATTGAATATGAAAAATAGTAAAAAACTACATTACCAAAGCCAAATACGCTTACCATAAATTACTACTTGGCACCAGTACCTGAGTGAAGCTCCCGGACAGGCCCCCACTTTATGTGACGGTAAAGCGTTGGTGTTTGGCTGTTTCAAAAGCTAGGGGCAGGGCCTCGTCACATAAAGAAAAAAAAAGAGAAAAGCTGGAACTTTCGTCTGTGGTAAGGTAATGGGAAGACACACAAAACACAAGTAAATTTAACAATGAAATTTTAATTACGTTAGAAAAACAAGACATGAATAAAATTGAGTATAAAATATAACAGACAAGTCAACAAACAAAATAATAAGAATAATCACTGGCAAATGAAAAGTTACGTTAAGACAAATGAGTAATAGCAAAGTAAATAAGAATGATGATGCCGGAATATTGGCTTCGAGCTGCCACCTCCCTTAGTACACGTAAGCCAAGGCTTAGTCTACTAATGAAACGTGTGAACTGCAAGGAGCACTGGGATATTCTGCCTTCTCTGGATCGCTGCAGCTCAGACATCAACTTGTGGCGGAGGGTGGTGGGGCAGGTGCGACTGGACACCAGCCAATCAGCGACAGGCAGGCGATGGACAAGCAGTTTGCCAGTTAACGGTGGCGGAGGCGAGCAGGTGTGCCGGTGTGCTGGATACGTTTTGCTCTCTGGGCAAAACGTTTTGGAAATACTTGCTGGATATATCTTCTATATTATCTGTTGTTGTCACATAATTTGGAGGGAAGAGCAGGCTCAATCTCTCTTGAAAAAGATTATCGTCACACTACATAAACTCTGCACAAAGTAATAAACCGCAGGAACCCGGTATCTCTCCGCCCAACAAAGTAGTACCTTCATATATTCGATGATTGTGTATAACAAGTAGAATATATATAAGCATTTTGTTAATTAAAAATGGACTCGTATATATTTGTTAGAAGTAAAATATTGTTAAATTGAAACATTCCGGGATTATTCAGTGATGAACGGATATCTTGTATTGAGGGGCGGACGTGAGAGGGCGCCCTCGGTGACTACACCAGAGATGGCGGACGGGGCAGTTGTGTTGGATAGAGGCTCACGGTTTTAGAGATTTTCTCCCTCGCAAGCCAGTCAGACAAGCCACAATTCATTTAACTTACAGGATGTCATAGTGTTGAGTTAGTGACTATGCAGTACTTACATAGTCCAGATTTCAGAGACAATTTTGTGTGTGTATGATGATGATCTTGCCTGAGAGGACAACTATTTTTCTTATATGTTGCTAAACTAATGTGTCTATGTTGAACTACATATAAGTAAAGTAATATTGTAAATACCCTGCCTCGCTCAATATTTCTGATTCTTGTATATTAGTCAAGGTAAAGGAAGGATATATGAGAGAGAGCCCCACCAAGTGATCGTGTTTAAATGTTTTTCATTCTCCGTAAATATGTATTTTAACTCATACACTACCGAGGTGTTTCTGTGCTCCTTTGGGTTTTTTCCTGGACATTTATCTGCAGGACACTGTTCGACACTTTTAATAGTTTTAACTATCGACAATTCATCTACGCCCGCCCCAGAAAATTCCCAACTTTTCATGAGATTCTTACCACTTAGGCTAGGATTATGTGAATCTACTACATAAAAATCCTGGACAATTTCTTTTCCATTAAAGCCTACTTTTGCCGACACCTTGCTCTTCCATAGAGCTCAGTATTTCTTCAATATCCTTGGAGTTCCATCCACTGACTCCTCCTCTACTGCCTCGAAGTTCTCAGCAACTTCTTCCCCCAGACAAACCTGCAACCCATTGACACGCCAATAAAAATATTCCTCTACAAACATATAACTAAAATAAACTACACATAATACATGTCTCCATCCGACATCTCCCTACTTCCCACATACTGTGAGGGGACTCCCCTACATTTGGGCTGGTCCATCCTCCGCCGGCCGGGCTCCTTGCTCTTGAGGCAGCTGGTGCCTGGCCCTGTCAGTTGCCCTCAGAAGCTTGGCAAGGAAGGTTGCGCCGCTCATCCCTCAAGCTGGCTCCCTCGTCTTAATTCCCCTATTTAGGCTTTCTGCCTTAATAACATATGCCTAACACTCTATAATCATCTACTACGGTCGCTTGGCACACGACCAACAACAGGCAATCACTGTTAACTGGTTAAAATGGGATTACCACAGAATTTAACTCCCAAGCTGGCACTCACTGGCTGGGCGGCGACACTTAGGGTGCCTCAGGCTACCGACAAAACTGCTTTAAAGACTGCTCCACACTCTCCCTCCAGTCCACGACCTGAGTTGACACGTCCACAGACTTATTCCACACGTGAGACGTCTGTCCACTTCCTTCTTCTTGAAGGTATATCACTCAGGGGTTCCTCTTCACCAGGGGCTCAACGGAGCGCGATCTCCTCTCACTATTTCTTCAGTTCAAGTGAAATCAAGACCGTCTCAAAGCGAGCCTCTCGACTGCATCAAACTTTCTACATCTCATGTCAAGTCATTCATTTATATTCTATTCTTATTCGCTGCCCATACTCTTAAACTATTTGTCAAATATAATTGAGTGTTTACTATATATATATATATATAACTGAAAACTCACACCCCAGAAGTGACTCGAACCCATACTCCCAGAAGCAACGCATCTGGTATGTACAAGACGCCTTAATCCACTTGACCATCACGACCGGACATAATGAGGTGATAGCCGAGGCTATTTGAACCACCCCACCGCCGGCACTCGGATAGTTATCTTGGGCATAGCATTTTACCAAATCACCTCATTCTTTGGGGCAACACGTGAGGAACACAAATGCGAACAAGCCTGAATGGTCCCCAGGACATATGCAACTGAAAACTCACACCCCAGAAGTGACTCGAACCCATACTCCCAGAAGCAACGCATCTGGTATGTACAAGACGCCTTAATCCACTTGACCATCACGACCGGACATAATGAGGTGATAGCCGAGGCTATTTGAACCACCCCACCGCCGGCACTCGGATAGTTATCTTGGGCATAGCATTTTACCAAATCACCTCATTCTTTGGGGCAACACGTGAGGAACACAAATGCGAACAAGCCTGAATGGTCCCCAGGACATATGCAACTGAAAACTCACACCCCAGAAGTGACTCGAACCCATACTCCCAGAAGCAACGCATCTGGTATGTACAAGACGCCTTAATCCACTTGACCATCACGACCGGACATAATGAGGTGATAGCCGAGGCTATTTGAACCACCCCACCGCCGGCACTCGGATAGTTATCTTGGGCATAGCATTTTACCAAATCACCTCATTCTTTGGGGCAACACGTGAGGAACACAAATGCGAACAAGCCTGAATGGTCCCCAGGACATATGCAACTGAAAACTCACACCCCAGAAGTGACTCGAACCCATACTCCCAGAAGCAACGCATCTGGTATGTACAAGACGCCTTAATCCACTTGACCATCACGACCGGACATAATGAGGTGATAGCCGAGGCTATTTGAACCACCCCACCGCCGGCACTCGGATAGTTATCTTGGGCATAGCATTTTACCAAATCACCTCATTCTTTGGGGCAACACGTGAGGAACACAAATGCGAACAAGCCTGAATGGTCCCCAGGACATATGCAACTGAAAACTCACACCCCAGAAGTGACTCGAACCCATACTCCCAGAAGCAACGCATCTGGTATGTACAAGACGCCTTAATCCACTTGACCATCACGACCGGACATAATGAGGTGATAGCCGAGGCTATTTGAACCACCCCACCGCCGGCACTCGGATAGTTATCTTGGGCATAGCATTTTACCAAATCACCTCATTCTTTGGGGCAACACGTGAGGAACACAAATGCGAACAAGCCTGAATGGTCCCCAGGACATATGCAACTGAAAACTCACACCCCAGAAGTGACTCGAACCCATACTCCCAGAAGCAACGCATCTGGTATGTACAAGACGCCTTAATCCACTTGACCATCACGACCGGACATAATGAGGTGATAGCCGAGGCTATTTGAACCACCCCACCGCCGGCACTCGGATAGTTATCTTGGGCATAGCATTTTACCAAATCACCTCATTCTTTGGGGCAACACGTGAGGAACACAAATGCGAACAAGCCTGAATGGTCCCCAGGACATATGCAACTGAAAACTCACACCCCAGAAGTGACTCGAACCCATACTCCCAGAAGCAACGCATCTGGTATGTACAAGACGCCTTAATCCACTTGACCATCACGACCGGACATAATGAGGTGATAGCCGAGGCTATTTGAACCACCCCACCGCCGGCACTCGGATAGTTCAAATAGCCTCGGCTATCACCTCATTATGTCCGGTCGTGATGGTCAAGTGGATTAAGGCGTCTTGTACATACCAGATGCGTTGCTTCTGGGAGTATGGGTTCGAGTCACTTCTGGGGTGTGAGTTTTCAGTTGCATATGTCCTGGGGACCATTCAGGCTTGTTCGCATTTGTGTTCCTCACGTGTTGCCCCAAAGAATGAGGTGATTTGGTAAAATGCTATGCCCAAGATAACTATCCGAGTGCCGGCGGTGGGGTGGTTCAAATAGCCTCGGCTATCACCTCATTATGTCCGGTCGTGATGGTCAAGTGGATTAAGGCGTCTTGTACATACCAGATGCGTTGCTTCTGGGAGTATGGGTTCGAGTCACTTCTGGGGTGTGAGTTTTCAGTTGCATATGTCCTGGGGACCATTCAGGCTTGTTCGCATTTGTGTTCCTCACGTGTTGCCCCAAAGAATGAGGTGATTTGGTAAAATGCTATGCCCAAGATAACTATCCGAGTGCCGGCGGTGGGGTGGTTCAAATAGCCTCGGCTATCACCTCATTATGTCCGGTCGTGATGGTCAAGTGGATTAAGGCGTC
The DNA here is from genome assembly GCF_040958095.1 of Procambarus clarkii. Classification (NCBI taxonomy): domain Eukaryota; kingdom Metazoa; phylum Arthropoda; class Malacostraca; order Decapoda; family Cambaridae; genus Procambarus; species Procambarus clarkii. The sequence continues at coordinate 31,753,445 of NC_091196.1, forward strand.
TTGTACATACCAGATGCGTTGCTTCTGGGAGTATGGGTTCGAGTCACTTCTGGGGTGTGAGTTTTCAGTTGCATATGTCCTGGGGACCATTCAGGCTTGTTCGCATTTGTGTTCCTCACGTGTTGCCCCAAAGAATGAGGTGATTTGGTAAAATGCTATGCCCAAGATAACTATCCGAGTGCCGGCGGTGGGGTGGTTCAAATAGCCTCGGCTATCACCTCATTATGTCCGGTCGTGATGGTCAAGTGGATTAAGGCGTCTTGTACATACCAGATGCGTTGCTTCTGGGAGTATGGGTTCGAGTCACTTCTGGGGTGTGAGTTTTCAGTTGCATATGTCCTGGGGACCATTCAGGCTTGTTCGCATTTGTGTTCCTCACGTGTTGCCCCAAAGAATGAGGTGATTTGGTAAAATGCTATGCCCAAGATAACTATCCGAGTGCCGGCGGTGGGGTGGTTCAAATAGCCTCGGCTATCACCTCATTATGTCCGGTCGTGATGGTCAAGTGGATTAAGGCGTCTTGTACATACCAGATGCGTTGCTTCTGGGAGTATGGGTTCGAGTCACTTCTGGGGTGTGAGTTTTCAGTTGCATATGTCCTGGGGACCATTCAGGCTTGTTCGCATATATATATATATATATATATATATATATATATATATATATATATATATATATATATATATATATATATATATATATATATATATATATATATATATATATTGTGACGGTAAAGCGTTGGTGTTCGGCTGTTTCAAAAGCTGGGGGCAGGGCCTCGTCACATCACAAAAAAAGAGAAAAGTTTGTCCTTTCGTCTGTGGTAAGGTAATGGGAAGACACACAAAACACAAGTATATAAACAATGAAATTTTAATTACTCTAGAAAACAAGACATGAATAAAGGCAATCTCATAAAAT